>NC_085138.1:106401765-106748931 GCF_035046485.1 Aedes albopictus | reverse complement strand
GTACCAGAACACCCGGACACACGGGAACTAGTATTTCACTTCTTCTTCTTCTTCTTTATGACCTAACGTTTTCACTGGAACAAAGTCTGTCTCTCGTTGGGCTGTAAGTGAACTTCCACAGTTACCAACTAAAAGTATACTCTGACAATGTAGAGGAAAAATGTTGTTTTATTGACGGGCATTTCTGTAACACATCGTATTCTCCTCTCTCGTCGTTGAAGTATCCGTGAATTTCAATGCTAAATTCTGAATCTATAGTGGTGGCTGAAGATGATTTACTCTAAGATATGTAGTTGCTACCAACGGAGCAACAACCTTAAACATGTATGGTGTTGAGATGGTGTTGCATCATGTAATGATTTAAATCAACCTGAAGCTTGAACTTATACAGTGAATCCTGACAAGACTTACCTGTCTTATAAGCTTGAATCCAATGCAACTTATGGACCAGGATGCATCACGGTGGCTATAGTGTAGTTATTAGGGGCATCTGGGGTAATACGCACTGTCGAGGCAAAACGCACCCCCTTTGTTTTTCAGGGATTATCGGTTTTAGAGCTTTGAAACCTTATCAGTCTAATAGAACGTCTTAATAAATGAGCATCTGGAAAATTTTACATATCTGCGTTACGTAATTAGTGAGAAAAATGAATAAAATTGAAAAGCACGATTCTGATGTAATTTTCCCGATCGTTTGTCGAATGATTTGATGGTGAAAATCGACCAAACATCTAATGCTGTTGTGTTTATTCAGTTCATTGAGGGCAATGCTAAGCATAGGAAAAATAACTTAAACAGTAATCTACGTAAATTATATGTTTTAAACTATTTTGTTTTTTTGCTATTGATTGGGGCAATATGCACTCCATTGGTTGGGGCAAAACGCACCTATAGAAAACAAGCTGTAATCATATCTATGAGTGTTCTGTAAGTAATCGCAAACAAAATTGAGCTATTGTTTGTCTTAAAACCTTATAAAACATGCATTTTGTCTAAAAGGTAAACAGATTTCTGAACTCGACGGTGCATCTTGCCTCAATGTTGTGGTGCGTCTTGCCCCATTCTTTGAGTGCATCCTGCCCCATTGTTGTAGTGCATTTTACCCCGAGCAAGGGTGCATACTGCCCCGCATAAACATACGAAGCCGTAATGTTAGACTTTACAAAAAACGTTATTTTCAAGAGCTGAACTGTATTAAGGCTGAAACTTTGTTTGGTTTCCCTTAGAATGAAAGTATATGCAATGAATGCATGCATTAAACCAATAAATTATTGCCTTTTTAAATGCATTTGGACGCATCTTCCTTAAGTGGTGCGTATTACCCCAGAATCCCCTAGAGCTTGCCATGTTCAGCTCGTTGCCGCATAGGATATCTAGTTCTTATGCTCGGAACTAGCTATTCCACCTCGTGTCTACTGTTTTTCTGAACACCTTACCACATACTAGCAGAGTAAATTCCGAAGTGAAATAATGGAATACCCGATGGAATGAAAATACATACTGTTCCCTCGAAATTTTCTACTAAAATGACAAGTTTTCCTTCAAATTAGTATTTTCATCGCCATCGTTTGGTTTTTGGGCATTCAACTTTTAAAACGTAACCATGTTCAACTTTTTTTCTTTCTCATGCTTATTTTCCGTTTCGATTGAACTATCTTGTTGAAAGTGTTGTTTAACTACCTAATGGTACATTCTATAAGCATGTGCAGTGCATTTACGTATTTACTCGTGATTTGAACGGCCACTTGCTTTGTTTTCTTCGTCATCGTTTTTTAAACCCATTGGACTCAATGTTAGCGTCGAATCTTTTCCAATCAAGCTGAATTGTACAACCAAGTTTCAAGCAATTTGTCCTACAAAGAACAAACCTGTCGATAATACCCTAAGTCACCCTATCTAGTACATCCAGTAGCAGTTTTTCTTTTAATTCCGAGCCATTGCTACTTTCACCTTCGGTTGTGCTCTGTCTGATATGTGCCAGCCTTTCCGTTATTCATTGCAAATCAAAATCTTGTAAGTATTATGTCCATTAGATTTTCCGCTTCTGTCTGGTTTACCAGGAAGTTTAGTAGATAGGCAGCCTTTAAAATAATCACGCTTCGCGTTTCCAAAATAGGTAGTTTTCTCTGTTATTGCCATTTCGTCGAATCAAATTGAAACAAGCTGATTAAAAACTAGGGGTGGGTAATGTCTGAGACATAACCGCATTGTTGACGTAGGACAAAGGCTGGAATGAGGTTCCGACTTTTATATATTGAAATGGGCCCTTTAATTTGAAGTCTTAAATCAGCTGATTTTTCGTGTCATTGTTGTCCGACCTTCGTAAATAAATGCATAACGAATTTATCACATAACGTCGGTTTCCTGCAATAGGGGCACAACTCAAAATATGTCATTTTTGAGATTTTGATGGCAAATGATGAAAAACTATGTAAAATTTCATCTCACAAAGACCCGTTCCAAAATTCGATGAGAAACGCGAGATTTGGGCATTTTCACCAATTTTCCGCAGTAAGGGCACAACTCAAAATCAGTCAATTTTTTCAATAGTCGTTGAAAAATAGTTGTCAAAAATTCATGAAACAGATAGTCCTTCAGCCCCTTTCAATGATACAACAATCAAAATTTGTTTACTTTTGTCAAATGATGAGAGAAATAAGTGAATTTGCAGGAGGTGCTTCATGATTGCCAATTTTCAAACGCTTATTCTGAAAATTCACATTTTTTGAGTTGTGCCCCTATTGCAGGAAACCGACGATAAAAGGCCTACACAATGTATGCTGGCAAAATTCAAATCGGCGGAGTGATGTGTTGATTAAAGTTGTTACCTATGTGATCCATTTCACTGAACGCATTCATAAGATGTTAATTAGTTAAACCTTCCGTAACTCGCGCGGTTGGCCATCACTTGAGGGTTGAGTATTATTTTATTTTGAAGATAAATGTTCAACCGTAGTTTGAAAGAATTTTCGTCGAAAGGAAAGAATGATTATAATATTGAAAGGCGTTAAGCCATAGCTTCCCAAACATCATATTGCGATCGCAACAATAATTAAAATAACTAAAATTGCCGCTATGAAATTAACAGATGGAGCCACCGTAGCCATGTGTATTTGACACAACTCAATTGCTAGATTCAACAATACGTTGTATAGTTACGCGAACAACAATTAGAGGCCGGCTATGCTGTTGCTAAGTTTTCAGTCTGTCGCTTTTAATTATCCGATTCATAACTCTGGAGGAATAATTTTCACTGGTCCTGAAAAGAACCTTTTAAATAACAAGAGATTTCGGCAAGACAATTGAAAATTATCCGCACTGAATGCTGGAAGCCATCGAAAACTGCCATCGCTTACTGCCGTGGATGAGATTCCTGGTTCTTCTTCTTCTTCTTCTTGGCGTAACGTCCTCACTGGGACAAAGCCTGCTTCTCAGCTTAGTGTTCTATGAGCACTTCCAAAGTAATTAACTGAGAGCTTCCTCTGCCAATGACCATTTTGCATGTGCATATCGTATGGCAGGCACGAAGATACTCTATGCCCAAGGAAGTCAAGGAAATTTCCTTTACAAAAAGATCCTGGACCGACCGGGAATCGAACCCGTTACCCTCAGCACGGTCATGCTGAATACCCGTGTGTTTACCGCCTCGGCTATATCGTCGGTTTCCTGCAATAGGGGCACAACTCAAAATTGGTCGTTTTTGAGATTTTGATGGCAAATGATGAAAAACTATGCAAACTTTCATCTCACAAAGACCCGTTCCAAAATTTGTTGAGAAACGCGAGATTTTTGAATTTTCACCAATTTTCCGCAATAAAGGCACAACTCAAAATCAGTCAACTTTTTCAATAGTCGATGAAAAATAGTAATCCAAAAATCATGAAACAGATAGTCCTTCAGCCCCTTTCTATGATACAACAATCAAAATTCGTTTACTTTTGTCGAATAATGAGAGAAATAAGTGAACTTGTAGGAAGTGCTTCAAGTTTGCCAATTTTCAAACGCTCATTCTGAAAATTCACATTTTTTGAGTTGTGCCCCTATTGCAGGAAACCGACGATATGGGCCCTGTTCCATATAGCCTGAGATTCCTGGTTCCAGATTCTAGAGATTCCTGGTTCTATCAGCTAAATAGCCGAGAGTCATCGCAGGATTGGTGCGCAGCTGCGGAGGTGACATCCATTCCCTTTGACTGATTCAACGAAAATGACGGAAGAAAACAGAGGTCACTGCTTTTATTCCCCTTGATTAGTAGATTAGGCTCCTCCCATTTGGCTGGCTTTCCAGTTTATTTCGTTTGCATGACCCGCCCCGAATGCTCCAGACGCATCAAGCAACTAACCAACCGAGAAATGAGCAAACCACCAGCGGGTAACCAAACGATCAACTTTTAAGCGCAAACCGACATTCGGTTCTTCAGATGTGTGCTCTAGAAAATTCTAGGTGTGGCTTCGTCATATATTCACCTTCGAACATTTTCGAAAAATGTTTAAACTTAATTTTAATTAAACAATGTTTCACGCAATATAGTTCGGATAGAATAATGCGTTGTTAAATTCCGGGTGGAACCATTAGGCCATTAGTGACCGGTTTCATCATTATTGCTGGGCCACCAAGTATTCAATCTTTCACTTCTCAATTGCACCACACTTTTCTCGTTCGATGGAATGAAATTAGCTGATTCACAAACTCTTAAGGAATAATTAACGGAGGTCCTGAACAAGACCGTTTGATTAATTGACGATTTTAGGAACGAAATGGCATGAATTCACCATGTCACGCAATGCGTGTTGGTTTTCTCCGTGCTGAATGATAAACGCCACCGAAAACTGGACCGCCGTGGATTACAATAATGACCAGTTTCACTATTGCTGGCAACGATGCTCTGTCTTTTGCTTTTTGGTTGCACTACATCTCGATCGATGTTGGAAATTATCCAATTAACTCTTGAGGAATCATTTTCGATGGTCCTGAAAAGGACCGGTTTGAATAATGGACGATTTTGATGCATTCACCATGCCATGCAATGCATGTTGGTTTTCGCTGCGGAGTGCGGAGAATGCTGGACGCCGTCGAAAATTGGCCCACCGCCGCTGCCATGGATGCGATTCCAAGTGCTATCATCAGCACGATATCCGAGAAGTGTCGCTGGGTTGTTGTGCTGCTGCCTTGCTGGAGGTGACATCCACCTCCAACCTCCTTGACTGATCCAACGAAAATGACGAAAGAAAACAGAGAACACTGCTTTTATACCCCTAGATTGGCAGATGAAGCTCCTCCCATTCGGCTGGCTTTTCAGTTAATTTCGTTTGCATGACCCGCCCCTTATGCTCCAGATGCATCAAACGATAAATCAACCGAGAAATGAGAAAATTTCCATTGAACGGATAATGTAACCAAAATATTAGATGATTTAGATCATTTTAATTTGGAAAATGTTAGAATTGAAACATTTTTCACGCAAAATGGTCCGGATATGATAATGCGTTGCCAAAGTCCGGGTGGAACAATTAGACGTCATAATTGTTGCTGACTGAGTCACCAAGCATTCAAAATCATTCACTTTTCGGTTGTACTACACTTTTCCCGTTCGTTGGAATGGAATTATCCGATTCACAGCTCTTGAAAAATCATTTTCGATGGTCCTTAAATTAGGAGGAAAATTAAATGAATTCACTATGCCACTATGCGTGTTTGTTTTCTCCGCACTAAATGCTGAACGCCACCGAAAACTGGCCCGCCGCTTGCTGCCGTGCATGCGATTAATGACCGGCTTTGCTTTTGCTGAGAAACGCCGCTCTGTCCTTGCTTTGCACTAGGTTCACCTTTCTCGATCGAGGGTGGAAATTCATCCAATTAACTCTTGAGAAATCTTTTTCGATAGTCCTGAAAAGAACCGTTTGAATAATGGACGATTTTGATGAATTTACAATGCCACGCAATTCGTGTTGATTTTCTCCGCGCTCAACGCTAGACGCAGTCGAAAACTGGCCCGCCGCTTGCTGTTGTGAATGAGATTCCTGGTGCTATCAGTACGATAGCCAAGTGTCGTCGCTGAGTCGATGTGCCGCTGCCCAGCTCGAGGTGTCACCTCGACGGTGGTCGAAATGGAACTGACGATCAGCTCTCGCATGATCGCATTCCTTCCTGCATCGTAGTTGCCCCCACGATGCGCACCAATCAGAGAGCGTTGGTATACTGAACGAGAAAATTTGTCCGCTACCCATATTTATAGATTTCAGCGATTTCAATGTCTAACTTTAAAACAACTTTTCAACTATTTATCAATGATTTTCAGGTTCACCGAATATTACAAATTGAACGCGGGAGTTTCATCTCTCGGATAACGGGATTTGTTTATCATTTCGTTCAGTGGGAAAGGTACTGTGAGCGTTTAAAATCTTTCACTCAAACGTAACGCTCTTGGTTTCATAAATTTTGAAATGACACCGGGTATAGAAAACAGAGACGTAGTCCTACGTCAAAACTTGCCTTGATTTTCAACAAATTGAAAATGTTTGCTGAATATCCTTCGCTAGCGCCTATTCGGGCCAGCCGCTTTCGTAGGGTGGCTCAAGACTACGCGCAGCAGTTAGCAGTGGCCCTACCAACGGAAGAGCAGCTTGGCGCAGCTACACTTGAAGATGGCTGGAGGGATATCCGATCCGCCATAGGTCCGCCTCGGCTACAGCACTAGGCTTCGCGACTCCGAATCACAGAAACGACTGGTACGATGGCGAATGTGAACAGTTGAAAAACGAGAAGAATGCAGCATGAGCGAGAATGCTGCAACACCGTACGAGAGCGAATGGGGCACGTTACAGACAGGTGCGGAACAGGCAGAACTCAGTCTTCTGGGTGAAGAAGCGCCGGCTGGAAGAATGAGATCGCGAAGCGATGGAACAGCTGTACCGCGCTAAGACACACGAAAGTTCTACGAGAAACTGAACCGCTCGCGCAGAGGCTTTGTGCCACAAGCCGACATGTGCCGAGATAATCACGGGAATATTATCACGAGCGAGCGTGAGGTGGTCGAGAGGTGGCGGCAGCATTACGATGAGCACCTCAATGGCGACGTTGCAAGTACCGAAGGTGGCGTGGTAACAGATCTAGGAGTATGTGCACAGGACGAAAGACTTCCGGCCCCTAACCTTCAAGAGATTGAGGAGGAGGTTGGCCGGTTGAAAAACAATAAATCCGCTGGAGCAGATCAACTACCAAGCGAGCTTCTAAAATACGGTGGAGAAGCACTGGTGAGAGCACTACACTGGGTCATTACCAAGATTTGGGAGGAGGAAGTATTACCGGAGGAATGGATGGAAGGTATCGTGTGTCCCATCTACAAAAAGGGCGACAAGTTGGATTGCGGGAACTACCGCGCGATCACACTACTGAGCGCTGCCTACAAGATACTCTCTCAAATTTTATGCCGCCGTCTATCACCGATTGCAAGAGAGTTCGTGGGGTAATATCAGGCTGGATTTATAGGTAAACGCGCCACAACGGACCAGATGTTCGCCATCCGCCAGGTGTTGCAGAAATGCCGCGAATACAACGTGCCCACACATCACTTGTTCATCGATTTCAAATCGGCGTATGATACAATCGATCGAGAACAGCTATGGCAGATTATGCACGAATACGGATTCCCGGATAAACTGATACGGTTGATCAAGGCGACGATGGATCGAGTGATGTGCGTAGTTCGAGTATCAGGGACACTCTCGAGTACCTTCGAATCTCGCAGAGGGTTACGGCAAGGTGATGGTCTTTCGTGCTTGCTGTTCAACATTGCTTTGGAGGGTGTAATAAGAAGAGCGGGGATAATCACGAGTGGGACGATTTTCACGAAGTCCGTTCAGCTGCTTGGTTTCGCTGATGATATTGATATTATTGCTCGTAAATTTGAGACGATGGCGGAAACGTACATCCGACTAAAGAGTGAAGCCAGGCGAATCAGAGTAGTCATGAATGTGTCGAAGACGAAGTACATGATGGCAAAGGGCTCCAGGGAGGAATCACCGCGCCTGCCACCCCGAATTCATATCGACGGTGATGAAATCGAGGCGGTTGAAGAATTCGTGTACTTGGGCTCACTGGTGACCGCCGACAACGACACCAGCAGAGAAATTCAGAGGCGCATTGTGGCAGGAAATCGTTCTTACTTTGGACTCCGCAGAACTCTACGATCGAATAAAGTTCGCCGTAACACGAAGTTAGCCATCTACAAAACGCTGATTAGACCGGTCGTCCTCTATGGGCACGGAACATGGACCCTACGTGCAGAGGACCAACGCGCCCTTGGAGTTTTCGATCAGAAGGTGTTGCGTACCATCTACGGCGGAGTGCAGATGGAAGACGGGACTTTTTTTTTTCCTTCTAAACCATAGGGGGATAATCTGCTCAACAGACACCCTAACAGAAGGTTAGGGTAGTGTAGGTCTGACAGGCCGTCTTCTACAACAAAAGTAAAATCCAGGACTACTCTCTCCTCGTACCCACTAAACCATTCCTATGGTCGCCAAACCCTACGTCTCTCCGGAACCACCAAGAAGGTATTGCTTCAGAGAGGGGCTAGTGCACATCGCACCCACAAGGTTAGCTGCGTAGCCTGCAGCAACGAACATCGATGACTCGCTTTGGAGAGTCCATCACGGTAGCATGCTGGCGCTTAGCCAGCTTCCCGAGTGGTCCTCGCCACTCCATTTGTCCTCGGAAGGCGGGCAGGGTCAACCCCGCCCGCGCCCTACTGCTGAGCGGACATCAAGAACTGATGCCCACATGCAACCCGATCTGACCTGCCCGCAAAGGAAGGGTATCACTACCCTTCAGGCCCTATCAGATGCATCCGTAGGTTGCAGACAGCAGGATCTCACCTACCCCGACCCTTGCCGGGGACCCCTTTCCAACCGCGGGCTCGGATCCAACCCAGTAGACCGACGCCACGACAGCACCGCTACCGGGACTTCCTCTCCGCGGCCACTTAATCGTTGTAAGGGTCGATCTCGACCGCAGGGCACCGGTATGACCTACGAAGCCGACTCCGAACCCCTGGACCACCTCTTGTACTGCATCTGGACTAGCCATTCTCCGAGTCCACACGCCACCTCCTCTGTAGCTCCCAGACGATGTGGGTAATAGCCGTTGAAACGGCGTTCCAGCCAAACTCATCCCTACACATCCTCTGGACCAAGTTGTCCGGAGTTGTGTCCTCCCCGCATGTGGCAAGCATGCGGTCACGCATTGTGCGAAAACGCGGGCACACGAACAAAACGTGTTCCGCCGTTTCCTCTAAACCATTGCACACTGGGCATTCGGGAGAATCCGCATGCCCGAAACGGTGTAGATACTGTCGGAAGCAACCATGACCTGTAAGGACCTGTGTCAGGTGGAATGTGACTTCCCCATGGCGCCTATTAATCCAACTATCTACCCTCGGTATCAACCTATAGGTCCACCTTCCTTTGGTGGAACTGTCTCACGCGCGCTGCCATTTGACCGTAGAGGCCATCCTGACAGTCTTGCGTATGCCTCTTGTGCCGCGCATTTCGAAGCACTCCATGTCCTCACTGATAAGAATGCTGATAGGCACCATACCAGTAATGACGCAGAGAGCGTCGTGTGACACGGTACGGTACGCGCTCGCAACCCTCAGGCACATAAGCCTGTAAGTACTTTCCAGCTTCCGTCGGTAGCATTTAGTTCTTAGCGCGGTGCCCCACGCCGGGCCGCCATACCTAAGTATGGATGTAGCAACACTAGCCAGAAGCTTGCGCTTACTGGCGTACACCGCAGAGCTATTGGACATCATCCGGGACAGTGCCGCAATAGCTGTGGAGGCTCTTTTACAGGCATAATCGACGTGGCTACCGAAGGTAAGCTTATCGTCGATCATCACGCCCAAGTGCTTGACAAAGCGCTTCGACAGGATAGTGCATTCTCCTACACTGATCTCCGTCTGCTGCTCCGACTTCAGGTTGTTAACAACCGTCACCTCTGTCTTGTGGTGAGCCAGCTCCAGTTTTGTGGACCGCATCCACGCCTCCACAACCTTGATCGAGTGGTTGGTAGTCAACTTTACCTCCTCGATCGTTTCACCGTAGTCTTCGAGCGTAATGTCGTCCGAGAATCTTGTACAGGTACTCCGGTATCCCCAGACGCAAGAGCGCATCGGCAATAGCAGACCAGCTGGCGCTATTAAACGCATTCCTTACATCCAGAGTCACTACCGCGCAAAAGCGAATTCCCCTCCTCTTAGGCTCGAGTGCTTTCTCGGCGGTTTTTGTAACCGACAAGATAGCGTCTACGGTGGACCTCCCCTTCCGGAAGCCGTACTGGTTACTCGAAAGACCATTTTCGCCCTCGGTGAACCGCAACATTCTATTGAGGATGATCTTTTCGAGCACCTTCCCCGCCGTGTCAATCAAGCATATTGGTCTATATGCCGACGGGTCTCCGGGTGGTTTCCCCGCCTTTGGCAATAGTACCAGGCTCTGCCTCTTCCAAGCTTCTGGGAAAACTCCCTCGTCCAGGCATTTCTGCATAGCAGACCTGAACATCTCGGGAGCCTCTGCAATAGCTACTTTCAAGGCCAGGTTCGGAACTCCGTCCGGACCTGGGGCCTTACCTACGCTAAGGGACTTAGCTATCCCCGCAAGTTCCACATCGGTGACCCTCTCCTCATCGCCAGCCCCAGTCCCCGGCTGCCCTACGAAAGGAGGCCAAGGACTAGGATCATGACGCGGAAAAAGTCCTCCAATGATCCCCTCCAACATCTCTGGAGATTGCTCTGTAGGAGCCATCACACCTCTCGTCTTGGCCATAACGATCCTGTAGGCGTCACCCCACGGGTTCGTATTGGCACTCTGACAGAGACCCTCAAAGCAGGCCTTTTTGCTTGCTCTTATCTCGGTCTTAAGCGCGGCTTTTGCAGCGGCGAACACCACCCGCCGTTCGTTTCGCTCTTCCTCTGATCGTGCTCGCTGCATCCGCCGCCTAGCCCGTAGGCAGGCGCGGCGCAGGTCAGCAATCGCGTCGGTCCACCAGTAAGCCGGTGGCCTCCCATTTCTAGGGTGGACTCGCCTAGGCATGGTCGCATCACACGCACGTGAGAGCACCGCTACCAGCTCGTCGCCGTCTAAACCGATTAAGTTTCGCTCATGGCAGAGCGCCTCCCTAAATACCCCTTCGTCGAAGTATGATGTCTTCCACCTGCGAGGGCTTGGCCTTGGCCTAGCCACCTCTTCTTCTATCCGCTGTCTGCTGTTATTGTAGTCGATACTGTAGCTAACCGCCAGGTGGTCGCTGTGAGTGTAGCCATCATCTACTCTCCAGTTCGAACTACTTGTTAGGCCAGGACTACAAAAGGTCACGTCAATAATTGACTCCGCTCCGTTTCGACTAAAGGTACTCTTGGTACCGACATTAGCCAAGTCGACATCTAAGATGGCCAGTGTTTCTAGCAGGATCTGACCCCGCTGGTTCGTGAAACGGCTTCCCCATTCCACGGCCCAGGCATTAAAGTCGCCCGCTATTACCACCGGCCTTCGCCCTGTTAGCACGGTCGTTAAGCGGTCCAGCATTTGCGTGAACTGCTCGATCGGCCACCGCGGAGGCGCATAACAGCTACAGAAGAAGACCCCGTTTACTTTGGCGACCACGAAGCCCTCATAGGTAGTAGACACCAACTCCTGAACGGGGTATTCTCCCGTCGTCCATATCGCCGCCATTTTGACGTAGGACTACGTCTCTGTTTTCTATACCCGGTGTCATTTCAAAATTTATGAAACCAAGAGCGTTACGTTTGAGTGAAAGATTTTAAACGCTCACAGTACCTTTCCCACTGAACGAAATGATAAACAAATCCCGTTATCCGAGAGATGAAACTCCCGCGTTCAATTTGTAATATTCGGTGAACCTGAAAATCATTGATAAATAGTTGAAAAGTTGTTTTAAAGTTAGACATTGAAATCGCTGAAATCTATAAATATGGGTAGCGGACAAATTTTCTCGTTCAGTATACCAACGCTCTCTGATTGGTGCGCATCGTGGGGGCAACTACGATGCAGGAAGGAATGCGATCATGCGAGAGCTGATCGTCAGTTCCATTTCGACCACCGTCGAGGTGACACCTCGAGCTGGGCAGCGGCACATCGACTCAGCGACGACACTTGGCTATCGTACTGATAGCACCAGGAATCTCATTCACAACAGCAAGCGGCGGGCCAGTTTTCGACTGCGTCTAGCGTTGAGCGCGGAGAAAATCAACACGAATTGCGTGGCATTGTAAATTCATCAAAATCGTCCATTATTCAAACGGTTCTTTTCAGGACTATCGAAAAAGATTTCTCAAGAGTTAATTGGATGAATTTCCACCCTCGATCGAGAAAGGTGAACCTAGTGCAAAGCAAGGACAGAGCGGCGTTTCTCAGCAAAAGCAAAGCCGGTCATTAATCGCATGCACGGCAGCAAGCGGCGGGCCAGTTTTCGGTGGCGTTCAGCATTTAGTGCGGAGAAAACAAACACGCATAGTGGCATAGTGAATTCATTTAATTTTCCTCCTAATTTAAGGACCATCGAAAATGATTTTTCAAGAGCTGTGAATCGGATAATTCCATTCCAACGAACGGGAAAAGTGTAGTACAACCGAAAAGTGAATGATTTTGAATGCTTGGTGACTCAGTCAGCAACAATTATGACGTCTAATTGTTCCACCCGGACTTTGGCAACGCATTATCATATCCGGACCATTTTGCGTGAAAAATGTTTCAATTCTAACATTTTCCAAATTAAAATGATCTAAATCATCTAATATTTTGGTTACATTATCCGTTCAATGGAAATTTTCTCATTTCTCGGTTGATTTATCGTTTGATGCATCTGGAGCATAAGGGGCGGGTCATGCAAACGAAATTAACTGAAAAGCCAGCCGAATGGGAGGAGCTTCATCTGCCAATCTAGGGGTATAAAAGCAGTGTTCTCTGTTTTCTTTCGTCATTTTCGTTGGATCAGTCAAGGAGGTTGGAGGTGGATGTCACCTCCAGCAAGGCAGCAGCACAACAACCCAGCGACACTTCTCGGATATCGTGCTGATGATAGCACTTGGAATCGCATCCATGGCAGCGGCGGTGGGCCAATTTTCGACGGCGTCCAGCATTCTCCGCACTCCGCAGCGAAAACCAACATGCATTGCATGGCATGGTGAATGCATCAAAATCGTCCATTATTCAAACCGGTCCTTTTCAGGACCATCGAAAATGATTCCTCAAGAGTTAATTGGATAATTTCCAACATCGATCGAGATGTAGTGCAACCAAAAAGCAAAAGACAGAGCATCGTTGCCAGCAATAGTGAAACTGGTCATTATTGTAATCCACGGCGGTCCAGTTTTCGGTGGCGTTTATCATTCAGCACGGAGAAAACCAACACGCATTGCGTGACATGGTGAATTCATGCCATTTCGTTCCTAAAATCGTCAATTAATCAAACGGTCTTGTTCAGGACCACCGTTAATTATTCCTTAAGAGTTTGTGAATCTGCTAATTTCATTCCATCGAACGAGAAAAGTGTGGTGCAATTGAGAAGTGAAAGATTGAATACTTGGTGGCCCAGCAATAATGATGAAACCGGTCACTAATGGCCTAATGGTTCCACCCGGAATTTAACAACGCATTATTCTATCCGAACTATTTTGCGTGAAACATTGTTTAATTAAAATTAAGTTTAAACATTTTTCGAAAATGTTCGAAGGTGAATATATGACGAAGCCACACCTAGAATTTTCTAGAGCACACATCTGAAGAACCGAATGTCGGTTTGCGCTTAAAAGTTGATCGTTTGGTTACCCGCTGGTGGTTTGCTCATTTCTCGGTTGGTTAGTTGCTTGATGCGTCTGGAGCATTCGGGGCGGGTCATGCAAACGAAATAAACTGGAAAGCCAGCCAAATGGGAGGAGCCTAATCTACTAATCAAGGGGAATAAAAGCAGTGACCTCTGTTTTCTTCCGTCATTTTCGTTGAATCAGTCAAAGGGAATGGATGTCACCTCCGCAGCTGCGCACCAATCCTGCGATGACTCTCGGCTATTTAGCTGATAGAACCAGGAATCTCTAGAATCTGGAACCAGGAATCTCAGGCTATATGGAACAGGGCCCATATCGTCGGTTTCCTGCAATAGGGGCACAACTCAAAAAATGTGAATTTTCAGAATGAGCGTTTGAAAATTGGCAAACTTGAAGCACTTCCTACAAGTTCACTTATTTCTCTCATTATTCGACAAAAGTAAACGAATTTTGATTGTTGTATCATAGAAAGGGGCTGAAGGACTATCTGTTTCATGATTTTTGGATTACTATTTTTCATCGACTATTGAAAAAGTTGACTGATTTTGAGTTGTGCCTTTATTGCGGAAAATTGGTGAAAATTCAAAAATCTCGCGTTTCTCAACAAATTTTGGAACGGGTCTTTGTGAGATGAAAGTTTGCATAGTTTTTCATCATTTGCCATCAAAATCTCAAAAACGACCAATTTTGAGTTGTGCCCCTATTGCAGGAAACCGACGATATAGCCGAGGCGGTAAACACACGGGTATTCAGCATGACCATGCTGAGGGTAACGGGTTCGATTCCCGGTCGGTCCAGGATCTTTTTGTAAAGGAAATTTCCTTGACTTCCTTGGGCATAGAGTATCTTCGTGCCTGCCATACGATATGCACATGCAAAATGGTCATTGGCAGAGGAAGCTCTCAGTTAATTACTTTGGAAGTGCTCATAGAACACTAAGCTGAGAAGCAGGCTTTGTCCCAGTGAGGACGTTACGCCAAGAAGAAGAAGAAGAAGAACCAGGAATCTCATCCACGGCAGTAAGCGATGGCAGTTTTCGATGGCTTCCAGCATTCAGTGCGGATAATTTTCAATTGTCTTGCCGAAATCTCTTGTTATTTAAAAGGTTCTTTTCAGGACCAGTGAAAATTATTCCTCCAGAGTTATGAATCGGATAATTAAAAGCGACAGACTGAAAACTTAGCAACAGCATAGCCGGCCTCTAATTGTTGTTCGCGTAACTATACAACGTATTGTTGAATCTAGCAATTGAGTTGTGTCAAATACACATGGCTACGGTGGCTCCATCTGTTAATTTCATAGCGGCAATTTTAGTTATTTTAATTATTGTTGCGATCGCAATATGATGTTTGGGAAGCTATGGCTTAACGCCTTTCAATATTATAATCATTCTTTCCTTTCGACGAAAATTCTTTCAAACTACGGTTGAACATTTATCTTCAAAATAAAATAATACTCAACCCTCAAGTGATGGCCAACCGCGCGAGTTACGGAAGGTTTAACTAATTAACATCTTATGAATGCGTTCAGTGAAATGGATCACATAGGTAACAACTTTAATCAACACATCACTCCGCCGATTTGAATTTTGCCAGCATACATTGTGTAGGCCTTTTATCGTCGGTTTCCTGCAATAGGGGCACAACTCAAAAAATGTGAATTTTCAGAATAAGCGTTTGAAAATTGGCAATCATGAAGCACCTCCTGCAAATTCACTTATTTCTCTCATCATTTGACAAAAGTAAACAAATTTTGATTGTTGTATCATTGAAAGGGGCTGAAGGACTATCTGTTTCATGAATTTTTGACAACTATTTTTCAACGACTATTGAAAAAATTGACTGATTTTGAGTTGTGCCCTTACTGCGGAAAATTGGTGAAAATGCCCAAATCTCGCGTTTCTCATCGAATTTTGGAACGGGTCTTTGTGAGATGAAATTTTACATAGTTTTTCATCATTTGCCATCAAAATCTCAAAAATGACATATTTTGAGTTGTGCCCCTATTGCAGGAAACCGACGTTATGTGATAAATTCGTTATGCATTTATTTACGAAGGTCGGACAACAATGACACGAAAAATCAGCTGATTTAAGACTTCAAATTAAAGGGCCCATTTCAATATATAAAAGTCGGAACCTCATTCCAGCCTTTGTCCTACGTCAACAATGCGGTTATGTCTCAGACATTACCCACCCCTAGTTTTTTCTGGTCCCATCCGCGACCCAGTTGCCGTTGCCGGCGGGTACTCGGTATGGGTCCGATATGATGGCGATATCCGTCTCCCACTCAGAAACTGCCTGACAAAGCAGTTGCTGAGCCGCATCACAGTGGTTCAGGTTCAGCTGCGTTACCTGCACTGTGATTTGTTGTTCACTGCGGCTTTCTTGAAGGCCGGGCACCTTGGACCACCCATCGGATGTCTGTTGTTCGAGGATTTCCCGGTACAGATCATGCAGATGGGCGGACTCGTGCAGCTTTGGGCCTTATGACCTTCAGCGCCGCATCGCCTGCACAGTTTGCGCCTGTCGGGGCCTTTGCAGTCCCACGACTTGTGTCCTGGTTCCAGACACCTGAAGCAAACCTCTGGTGGCTCGTGGAATGTCAGGTGACATACACACCAGCCCACCTTTATGCTCCCTACTTTAACGGACTTTTTGACGTCCGCCACAGGTAGCTGAACCAAAGCTATCTGTGTCCCTGCCGGCCCTTTCCGTAGCTTAACGGCTGCGGCGGCCACCTGCACATCGCACTGTTGCCGCAGTGCCGTGACGAGCTCTTCCACTTCGGTGATCTCATCGATGTCCTTGACCTTCAGAGTCGCCTCATGTGTCAGAGCCCTCACCTGCACACCCTCACCAAGGACCTCTTCTGCCAGCCTCTTATAGGCGGCGCCCTTGTGCTCCTTCTGGCGCTTCAGCTCCAGGATCATCTCGCCCGTACGAGTACGTCTAATACTGCGTACGTCGGCTCCAAGACCCTCAAGCTTGGCGTCGCTTCGCATCATCTTCAAGACGTCCGAGTACTTGGACTGTTCCGTCTTGATGACGATAGCGTCGCCTTTCTCGCGCTTGGCACCTGCCCTCCTACGCCTTGGCTTGGCGTCCTGCGCTACTACCTGCGGATTCGCCTTCTTCTTCCTCTTCCGCTCTACCTTCGTCCAAGGGGGGTCCTCCCCTTGGATCGCCCTACTCTGTGGCTGTTGAGGGCCCACTAGCGGTCGCAACCCCTTGTTCCCATCGTTCCGGGACGGGCCAGCCTTTTCAGGCCCACCCTTCCCAGCTTTCCGGGAACCCTGGCTGGGGTCCGACCTTCCGGCATTATTACCGACTTTCGGGGTAATGATTCGCCTGGCCTTGCGGGCACCGCCAGACAGCTCCTCGCCTGACGGTTGCCTCGCCCGCTTCTGCGATTGCTTGCCCCGTTTGTCGCGAGCAGTCGCTTCCGCCTTATTCGGACTTCCTGCGAAGGAGAAGGCCTCCGTTTGGGTAAACTTCGGCACTTTCTCATTTGCAGGCTCCGCTGCTGCAGCAGTCAGCAACGCGAGTGCCGCGTGCTCCTGCTTGGCATCGTCGATCGACGCCCTAAGTCGAAGCAAGGCCGTTTTCAGGTCCTTGCTTATGTTCGACTTAGTGGACGCAAAGTCGATGATTTTGCCAAGCTGCTGCTCAGCCACCTCTATTGCGGACCGTCCTTTGGATCCTCGGTTGACGGCCCTCAACAACCACGCTCCGTCCATAACCTCCACCGGCTGGCTTGCCGGGAAGTGGACTGGAGCACCCACGCTTGAGCTGCGTACGCAACTCCCAGCGCCTATCTCCTCACTTCTCCTTGTCGGAGATCTCATCAACCCGCTTCTTGCGAAGGGGTTGATCCCACCACTATTTCCACCTAGATTTTGATTTTTATTTGACTTCATGATTAAATCCCACGAGTAGCACGGGAAAGAATGTCCACCACGCCAGAGCCCTGCATTAACGCGGTAAGGGACAGCTTACTGTGGGGGGTGCCCAGGTACCCCACAGGCTCTGTTAAAGATCGAGCATCTTTTTCACCCCCTCGATCACTCATTCCTCAGCACGGGTCGCTTGACACCTTGAATTGGGGTTAGTAGTCCTATTCTTAGCCGGCGACTACGCGGCTGACTCGCAAGCGGGGGGGTGCGTCAGGCCCCAGGACTTTCGTCCCTGCTGCCCTTAACGAAGAACGGGAAGACGGGACTTGGAGAAGGCGAATGAACCACGAGCTGCATCAGCTGCTGAGAGAACCAACCATCGTCCATACCGTGAAAATCGGGAGGCTACGGTGAGCGGGTCACGTCATCAGGATGTCGGATAGCAACCCGACTAAAATGGTTCTCGAGAGTCATCCGACCGGTACAAGAAGACGTGGAGCGCAGCGAGCTAGGTGGGTCGACCAAGTGGAGGACGATCTGCGGACCCTACGCAGAGTGCGGAACTGGAGACAAACAGCCATGGACCGAGTGGAATGGAGGCGGCTACTATGTACAGCAGATGCCACCCCGGCCTTAGCCTGACCGGTAAGGTAAGTACTTTCGTAGGGTGCTATCGGATGGAAATGCAAAAAACTATGTCATTTAGCGATTCGATAACACCGTTCAACACTAAACTTTGTTGTGGGATGAGAAAAAACCGGCCTTTTTGACCCTAGAAGTGTCAAAGTGAAAGAATTTTTGAAAAATATTGGACAGGACCTTCACAGTTTAAAACCGAAGTTTGTATGGAGAACTTGGGGTGTTCAATTGATATGTGCATTAGAATGCGCTGTGCTTATATTTAGGAGTTAGACAATAACAAAACTAACCCATATACCGAAAACGCCTTAAAATATGCACGGCACGTTACAATGCGCATATCAATTGAACACCCCAAGTTCTCCATACAAACTTCGGTTTTAAACTGTGAAGGCCCGGTTCCATATTTTTCAAAAAGCTTTCACTTTGACACTTCTAAATAGGGTCCCAAACCCCTGTTATTTTTTTTTTCTCATCCCATAACACCAAATTTTGTAAAATTATGTCGAGCAGTGTAATTCTGAGTGGAGAGTGATTGGCTCTGGAAGTCTGCATGCGATAGCCTAAGTGTTACGAACGCGAAGCGTGAAGTACATTTGAATCCACACAATTCGGAACGAATTCCTTTCCAACCATTTCCTACAACTAACCAAGCGAGCCGCATCATAAAACCCCAATCAAATTCGAACAATCATGACCTACCACAATATAATAGGGGCCGCGATTATAAACGTAGAGCAGAGCGGCAATGTTTATCAGCATAACGAAGCAAAAGCTATGCGGCTGAGGGACTCGACTGACTTTGAGCAGTATGATAAAATAAACAATCTGAAACGACACCCGATGGAAACCATACCAATAGCCTAGCAGATCGGCAGCATTCTGAATGTAATCAAAATCCATCATTGAACTTGATCTTGAAAATTAGGCCAGCTGAGCATCGGGATCGTGCAAAATATGAATGGTAGATCTAATTCTGTACAAATACAATCAAATCATGTAGCTAGAGAGATTGCTCAAATTCAGGAAAATTCTCTCTTCGGAGAAGAAAATATTTCTCCTGTGAAAACACGAAAAACCATGTACCCGCGAAAGATCATTCTAGAAATCTGGCCGCTCATATATTCATGTTAAAACACGTACTCAAAGTGTAAATGTGTAGATCGTAACGAGAGCCGCTATTTCATCATCCTTTCAGGAAAGATCATGTGTAATTTTTGGTAGGCCCTGCGGCTATAAAAGACGACAGTCAGTTTTGTTTTTGGACTCCACACTGGATACCTCCCGGATAAGTATTTTGCTACTCAAATTCCTTTGATCCTGAACTTGCACTTGCGAAGCTTAAATTATTCTGATCACTTGATTGGATAATTCAATCCTTCTAAAGTGTTGATATTTAGAATCGAGGAAGTCTAAGGCCAGTAGTACACAGGGTCAAATATTTGACAAGGAAAGAACTCAAGAAACAACATCAGTTTGACACTAATGAAAATTCGATCGAGTCAAACAAGATGTTTGAGCATTGGTTTCTTTTTGGACAAATATTTGACCCTGTGTACTAGCAGCTTAAGTCATTGGATCGGTCAAACTTTTTCTCACTCTGGTACGCCAAGGTTCCGAATGCGAGTAACGTTGGCATGAGTCTAGAAAGGCCTAAGTGCTCTACACACGATTTTAGACGAGTCCCAAATCATTGAATCTATCGAACTTTTTCTCACTCTGGTAAGCTAGGGTTCCGAATGCGAGAACGTTAGCATGAGTCTAGAAAAGGCCAGTTCAATTTAGATTCAAGTGTGAAGGCATTTATTTCTCACTCTGGTACGCCAAGGTTCCGAATGCGAGTAACGTTGGCAAGAGTCTAGAAAGGCCTAAATCCTAACACACACGATTTGGACGTTCGATTTTAACTATTCTCCTTCTTGAACCTCCTACCCTGAGTGAGTAGTATCGGTGTCCGAAAGTAACGCGTTCCGTCTAGTCTGTTGGTTGGCACGCACGGAATGTAATACCGTATCCCTTCGCAACGGTACCGTGAAATGATTGTGGGTTTCGTCATCCTGATCATCGTCGATTCATCATCGCGATAGCTGTGGACAAAAGTGCTGCTGGATTCAGTAAGTATTTGGTCTAGTCCCACCGCAAGAGGAACACCACGCCGCGATCGTGCTGCCAATTGGAAGATTGCGCCCCGGTGCCATCGCCAACACTAAGTATATACTAAACAGTCTTTAACCCGGGATCGGCTTCGTCGTGTACTGCAGTGTACACGCGCCATGAAAAATGCACGCTTTGTGGTGCACAGAGCGAGCGTGCCCAAGGAACCTTTTGATGATTGATTAGTCTTGTAGAGATTTTCAGAACCTTCATGAAACCTAATACCTCTTATTTTGGTTTTATAATGCATCTAAAATCGTCTTATTATCTATTTGACTGAATAATATTGCTTCGGTGGTAACCTAGGTGATACCATTAAAGGTGGTCGACTGCTCGAGGGTTAACCATGCATAATATTAAGGATTCACTATATACACAATTTGACTGCAGAATGCGCACGACACCTCAGGTTTAACTGGCCTTTTGCATTACGTTGGGAACAGCTCGCTGACGGTTTGGGTCAAAATTGACTCTAATGCCTAAGGAGGGTTAAGATAGAATGAAGTAAAAACTAGGGGTGGGTAATGTCTGAGACATAACCGCATTGTTGACGTAGGACAAAGGCTGGAATGAGGTTCCGACTTTTATATATTGAAATGGGCCCTTTAATTTGAAGTCTTAAATCAGCTGATTTTTCGTGTCATTGTTGTCCGACCTTCGTAAATAAATGCATAACGAATTTATCACATAACGTCGGTTTCCTGCAATAGGGGCACAACTCAAAATATGTCATTTTTGAGATTTTGATGGCAAATGATGAAAAACTATGTAAAATTTCATCTCACAAAGACCCGTTCCAAAATTCGATGAGAAACGCGAGATTTGGGCATTTTCACCAATTTTCCGCAGTAAGGGCACAACTCAAAATCAGTCAATTTTTTCAATAGTCGTTGAAAAATAGTTGTCAAAAATTCATGAAACAGATAGTCCTTCAGCCCCTTTCAATGATACAACAATCAAAATTTGTTTACTTTTGTCAAATGATGAGAGAAATAAGTGAATTTGCAGGAGGTGCTTCATGATTGCCAATTTTCAAACGCTTATTCTGAAAATTCACATTTTTTGAGTTGTGCCCCTATTGCAGGAAACCGACGATAAAAGGCCTACACAATGTATGCTGGCAAAATTCAAATCGGCGGAGTGATGTGTTGATTAAAGTTGTTACCTATGTGATCCATTTCACTGAACGCATTCATAAGATGTTAATTAGTTAAACCTTCCGTAACTCGCGCGGTTGGCCATCACTTGAGGGTTGAGTATTATTTTATTTTGAAGATAAATGTTCAACCGTAGTTTGAAAGAATTTTCGTCGAAAGGAAAGAATGATTATAATATTGAAAGGCGTTAAGCCATAGCTTCCCAAACATCATATTGCGATCGCAACAATAATTAAAATAACTAAAATTGCCGCTATGAAATTAACAGATGGAGCCACCGTAGCCATGTGTATTTGACACAACTCAATTGCTAGATTCAACAATACGTTGTATAGTTACGCGAACAACAATTAGAGGCCGGCTATGCTGTTGCTAAGTTTTCAGTCTGTCGCTTTTAATTATCCGATTCATAACTCTGGAGGAATAATTTTCACTGGTCCTGAAAAGAACCTTTTAAATAACAAGAGATTTCGGCAAGACAATTGAAAATTATCCGCACTGAATGCTGGAAGCCATCGAAAACTGCCATCGCTTACTGCCGTGGATGAGATTCCTGGTTCTTCTTCTTCTTCTTCTTGGCGTAACGTCCTCACTGGGACAAAGCCTGCTTCTCAGCTTAGTGTTCTATGAGCACTTCCAAAGTAATTAACTGAGAGCTTCCTCTGCCAATGACCATTTTGCATGTGCATATCGTATGGCAGGCACGAAGATACTCTATGCCCAAGGAAGTCAAGGAAATTTCCTTTACAAAAAGATCCTGGACCGACCGGGAATCGAACCCGTTACCCTCAGCATGGTCATGCTGAATACCCGTGTGTTTACCGCCTCGGCTATATCGTCGGTTTCCTGCAATAGGGGCACAACTCAAAATTGGTCGTTTTTGAGATTTTGATGGCAAATGATGAAAAACTATGCAAACTTTCATCTCACAAAGACCCGTTCCAAAATTTGTTGAGAAACGCGAGATTTTTGAATTTTCACCAATTTTCCGCAATAAAGGCACAACTCAAAATCAGTCAACTTTTTCAATAGTCGATGAAAAATAGTAATCCAAAAATCATGAAACAGATAGTCCTTCAGCCCCTTTCTATGATACAACAATCAAAATTCGTTTACTTTTGTCGAATAATGAGAGAAATAAGTGAACTTGTAGGAAGTGCTTCAAGTTTGCCAATTTTCAAACGCTCATTCTGAAAATTCACATTTTTTGAGTTGTGCCCCTATTGCAGGAAACCGACGATATGGGCCCTGTTCCATATAGCCTGAGATTCCTGGTTCCAGATTCTAGAGATTCCTGGTTCTATCAGCTAAATAGCCGAGAGTCATCGCAGGATTGGTGCGCAGCTGCGGAGGTGACATCCATTCCCTTTGACTGATTCAACGAAAATGACGGAAGAAAACAGAGGTCACTGCTTTTATTCCCCTTGATTAGTAGATTAGGCTCCTCCCATTTGGCTGGCTTTCCAGTTTATTTCGTTTGCATGACCCGCCCCGAATGCTCCAGACGCATCAAGCAACTAACCAACCGAGAAATGAGCAAACCACCAGCGGGTAACCAAACGATCAACTTTTAAGCGCAAACCGACATTCGGTTCTTCAGATGTGTGCTCTAGAAAATTCTAGGTGTGGCTTCGTCATATATTCACCTTCGAACATTTTCGAAAAATGTTTAAACTTAATTTTAATTAAACAATGTTTCACGCAAAATAGTTCGGATAGAATAATGCGTTGTTAAATTCCGGGTGGAACCATTAGGCCATTAGTGACCGGTTTCATCATTATTGCTGGGCCACCAAGTATTCAATCTTTCACTTCTCAATTGCACCACACTTTTCTCGTTCGATGGAATGAAATTAGCAGATTCACAAACTCTTAAGGAATAATTAACGGTGGTCCTGAACAAGACCGTTTGATTAATTGACGATTTTAGGAACGAAATGGCATGAATTCACCATGTCACGCAATGCGTGTTGGTTTTCTCCGTGCTGAATGATAAACGCCACCGAAAACTGGACCGCCGTGGATTACAATAATGACCAGTTTCACTATTGCTGGCAACGATGCTCTGTCTTTTGCTTTTTGGTTGCACTACATCTCGATCGATGTTGGAAATTATCCAATTAACTCTTGAGGAATCATTTTCGATGGTCCTGAAAAGGACCGGTTTGAATAATGGACGATTTTGATGCATTCACCATGCCATGCAATGCATGTTGGTTTTCGCTGCGGAGTGCGGAGAATGCTGGACGCCGTCGAAAATTGGCCCACCGCCGCTGCCATGGATGCGATTCCAAGTGCTATCATCAGCACGATATCCGAGAAGTGTCGCTGGGTTGTTGTGCTGCTGCCTTGCTGGAGGTGACATCCACCTCCAACCTCCTTGACTGATCCAACGAAAATGACGAAAGAAAACAGAGAACACTGCTTTTATACCCCTAGATTGGCAGATGAAGCTCCTCCCATTCGGCTGGCTTTTCAGTTAATTTCGTTTGCATGACCCGCCCCTTATGCTCCAGATGCATCAAACGATAAATCAACCGAGAAATGAGAAAATTTCCATTGAACGGATAATGTAACCAAAATATTAGATGATTTAGATCATTTTAATTTGGAAAATGTTAGAATTGAAACATTTTTCACGCAAAATGGTCCGGATATGATAATGCGTTGCCAAAGTCCGGGTGGAACAATTAGACGTCATAATTGTTGCTGACTGAGTCACCAAGCATTCAAAATCATTCACTTTTCGGTTGTACTACACTTTTCCCGTTCGTTGGAATGGAATTATCCGATTCACAGCTCTTGAAAAATCATTTTCGATGGTCCTTAAATTAGGAGGAAAATTAAATGAATTCACTATGCCACTATGCGTGTTTGTTTTCTCCGCACTAAATGCTGAACGCCACCGAAAACTGGCCCGCCGCTTGCTGCCGTGCATGCGATTAATGACCGGCTTTGCTTTTGCTGAGAAACGCCGCTCTGTCCTTGCTTTGCACTAGGTTCACCTTTCTCGATCGAGGGTGGAAATTCATCCAATTAACTCTTGAGAAATCTTTTTCGATAGTCCTGAAAAGAACCGTTTGAATAATGGACGATTTTGATGAATTTACAATGCCACGCAATTCGTGTTGATTTTCTCCGCGCTCAACGCTAGACGCAGTCGAAAACTGGCCCGCCGCTTGCTGTTGTGAATGAGATTCCTGGTGCTATCAGTACGATAGCCAAGTGTCGTCGCTGAGTCGATGTGCCGCTGCCCAGCTCGAGGTGTCACCTCGACGGTGGTCGAAATGGAACTGACGATCAGCTCTCGCATGATCGCATTCCTTCCTGCATCGTAGTTGCCCCCACGATGCGCACCAATCAGAGAGCGTTGGTATACTGAACGAGAAAATTTGTCCGCTACCCATATTTATAGATTTCAGCGATTTCAATGTCTAACTTTAAAACAACTTTTCAACTATTTATCAATGATTTTCAGGTTCACCGAATATTACAAATTGAACGCGGGAGTTTCATCTCTCGGATAACGGGATTTGTTTATCATTTCGTTCAGTGGGAAAGGTACTGTGAGCGTTTAAAATCTTTCACTCAAACGTAACGCTCTTGGTTTCATAAATTTTGAAATGACACCGGGTATAGAAAACAGAGACGTAGTCCTACGTCAAAACAGAAAAGTTCAAACCAGATTTTTCTAGATGAAATTTTGAAAGTTTATAATTCAAAAAATAACCCAAATTTTCTAAAAAATCATAAAGGGTGGCTTAGGGTATCATCAGCAGGTTTGTTCTCTTCGTCATGAGGGATTTATCTCGGTTAAATTGCCTGAAACTTGGATCATATTCAGCTTGGTTGGGAAGGATTTGATACCAACTCTGCGTTCAACAGGTTGTCACCGCTCCGCAGAGGGCGCATGAGACAGGGAGACAAAATTTTAGTAAAATAGACGGGTTGCAATGAGCACAGGTCCCCCGACCCATCTGCTCGACCCGTAAGAAAGAAACTGGTTCGAGAGAGCGGAACCAAAACGCTGACTTACACGAGTCATCCCGAGCAAAAGAAAAGTTCTAATTTCACAAAAAGAATGGAGTGATCAGGTTTAGAGTACACTCATTGCACAATTATGGGTCACACACAATTATTAGTTACTTTCCACTTTTATAGATAAATACTAATTAGTTGCAAGCTTTTGTTAGCCACTATCATTTTTCGTTCATAAGTTGATTTATTTTGTGTCACTATACGTATTGCACACGGGCTTATACGTCAAAACATACATATTTTCAATATTTTTTTGTTCGGTTCATAACCATCTGTCAAAGTAACGCTTCGATTGTGAACATCGGAAAGTGCGTGCGCTGCTTTCGTAAGCTCTGCAAAAGCGAGCTTTAATGATTTTCGAGTGCGAAATGGTATCGTCACCAGAACCAAGGTATAATTTACGTTCTAAATGTTGAAATTCATGTGACTGCAGCTAATTAAAGCTTATTTCAGGCAAAATTTAAGTGACTCATTATTGTGCCAAACAACAGCGAAAATCACACAATTATGGGTCACTTTTTGTGCAGCATAATATTTAGAGTTCTGCGTACATGGTCATTGCATACTTTTAGGCGTTTAACGATGGTTGTGTTTGAGATTTTGTTCCAATTTTGAAAAATTGATTCCAAATCGTGAAAACAAGCTTCGTTAAGAGGTTTGAGACCAGTTTTAGGTTCTACTATAGTTGATCTATCGAAAATAAGTGATCATTCATTGAAAAAAATAGACAATCCATTATTGTTGAGCCGATTCCTCTTGAGTGACCCATAATAGGCAACAAATTGACCCATAATTGTTACACAGCCAATTTTGACCCATTATTGTGGTTTTCATTATTCACCAACATTTTGGTAATTTTCACCGCCTAAAGTAAATTTTACAAGCAGATTATTATATAAAACAATAAAAAGGAGTTTCATTGAAGAGAATATAAAATAAAAATAATGAAAGTGTTATTTTTGTATGAAAAACGATTCATATTATGAAATGAGTGTTCCTTGAGTGACCCATAATTGTGCAATGAGTGTACTTACATTTATTGCTGCTACTTATCCTACCGTCTTACTCTAGGGTTGTTGTGTTGGGTGTGGTGTCTGTGTGCAGGTGTATCCCACGGCGTCTGCTTGAGGAAACAATCCTGTCCGGACAGATGAGGAGGACCACCGGCGCCATGCCGGCCGCCCCGCTGCTCTGCATGCCATTAGCGAAGCCACCACGACCTTCACCACGACACTCGTTGGTAACAAGAAAAGGCCTGAGATTGGCGTAGAGATATGGAATTAACTAAGGGTTATCACACCTTCTTTCGAATCCTGTCAGAAATTCACTTCCACTAGTTCTTACCGATCTCAAAAGAAATGTTTTGCTCACTCACAGTAAGCCATCGCACTTGTCGTAAGAACCATCGTAATTATAGACTGCATTCTGCAACAATTAGTATTAGGAACAATTAGCACTGAATACCCACAAAGTACTAGGCACTTTCGCTTACGTCGGTCAGACCGCGCTCGACACTATCGGTCACTTCTGATACACGCACTATTGGATAACAAAATCAACTGGTGTGCTTTACTTTGAACCGACAACTGATGGCTATTGAACTGTGCGGCATTGGTTTTATCAGTCTTCACCGTCCCTGCTTCGCAGTGTTGGAGTATACGATCGGCCTTTGATATGAAAGGGAAGATCAACTGCAAATCTCTTATCAGAGAATGAGTGCTGTCGTGCTAGGGTTCCTAATATCATGATCTTGATTTTTATGGGGTGGTGGATCATCATAGATTTAGGTGGAGCAATTATGTGGTGGATGAAGTCGGGTATTCTCTAATATGGAGGCATGAGCAGCTTGCGCCCAGCGGAGCATGTAGCCGGCACTGGCCGATCCGGGAATAAATCATGCGGCTTAAGCGCCACTCCGTTAGGAGACCGCACGACAAGTTCTAAATTTGCCCGGTTGAGACTCTTCAGGGCGAGTCCATTTGAAATTCCCGAAGAAAGTAGGATCGAGCCAGCGCATCTACTTCCTACACCTTAACTGGGGTAATTACCCTACCAACAACATAACCCGATACACTACAAAACCATTCCTCCAAAGAACGCGGTAAGATGTCACCCATACCTAAACGCAACGCGACATCAGGATCGCGTGCTACTTCTCATCACTGGCGGTTCCACTACTTCCCGCTAAAGGCGCTACCAGCGTAGAAGGGAGTACGCAAGACTACAGTCAAATTGCGCCACGCAAACAACATTACACTAAATACGCGAAGTAACGGGACAACATTACCATAATCTAACAGATCTTTCGCAGGACTAACTCTGATTTACAAACGCATTCACAATGTAGAACTAAACACATTTATTCTATGATAACACCAAAAACGAAAGATTTATTCTAGATGCATGCTACTCGTTTATCATTTTCATTCTTTACATATATTCCTTCTTCAATCCTGCTCTCTCGTGCGTTTGTATTCTATCTCTATCTATCTGTCCATCGATCTATCACAACAGTCCTATACCGCTGTGCCTGTGCTCTATTCTTGTGTGCGTTCCATTGAAGTTTCTCCCTCGATGATGCGACAAGCGAAAGCGGCAAGCTTGCTACACCCGGGTGTCTTACACAATAGGGTTGGGTGGGCCGGTCATGAAATACGTGCGCACGTTTTGAAATCCAAGCAACCACCCAACCTTACATTTCCGGACGCTGTTTCAGACTAGACGTCCAACTTATTCTCGACCTTATGGTCGGCAAAAACTTCTCCGAGGCGTCCTCACCGGACGCCCCACTCCACAAAAAGACGGTGCAAAAAAGGAAACGACTCACCGAGCAGCTACGTGGTTTTCGCTGACCTGCTGATTCTGCGCTCCTGGTGTGTCGCGTCGATGGGGACGGTCAAGCGACCCCTGGACCACGTGTAGGGGGGGGGGGGGGTCACGTGGGGGTTGTTGTTGCGCAACCTTGAACGACCTTGAAGACGGGCCTGGCAAGTGGCAATTGACGACCACTCCTTTGGCGGTATTCGTTCGCCGGAAGTTCCGAGTCGATCGGCAGAGAAGCGTCGCTGTGGAAGAATCTAGCCAGTGGGCTATTCACGTACAATTAGCACATGCACGGGTTCATAAGACGAGCACAAAGAGCACATTACCTGGTAATCTGTCGAGGTAAACGCACAAACCCTACGCACTTCTTTCCTAACTTGGACTGAAAACTAGGAACTAACAAAAAGAACAATTAAACTAAAGAAATATCACCACGTTACTTTCACTCACATTCAACGGCTATTTCTACAAGGTTAACAACGACACTTCTACACTAATCTGCGGATCGAACGAAAGTAAAATGAAACCGTGATCCTCAGATTAGGGAAGGTGCCATCGACCGAACTTAACGGAAGTTCGATATTTCCCCCGAGCTTCTTCGAAATGGTTCGGCAGTGTAACGGCTTACGTTGAAGGCTCGCTCAGTTTTGGACTCGGTCGCAACTTTTTCTTCCCCGACTTTCTCCGGAAATTCCAAACGTACTTGACCTTCGGATATCCCATTCGCGGCCGATTGAAGGCCGATTAAAGCTTTCCATAGTGAGAAAATTGCCTAACTGTTCGGCGCAATGTAATTAACTGATCTGTAGTGGGCATTGATGTATTAATTGAAGGTCATTTTTATATTGATATTTGAAACTGTTAATGAAAATATATTCGGCTTTTTAATGGAAATGGAGCAAAGGCTACAAGCATCCATGTAAGGCATGCGGCGCGATCATTCGACAATTGACAACGAATGATCTGATGAAAGTGTTCTGTTGTGAATGTTGTACCAGTGTGGTGATTTGACATGGCATATCTAATTAAAACTTTTTTGTTGATTGGCGATGCTGGAGGGTACTCACAGGTCCCATGTACGCGAGCAATTATTCTCACCACAGACATCAAGAAAATGGAACAGGTTACAAGGTTTCAAAAAACCCCCCATGACAAAGAGAATAAAACTGCCGAAAATACGTAAGTCCCCTATTCTTCAAAAATTCTTTCAAGATTTCTGAGCGTAATTCCTGGAATTTCTTCCAAAGTTTCTTCCTGGCTTCTTCTTCCGAGATGAACTAGCCTAGGGCTAAAAATTTCGTTAATACAGATATAAAAAAATCTCGAAAATATTCCAGAATCTCTCTCCAAAATGCTTCTCTCTTGAACGTTTTCTAATCTCCAGAAAGTTCTCGAAATTTATTAAATTTTGATGTTCCAGAACTTTTTAGAAGGTTAATTTCATATTTTTGACGTAGGACTACGTCTCTGTTTTCTATACCCGGTGTCATTTCAAAATTTATGAAACCAAGAGCGTTACGTTTGAGTGAAAGATTTTAAACGCTCACAGTACCTTTCCCACTGAACGAAATGATAAACAAATCCCGTTATCCGAGAGATGAAACTCCCGCGTTCAATTTGTAATATTCGGTGAACCTAAAAATCATTGATAAATAGTTAAAAAGTTGTTTTAAAGTTAGACATTGAAATCGCTGAAATCTATAAATATGGGTAGCGGACAAATTTTCTCGTTCAGTATACCAACGCTCTCTGATTGGTGCGCATCGTGGGGGCAACTACGATGCAGGAAGGAATGCGATCATGCGAGAGCTGATCGTCAGTTCCATTTCGACCACCGTCGAGGTGACACCTCGAGCTGGGCAGCGGCACATCGACTCAGCGACGACACTTGGCTATCGTACTGATAGCACCAGGAATCTCATTCACAACAGCAAGCGGCGGGCCAGTTTTCGATTGCGTCTAGCGTTGAGCGCGGAGAAAACCAACACGAATTGCGTGGCATTGTAAATTCATCAAAATCGTCCATTATTCAAACGGTTCTTTTCAGAGCCATCGAAAAAGATTTCTCAAGAGTTAATTGGATGAATTTCCACCCTCGATCGAGAAAGGTGTAGTGCAATGCAAGGACAGAGCGGCGTTTCTCAGTAAAAGCAAAGCCGGTCATTAATCGCATGCGCGGCAGCAAGCGGCGGGCCAGTTTTCGGTGGCGTTCAGCATTTAGTGCGGAGAAAACAAACACGCATAGTGGCATAGTGAATTCATTTAATTTTCTTCCTAAAATTATTCATTATCCAAACGGTCCTTTTAAGGACCATCGAAAATGATTTTTCAAGAGCTGTGAATCGAATAATTCCATTCCAACGAACGGGAAAAGTGTAAGTAGTACAGCCGAAAAGTGAATGATTTTGAATGCTTGGTGACTCAGCCAGCAACAATTATGACGTCTAATTGTTCCACCCGGACTTTGGCAACGCATTATCATATCCGGACCATTTTGCGTGAAAATGTTTCAATTCATTTTCCAAATTAAAATGATCTAAATCATCTAATATTTTGGTTACATTATCCGTTCAATGGAAATTTTCTCATTTCTCGGTTGATTAATCGTTTGATGCGTCTGGAGCATAAGGGGCGGGTCATGCAAACGAAATTAACTGAAAAGCCAGCCGAATGGGAGGAGCTTCATCTGCCAATCTAGGGGTATAAAAGCAGTGTTCTCTGTTTTCTTTCGTCATTTTCGTTGGATCAGTCAAGGAGGTTGGAGGTGGATGTCACCTCCAGCAAGGCAGCAGCACAACAACCCAGCGACTACTCTCGGCTATCGTGCTGATGATAGCACTTGGAATCGCATCCATGGCAGCGGCGGTGGGCCAATTTTCGACGGCGTCCAGCATTCTCCGCACTCCGCAGCGAAAACCAACACGCATTGCATGGCATGGTGAATGCATCAAAATCGTCCATTATTCAAACCGGTCCTTTTCAGGACCATCGAAAATGATTCCTCAAGAGTTTTGGATAATTTCCAACATCGATCGAGATGTAGTAGTGCAACCAAAAAGCAAAAGACAGAGCATCGTTGCCAGCAATAGTGAAACTGGTCGTTATTGTAATCCACGGCGGTCCAGTTTTCGGTGGCGTTTATCATTCAGCACGGAGAAAACCAACACGCATTGCGTGACATGGTGAATTCATGCCATTTCGTTCCTAAAATCGTCAATTAATCAAACGGTCTTGTTCAGGACCACCGTTAATTATTCCTTAAGAGTTTGTGAATCAGCTAATTTCATTCCATCGAACGAGAAAAGTGTGGTGCAATTGAGAAGTGAAAGATTGAATACTTGGTGGCCCAGCAATAATGATGAAGCCGGTCACTAATGGCCTAATGGTTCCACCCGGAATTTTACAACGCATTATTCTATCCGAACTATTTTGCGTGAAACATTGTTTAAATAAAATTAAGTTTAAACATTTTTCGAAAATGTTCGAAGGTGAATATATGACGAAGCCACACCTAGAATTTTCTAGAGCACAAATCTGAAGAACCGAATGTCGGTTTGCGCTTGATCGTTTGGTTACCCGCTGGTGGTGAATCGAAATTATCCAATCCGTTCAATGAAAATTTGCTCATTTCTCGGTTGGTTAGTTGCTTGATGCGTCTGGAGCATTCGGGGCGGGTCATGCAAACAAAATAAACTGGAAAGCCAGCCAAATGGGAGGAGCCTAATCTACTAATCAAGGGGAATAAAAGCAGTGACCTCTGTTTTCTTCCGTCATTTTCGTTGGATCAGTCAAAGGGAACGGATGTCACCTCCGCAGCTGCGCACCAATCCTGCGATGACTCGGCTATTTAGCTGATAGAACCAGGTATCTCATCCACGGCAGTAAGCGATGGCAGTTTTCGATGGCTTCCAGCATTCAGTGCGGATAATTTTCAATTGTCTTGCCGAAATCTCCTGTTATTTAAAAGGTCCTTTTCAGGACCAGTGAAAATTATTCCTCCAGAGTTATGAATCGGATAATTAAAAGCGACAGACTGAAAACTTAGCAACAGTATAGCCGGCCTCTAATTGTTGTTCGCGTAACTATACAACGTATTGTTAAATCTAGAATATTTCATGAAACTGCAATCAAAATTATCTAAAATTTCGTTAACAGCAATTGAGTTGTGTCAAATACACATGGCGACGGTTGCGCCATCTGTTCATTTCATAGCGGCAATTTTAGTTATTTTAATGATTGTTGCGATCGCAATATGATGTTTGGGAAGCTATGGCTTAACGCCTTTCAATATTATAATCATTCTTTCCTTTCGATGAAAATTCTTTCAAATAACGGTTGAACATATATCTTCAAAATAAAATAATACTCAACCCTCAAGTGATGGCCAACCGCGCGAGTTACGGAAGGTTTAACTAATAAACATCTTATGAATGCGTTCAGTGAAATGGATCACATAGGTAACAACTTTAATCAACACATCACTCCGCCGAATTGAATTTTGCCAGCATACATTGTGTAGGCCTTTTATGTGATAAATCCGTTATGCATTTATTTACGAAGGTCGGACAACAATGACACGAAAAATCAGCTGATTTAAGACTTCAAATTAAAGGGCCCATTTTAATATATAAAAGTCGGAACCTCATTCCAGCCTTTGTCCTACGTCAACATTGCGGTTATGTCTCAGACATTACCCACCCCTAGTTTTTTTTTTGGAACGTTCAGTAGCTTCCAGAAATATTTCAAAAAATTAATGAATTTTGTTTCAGAACGTTTCTTTTTTTTCTGGAACGTTCACAAACTTCCTGACACTTTTTTGTTAAATATAAAAAAATGCAAAAGGTTCTTAGTCTTGTTTAGGGACGTCCAGTAACATTTCGAAATGTCTTAGAATCTTAAGAATTTTGATGATCTAAAACATACCCGTAGATTATTATTCTTCTTTTTTAACCATTAAGTAATCTTCAGAAAACTCTCAAACCTCTATGTAATTTGATGTTCCAGAACATCCCAAAAGGTCCTTCATTCTTTCTTGAACGATTAAGGCTCAAGCATCCGTCATCGCTTTTCGGAAAATAAAAAGCAGTTTTCTCGCTGTAAATTAAAACATCGACCATGAAAATATATTCACTGCATTCTATTCCTCATGCGGAGTACAGTGAATATATTTTCATAGCAAAGACTTTTGTTTTGACGTAGGACTACGTCTCTGTTTTCTATACCCGGTGTCATTTCAAAATTTATGAAACCAAGAGCGTTACGTTTGAGTGAAAGATTTTAAACGCTCACAGTACCTTTCCCACTGAACGAAATGATAAACAAATCCCGTTATCCGAGAGATGAAACTCCCGCGTTCAATTTGTAATATTCGGTGAACCTAAAAATCATTGATAAATAGTTGAAAAGTTGTTTTAAAGTTAGACATTGAAATCGCTGAAATCTATAAATATGGGTAGCGGACATATTTTCTCGTTCAGTATACCAACGCTCTCTGATTGGTGCGCATCGTGGGGGCAACTACGATGCAGGAAGGAATGCGATCATGCGAGAGCTGATCGTCAGTTCCATTTCGACCACCGTCGAGGTGACACCTCGAGCTGGGCAGCGGCACATCGACTCAGCGACGACACTTGGCTATCGTACTGATAGCACCAGGAATCTCATTCACAACAGCAAGCGGCGGGCCAGTTTTCGATTGCGTCTAGCGTTGAGCGCGGAGAAAACCAACACGAATTGCGTGGCATTGTAAATTCATCAAAATCGTCCATTATTCAAACGGTTCTTTTCAGGACCATCGAAAAAGATTTCTCAAGAGTTAATTGGATGAATTTCCACCCTCGATCGAGAAAGGTGAACCTAGTGCAAAGCAAGGACAGAGCGGCGTTTCTCAGCAAAAGCAAAGCCGGTCATTAATCGCATGCACGGCAGCAAGCGGCGGGCCAGTTTTCGGTGGCGTTCAGCATTTAGTGCGGAGAAAACAAACACGCATAGTGGCATAGTGAATTCATTTAATTTTCCTCCTAATTTAAGGACCATCGAAAATGATTTTTCAAGAGCTGTGAATCGGATAATTCCATTCCAACGAACGGGAAAAGTGTAGTACAACCGAAAAGTGAATGATTTTGAATGCTTGGTAACTCAGCCAGCAACAATTATGACGTCTAATTGTTCCACCCGGACTTTGGCAACGCATTATCATATCCGGACCATTTTGCGTGAAAAATGTTTCAATTCTAACATTTTCCAAATTAAAATGATCTAAATCATCTAATATTTTGGCTACATTATCCGTTCAATGGAAATTTTCTCATTTCTCGGTTGATTAATCGTTTGATGCGTCTGGAGCATAAGGGGCGGGTCATGCAAACGAAATTAACTGAAAAGCCAGCCGAATGGGAGGAGCTTCATCTGCCAATCTAGGGGTATAAAAGCAGTGTTCTCTGTTTTCTTTCGTCATTTTCGTTGGATCAGTCAAGGAGGTTGGAGGTGGATGTCACCTCCAGCAAGGCAGCAGCACAACAACCCAGCGACTACTCTCGGATATCGTGCTGATGATAGCACTTGGAATCGCATCCATGGCAGCGGCGGTGGGCCAATTTTCGACGGCGTCCAGCATTCTCCGCACTCCGCAGCGAAAACCAACACGCATTGCATGGCATTTTGAATGCATCAAAATCGTCCATTATTCAAACCGGTCCTTTTCAGGACCATCGAAAATGATTCCTCAAGAGTTAATTGGATAATTTCCAACATCGATCGAGATGTAGTGCAACCAAAAAGCAAAAGACAGAGCATCGTTGCCAGCAATAGTGAAACTGGTCATTATTGTAATCCACGGCGGTCCAGTTTTCGGTGGCGTTTATCATTCAGCACGGAGAAAACCAACACGCATTGCGTGACATGGTGAATTCATGCCATTTCGTTCCTAAAATCGTCAATTAATCAAACGGTCTTGTTCAGGACCTCCGTTAATTATTCCTTAAGAGTTTGTGAATCAGCTAATTTCATTCCATCGAACGAGAAAAGTGTGGTGCAATTGAGAAGTGAAAGATTGAATACTTGGTGGCCCAGCAATAATGATGAAACCGGTCACTAATGGCCTAATGGTTCCACCCGGAATTTAACAACGCATTATTCTATCCGAACTATTTTGCGTGAAACATTGTTTAATAATAATTAAGTTTAAACATTTTTCAAAAATGTTCGAAGGTGAATATATGACGAAGCCACACCTAGAATTTTCTAGAGCACAAATCTGAAGAACCGAATGTCGGTTTGCGCTTAAAAGTTGATCGTTTGGTTACCCGCTGGTGGTTTGCTCATTTCTCGGCTGGTTAGTTGCTTGATGCGTCTGGAGCCTTCGGGGCGGGTCATGCAAACGAAATAAACTGGAAAGCCAGCCAAATGGGAGGAGCCTAATCTACTAATCAAGGGGAATAAAAGCAGTGACCTCTGTTTTCTTCCGTCATTTTCGTTGAATCAGTCAAAGGGAATGGATGTCACCTCCGCAGCTGCGCACCAATCCTGCGATGACTCTCGGCTATTTAGCTGATAGAACCAGGAATCTCTAGAATCTGGAACCAGGAATCTCAGGCTATATGGAACAGGGCCCATATAGCCGAGGCGGTAAACGCACGGGTATTCAGCATGACCATGCTGAGGGTAACGGGTTCGATTCCCGGTCGGTCCAGGATCTTTTCGTAAAGGAAATTTCCTTGACTTCCTTGGGCATAGAGTATCTTCGTGCCTGCCACACGATATGCACATGCAAAATGGTCATTGGCAGAGGAAGCTCTCAGTTAATTACTTTGGAAGTGCTCATAGAACACTAAGCTGAGAAGCAGGCTTTGTCCCAGTGAGGACGTTACGCCAAGAAGAAGAAGAAGAAGAAGAACCAGGAATCTCATCCACGGCAGTAAGCGATGGCAGTTTTCGATGGCTTCCAGCATTCAGTGCGGATAATTTTCAATTGTCTTGCCGAAATCTCCTGTTATTTAAAAGGTTCTTTTCAGGACCAGTGAAAATTATTCCTCCAGAGTTATGAATCGGATAATTAAAAGCGACAGACTGAAAACTTAGCAACAGCATAGCCGGCCTCTAATTGTTGTTCGCGTAACTATACAACGTATTGTTGAATCTAGCAATTGAGTTGTGTCAAATACACATGGCTACGGTGGCTCCATCTGTTAATTTCATAGCGGCAATTTTAGTTATTTTAATGATTGTTGCGATCGCAATATGATGTTTGGGAAGCTATGGCTTAACGCCTTTCAATATTATAATCATTCTTTCCTTTCGACGAAAATTCTTTCAAACTACGGTTGAACATTTATCTTCAAAATAAAATAATACTCAACCCTCAAGTGATGGCCAACCGCGCGAGTTACGGAAGGTTTGACTAATTAACATCTTATGAATGCGTTCAGTGAAATGGATCACATAGGTAACAACTTTAATCAACACATCACTCCGCCGATTTGAATTTTGCCAGCATACATTGTGTAGGCCTTTTATCGTCGGTTTCCTGCAATAGGGGCACAACTCAAAAAATGTGAATTTTCAGAATAAGCGTTTAAAAATTGGCAATCATGAAGCACCTCCTGCAAATTCACTTATTTCTCTCATGATTTGACAAAAGTAAACAAATTTTGATTGTTGTATCATTGAAAGGGGCTGAAGCACTATCTGTTTCATGAATTTTTGACAACTATTTTTCAACGACTATTGAAAAAATTGACTGATTTTGAGTTGTGCTCTTACTGCGGAAAATTGGTGAAAATGCCCAAATCTCGCGTTTCTCATCGAATTTTGGAACGGGTCTTTGTGAGATGAAATTTTACATAGTTTTTCATCATTTGCCATCGAAATCTCAAAAATGACATATTTTGAGTTGTGCCCCTATTGCAGGAAACCGACGTTATGTGATAAATTCGTTATGCATTTATTTACGAAGGTCGGACAACAATGACACGAAAAATCAGCTGATTTAAGACTTCAAATTAAAGGGCCCATTTCAATATATAAAAGTCGGAACCTCATTCCAGCCTTTGTCCTACGTCAACAATGCGGTTATGTCTCAGACATTACCCACCCCTAGTTTTGAACGAAAAAACTGCTTTCAAATGTTTGATGATGACGATGATTTCAATGACGAATTGTTCAACGTTAACAACTTCCAGGAAGTTCTCGAAATTAGAAAACAAAATGTGTAACAGAACATTCCATAAGATTCTTCTTATTTTAGTAGCTTACAGAAAGTTTTCCGTATATGAGAAAGTGTGATATTCCAGAATATCTCAGATTATTGTTTTACTTTTGGAGCATTCAGTTTCTTCCAGGAGGTTTCTGGAAATTTTATAAATTTTTATGTTCCAGAACATTCGAGAAGGTTTTTTTTTTTGCTTGTTTCCTAACTTCCATAAAGTTTTCTAATTTTTTTTAGGTTTGATGTGAAGAACATTCTAGAAGGTTCTTTTCTAAAAAGTTTAAAAAACTTAGAAGTGGTCATTAGAAGAGGAAGTTCTCAGTTAATAACTGTGGTAGAGCTCATAGACAGAAGCTCATAGCTGAGAAGCAGTTTTTCCCAGTTGAGATGTTACTCCAAGAAAAAGATGTTCCATAATGCTACAGAAGGTTCTTGCCCTTCTTTTGAAGCGTCCAGAAACTTCAAGTAGACTCTCGAAACTTTACGAAGTTCAATACTCCAGAACATTCTCGAACGTTCTTTTTCCTTTTTTTCTGGAACCTTCAGCAACTTCCAGAAAATTCCTGGAATCTATAGAATATTGAACATTCCAGAAGGTTCTTCTTATTATTTCTGGAAAGTTAAAACACATCCAGAAAGTTCTCGTTATTTTTATAAATTTAATATAACTATGGTGAAACATTTCATCGAAACATTTCAAAGCGTTACGGACAGACAGACAGACAGACAACGCTGGGCTTTTATATATATGATTCATATGTGATTATGTGAAGTATTTCACAGCATTGGACATGTCATTGAGAAGCGCCAGAAGGTATGCGTCCAAGCATCCACCTTTTTGACTGTAAATAACTGTTGTAGGGTTCTGATTTATATAATGGAAAAAAAATTCTAGAAACTTCTAAGGCATGCAATGTAACGATGCATCAATGCAACGATGCACCAATGCAATGATGCGACAATGCAACGATGCACCTATGTAACGATGCACAAATGAAGCGATGCATCTATGCAACGATGTACCAATGCAATTATGCACGAATGCACTAATGCACCGATGCAACGACGCAATAATGTAACACAGGTACAATGCTACAGAGCAATAATTATTGTAGCTTTCATTCTGTGAAACATTTCAAAGCGTGACGGAAGGACAGACAACTCTGGGATTTTATATATATGATGATGTTCCAGAACACCCCAAAAGCTCCATTATTCTTTCTTGAACGATTATTAACTTCCAGAAAGTTCTCGAAATTAAAAAAAAAAGTGTAACAGGACATTCCATAAGGTTCTTCTCATGTTAGTGATATACAGAAAGTTTTCCATATTTGAGAAAGTGTGATATTTCAGAATATCTCAGATTATTGTTTTGCTTTTGGACCATTCAGTAACTTCCAGGAGGTTACTGAAATTTTATAGATTTTTATGTTTCAGAACAATCGAGAAAGTTGTTTTTTTGCTTTTTTGTTTGTTTTCTAACTTCCATAAAGTTTTCCAAACTTCATTAGGTTTTATGTGGACAACATTCTAGAAGGTTCTTTTCTTAAAAGTTTAACAACTTAGAAGTGATCATAAGAGGAGAAAGTTCTCAGTTAATAACTGTGGTAGAGCTCATAGCCGAGAAACAGGCTTTGTCCCAGTTGAGATGTTACGCCAAGAAAAAAGAAGATGTTCCATGATGCTGCAGAAGGTTCTTCCCTTTCTTTTGAAGCGTCCAGAAGCTTCAAGATGATTCTAGAAACTTTAAGAAGTTCAATACTCCAGAACATTTTATATTTCGTAAGTTATCTCAGGAGACATTCTGAGGAAAACCCGTAGAAGAATTCCTGCAATAATTTTGGGAGAACTCCCTAAAGAAGTATCCAGAATCTCGGGACAATTTCTGGTAAAGATTCCGGGAAGAATTTTGGGAATAATGCAGAGAATATCTGTAAAAACTAGGGGTGGGTAATGTCTGAGACATAACCGCAATGTTGACGTAGGACAAAGGCTGGAATGAAGTTCTGATTTTTATATATTAAAATGGGCCCTTTCAGGCCAAACATTTCAATAGGTCCTATCTGCATTTGAGAAGCTCTCTTTGTTCACTTTCTCTTTCAATAATTGCAATGTAATGGTACACTTTTCAACTATTTTTGCAGTACAAATCAAAAGACGATTGTTTTGACCATCGTTCAATGCAAGGAGATAATCAAAATACAAATAAACAGCTGAGATATTAACGAAAGAGAAGGAAACCAAAGAGAGCCTCTCTTCTGCAGATTGGACCTTTAGACATGTTTGGCCTGCTTTCATTTGAGGTCTTACATCAGCTGATTTTTCGGGTCATTGTTGTCCGACCTTCGTAAATAAATGCCTAACGGATTTATCACATAAAAGGCCTATACAATGTATACTGGCAAAATTAAAATCGGCGGAGTGATGTGTTGATTAAAGTTGTTATATCGTCGGTTTCCTGCAATAGGGGCACAACTCAAAATTTGTCATGACAAATGATGAAAAACTATGCAAACTTTCATCTCACAAAGACTCGTTCCGAAATTCGTTAAGAAACTCGAGATTTTTGCATTTTCACCAATTTTCCGCAATAAAGGCACAACTCAAAATCAGTCAACTTTTTCAATAGTCGTTGAAAAATAGTAATCCAAAACTCATGAAACCGATAGTCCTTCAGTCCCCCTCCATGATACAACAGTCGAAATTCGTTTACCTTTGTAGAATAATGAGATAAATAAGTGAACTTGTAGGAGGTGCTTCAAGGTTGCCAATTTTAAAACGCTCATTCTAAAAATTCACATTTTTTGAGTTGTGCCCCTATTGCAGGAAACCGACGATATGATTCATTTCACTGAACGCATTCATAAGATGTTAATCAGTTAAATCTTCCGTAACTCGCGTGGTTGGTCATCACTTGGGGGTTGAGCATTATTTCATTTTGAAGATAAATGTTCAACCATTGTTTGAAAGAATTTTCGTCGAAAGGATAAAATGATTATAATATTGAAAGGCGTTAAGCCATAGCTTCCCAAACATCATATTGCGATCGTGGATTAGAATAATGACCAGTTTCACTATTGCTGGCAACGATGCTCTGTCTTTTGCTTTTTGGTTGCACTACATCTCGATCGATGTTGGAAATTATCGAATTAACTCTTGAGGATTCATTTTCGATGGTCCTGAAAAGAACTGGTTTGAATAATGGACGATTATGATGCATTCACCATGCCACGTAATGCGTGTTGGTTTTCTTTGCGGAGAATGCTGGACGCCGTCGAAAATTGGCCCACCGCTCCGCTGCCATGGATGCGATTCCTGGTGCTATCATTAGCACGATAGCCGAGAGTAGTCGGTGAGTTGGTGTGCTGCTGCCTTGCTGGAGGTGACATCCACCTCCAACCTTCTTGACTGAACCAACGAAAATGTCGAAAGAAAACAGAGAACACTGCTTTTATACCCCTAGATTAGCAGATGAAGCTCCTCCCATTTGGCTGGCTTTGCAGTTTATTCCGTTTGCATGACCCGTCCCTCATGCTCCAGACGCTTCAAACGATTAATCAACCAAGAAATGAGAAAATTTTCATTGAACGGCTGAAGTAACCAAAATATTGAATAGTTGCACCACACTTTTCTTGTTCGATGGAATGAAATTATCCAATTCACAACTCTTGAGGAATAATTTTTGGTGGTCCTGTAAAGGACCGTTTGATTAATTGACGATTTTAGGAAGGAAGTGGCATGAATTCACCATGCCACGCAAGGCGTGTTGGTTTTCTCAATGCTGAATGATGGACGCCACCTGAAACTGCCCCGCCGCTTGCTGCCGTGGATGAGATTAATGACCGGCTTCACTCTTGCTGGCAACGAAGGCACCTTTCTCGATCTAGGATGGAAATTTCTCCAATTAACTCTTCAGGAATCATTTTCGATGGTCCTGAAAAGGACCGTTTGAATAATGGACGAATTTGATGGATTCATCATGCCACGCAATGCGTGTTGGATTCCTCCGCGCTCAATACTAGGCGTCGTCGAAAACTGGCCCGCCGCTTGCTGCCATGGATGAGATTCCTGGTGCTATCAGCCGAGAGTCATCGCAGTCGATATGCGGCTGCTTGCTGGCGATGACATCCTACCTCCTTGGCCGATCCAACGAAAAGGAAGACAGAAAACAGAGGGCACAGCTTTTATACCCCTAGATTAGCATGAAGCTCCTCCCATTCGGCTGGTTTTTCAGTTAATTTCGTTTGCATGACCCGCCCCTCATGCTCCAGACGCATCAAACGATTAATCAACCGAGAAATGAGAAAATTTCCATTGAACGGATAATGTAACCAAAATATTAGATGATTTAGATCATTTTAATTTGAAAAATGTTAGAATTGAAAAACTTTTCACACAAAATGGTCCGGATATGATAATGCGTTGCCAAAGTCCACTGCCGGTCAAACTCATAACTCTTTTGGAAAGATTTTATTTGGTCCTGAAAAGGACCGTTTATATTATGAACGATTTTGATGAATTCACCACGCCACGCAATGCGTGTTGGTTTTCTCCATGCTGAATGCTGGAAGCCGTCGTAAACTGACCCACCGCTTGCTGCCTTGGATGAGATTTCCAGCCGAGCCGAGCCGTCGCTGGGTTGGTGTGTGCTGCTGTCGTACTGGAGGCGCCACCAACCTCCTTGACTGATCCAACGAAAATGACGAAAGAAAACCGGGGACAAAGCTTTTATACCCCTAGATTAGCAGATGAAGCTCCTCCCATTTGGCTGCCTTTCCAGTTTATTTTGTTTGCATGCCCCGCCCGCATGCACCCAGACGCTTCAAATCATTAATCATCCCAGAAATGAATTATACGAATGGTCTTATTTGGAAAATGCGTTGTGGAATTCCAGGTGGAATCATTAGTGGCCGGCTTTATCATTGTTGCTGAGCCACCAATCATTCAATATTTCACTTTTTTGTTGCACCACGCTTTTCCCGATCGATGACGCAATGCGTGTTGGGTTTCTGCGCGGTGAATGCTGGGCCACCGAAAACTGACCCACTGTTTGCTGCTATGGATAAAATTAATGGTCGGCTTCACTTTTGCTGAGAAGCGGAACTGTCTTTCACTTTTCATAACTCTGTAGGAAAGATTTTCCGTGGTCCTGAAAAGGACCGTTTGTATTATGGACGATTTTGATGTGGTCCTGCCATGTTAATTTACGCCACGTTGAATTCTGAATGCCTTCGAACACTGCCGTGGATGAAATTCCTGGCCGAGCAGAGTCGTCGCTGTGTTCGTGTGTGTTGCTGCCGGGCTGGAGGTGACACCAACCACCTTGACTGATCCAACGAAAATGACGAAAGAAAACAGAGGGTACAGCTTTTATACCCCTAGATTAGCAGATGAAGCTCCTCCCATTTGGCTGGCTTCCAGTTTATTTCGTTTGCATGCCCCGCCCCACATGCACCAGACCCTTGAAACGATTTATTAACCGAGAAATGAGAAAAGTTTCATGTAACGAATAAAGTAACCAAAATATTGGAAGATTCAGATCATTTTAACTCTAAAATGCTATAATTAAACAATGTTCCACTAAAAATGGTCCGGATAGGATAAAGCGTTGCTAAATTCCGGATGGAACCAATGGTGGCCGGCATCATCATTGTTGCGGGGCCATCAAGCATTCAATCTTTCACTTTTCGGTCACACCACACTTTTCCTGTTCGATGGAATGAAATAATTATCTGATTCACAACTCTTGAGGAATAATTTTCGATGGTCCTGAAAAGAACCGTTTAAATATTGAACGATTTTGAACAGAAAATGACATGAATTCATCATGCCACACAATGCGTGTTGGTTTATTCTTTGTGAATGCTGAACGCCGTCGAAAATTAACCCGCCGCTTGCTGCCGTGGATGCGAATCCTGATGCTATCAGCAATGCGCCGCTGTCACTCAATCCAAATCGAGGCCCCGAGGAAAGAAAAGCGACGCAACTCGCAAATTCGTCCGTCACGGCGGGTCTTTCTGTGGATTTTGCTGCTGCCTCTGCCACCACCGTCGATCAATCCAATTTTCGAAACACTTCCCTGGTCTGCCGCGCTAGACGGTTAGAAGGTGAATGTGCAACACACCCTTGCCGACAACCATCGATACCGAGCCGACACGGCCGCCAAAGAAGAATGAGCGAAAACGAAGAAAGTGGGCAGCTCTCGTTCGATGCGTTCACCTCGAGACGACAAAGGCAAATGAGGGAAGATGCGAAGAAGCAGTAGCTTTTATATTCGACGGGAGCATCCAAAATGTGCTCCAAAATGTGCTCGATCGTGATTGGCTGGAATAAACATGGGTTCACTTTTCCCAATTTTTCAATAGTTTGTTATTGAAAAACAGCAAATATTATTATTGGACATAATTGGTGTAAAGATTTGCAATCGATTGGTGCCAAAATTTTGAAGATTCAACTAGAAATGACTGAGTTATTAACGCTCAAAATCTCCACTTTAAACGTAACGCGGCCGATTTCTGAAAATTTAGAATGACACCCGGTATAGAAAAGAGAGACGTAGTCCTACGTCAAAAAAAAATCTCAGGTGGATCACTGCAAGAAATCCGGTACAACTATAAGGAACAGCCTGGCTCTAAAAGAATGCAAGAGAATAATTCAATGAGAAATATCAGCAATAACTCCTGTGGAAATCACAAAAGGCACTCTGGAAAAGATCTTAGGAGAAAATCCAGGGTAAATTTAGAAAAACTCTGAGAAACATCTCATAACCAACATCGGAAGGAATCTTCTGAGAGAAATTCCAGGAGATACTCTGGGAGAAATTTCAGGTAAAACTTCAAAATAAACATCGCGAAGACTTTAAAGAAATTCCTTCCTGGAGACCAGAAAGAACATCTCGAAGAAAGCCCAAAGCAATTGTTTGAAAATATCACAGGAAAAAATGAAAGAAATCTCTTGAGGAACTCTTGCAGTAAATTCGTGAAAACTCCTTCAGAAACCCTTGGATGAACTTTAGTAGAAACCCTAGGAATAACCCCTTTAGCAACTCTGAAAGAAATTCTGGAAGATCTTCTGGGGAAGTCCTAAGAGGAACACCGGAAGGAATCGCGTAAAATTTCGAGGGGTTTTAGGAGGTTCCATGATGTTTGAAATGAGCTTATCTATGCGTTTAGGGCGTTTCAAAGAATTACAGGACGTTTCTAGAGGTCTCAGATGCGTTTCAGGTGGTTTTAGGGAGCTTCGGGGGTTTTATGATGTTTCAGGTGGTAACACATCTGAAACCCTTCGATACCGTAAAAAATGCCTCTGTACTGTATCGGAAACCCGCCGAAAATTCTCTGAAACTACCTGAATGCTTTCATCCCCCTAATATCCCTCGGATTCCATGCAACGCTCCAGGAACCCTACGTCCTTAAAAAGCCTATGTAACGCCTCTGTAACGTCTCTGGAACACACCGAAAATCTTCGGAAGCTTCCTGAACTGCCTCCGAAATCCCCCTAAAACTCCCCTAGGCCCCTTGTAACGCACCTGAGACCTTCCTAAACCCTAGAAAATGCCTATGTAACGCCTCTGTAATGTATCTGCTACTTGTCAAAAACACCTGACACACTCCTGAAATCTCCCTGAAACGTCCTGTTACTCCTTGAAACGGCTTGAAATACCCCTAAAATCCCCCGCCCTGAAACATCCTAGAACCTCCTGAAATCCCCTAAAGACCGGTATGGACGCAGTAAGAAAATACTGGCATTTCCAAACTATTGATGACTACTACTTTTTAAAAGCTTCATCCTGTTGGTCAACCTATTTTCTCAGCATTTGTATGACGGTTTTTGCGATTCCAACTGTGTATTTCAAAATACATGAACTTTCAACGGAACATCATTGAAAAAATGTGCACAAACGATGTACAGAGTTTAAAAGGTCACATAGGAAAAGAACAAAATATTGTGGGAGTAATTTAGAAAATTGTGCAACCAGCAATTAGCAACCACGATGAGAATGATACGTTAAAACATAGGCAAAAATTGGGTAAAAAATAAAGATCCTGCTAACCCTCGTTTGGATAAACAAATGATGAAGATGTTAGAGCACAACAAAACACCTTCTAACTAACACAGAGCGGGGTATGACCAAAAAAGTTACCATTTCGAATTCCAATGTTCATCGTGGCAAAAAACGTTTGAATTTTCGATCCTGTAATAAGCAGAAACAGACAACACGGAGTCCGAAACAAGAACCATCGATCAGGCCCAGACAACTGAAGACTAGGTGCGTCCATACTTTCTGGGGCAGTCTTTACCAAGATATTGGAAGCTTCCAACATTCTACACGGCTTGCCCAGCAACCGTGCAGCTGGAAAGGTAGACGTCCCACAATTTGGTCTTGTTGACGATGATGGTAAGACCTGCCGCCGAGGAGCGATTGGCAAGATCATCCAGCTGACTCTACTGTGCATATATCAGAGCGCCGTTGAGCTAGGAGAGCAACGTCATCAGCCAGTTCGAAGTCATTTAGGTGCTCCATGGTAATGGGCTGCCACAGCAACCCACGATTTGGTTCATGATCAATCGCGCCCACCAGGATCTCGTCGATGACGATGAGGAACAGTAGCTGTGATAGTATACATGCTTGCTTCACTCCAGCAACGACCCGGATGGGATCGGACAAGACACCGTTGTGCAGTGAAGCCTGTATCCGCAATAATCGGGACACAGAAGTACGGCTGTAGCTCTGTAATGAATCGGTAAAATTTGCCAAATCATTGACTAAGAACTCTTTGGTGTATGTTTATTATGTGTGCCAAATTTCATAAAAATCGATGCCTTACTTTTAACTGTGGATGAAAAACAAACAGGCGTGGTTTTAAGCATTTTGTACAATCATGACCAATTTTCATTTGCATAATAGATGGTTCTTTTACGCTACAGTTCAAAGTTCTGTGATGATAATTCAGCACCAACATTTCAAAAGGGCGTAACTGCATTTGGAAGTAATACTTTCTTTCAAAGCTGTAGGTCGTACTGCCTCCCTTACACTCAAACCACCGTGATTGTCGGAAAGAGGAGAGTTTTTCCCATCTGGTACTTAATGTGAAAAACATGGAAATCATAACACATGATCCACAGCTTTAAAAGAAGGTGATGATTCCAAAAGCACTTACGCCCTTTTGAAATGTTGGTGTCGAATTATAAAATTTCGTTAGCAGTTACGATACTTATAGAGACACTTTCTTGCAAAATTTCATCAACGTTGATCAATTGGTTTGAAAGTTACTGGTGTTGATAGGGGTGAGTGTTAGTGAAAAATTCTCGTGTTTTTCATGTTTGCCTATTCATAACTTTTGAATTTCTCTGCCAATTTTCATGAAATTTTTACAGAAGATAGTTGATTACGTGTATATTATGCCTGCAAAATTTGATGATTATTGATATAGTACTTTCATTAGTACAATCGAAACAATAAAGGGTGCTGACTGTTTGCTGTCTGAGGAGCTAAAATCACGTTTAGTCCCAATACATGTTTCGACTATAAAATTGTTGATAGTGCATCGATTTTTTTGAAATTTTGCCTAAACAACAAATGTAGATTGAGAGGTTTGTGTTCAAAATTTCAGCCATTTTCTTCGCCAAATTCAAAAGTTACAGCGCATGCAAGCAAAACTAGGGTCTGTACAAAATTCAATGGCGCACATTTCACTCTTTCATCGCTACAACAAAAAGTACTGCAACGATCCACATGAAATTTGATGAAGTCGTTCTTGATGTCGCTCCATTGATCTTCTACGCTTCCACCTTCTGGAATATTCGCAGCACAGATCTCCAGCTCCTCTAGCTCCTAGCACCTTTTCACCGCAGCGTCTTCCAGCCAGCGTGTGTTGAACCGGCGCCCGATTTTCTCCTCCTTTCGGTGGATCCTAGCAATGCGCAGCCGGATCTCGCCGATTAGCAGACAAAGGTCGGACGCAATGTCGGCGGTACGTTTGTTCTGCACATCAAGAAGGATCGGTCTCCATTTTCGGCTGATGCAGATGTGGTCGATTTGAGTTTCCGTGACGCCATCACGGGAAACCCATGTCACGTTTTGCACTGGTCGGTGAGAGAAAGCGATCCCCAATCACCATGTCATTGTTGCCACAAAACTCTGCAAAAGCTCTCCGTTTTCGCTTATTTCTCCAAGACAATGGCGTCCCGTGACGTGCTCATCAGTAGTCCGAGTTGCCGGAACCAACCTTCGCGTTGAAGTCGCCCATGAGAATCTTGATATCATCAACTTTCGGAATCTTGTCCACGACAGCATTCATTTGACTGTAAAAGTTCTCTTCGTCTTGCAATTCGGCAGCATCGGTTGGCGCGTAACATTGGATCATGGTAAGGCCGCAAATTTAGTTGATACAAAAATGTGAGGAGCGCAACGGGTAAGATTGTGTTCTGGTAAATGTGATGTATGTGTGAGTTGGTATTTCTGATTTCCACGTCAACCACGGAATGCAACTTCTTGGATGTGATCAACAAAATATTCCCAACTAATATGGTTTTGTGAAGGCTCACTTGAAGCAACAAACAGTCGTGTAATATTGTGAAAATAACACACATGCATACACATTTAGGGTAAAACCGCATTTTTTCCCGCTCAGTACAAACGGTGTCCTCCGTCGCAAAATTGGGTGTTGTCCGAGTGTCGAACTTCGCTCAACATCACCAACTCGTACGTTATCATCGTTCCTGCCATCTGAAATGGTAATCAGATTTTAACGGGGTTGCACAGCTCGAATCCCCAGAATTTTACCGCTAGTATGATACCTCGCCTCAGGAAGAAAAACTTATGCCCCGACAGGGCGTTTTCGATGTTCAGGATCTCGTTGGTGAAGCGTTGAACCTGTATGAGGGAAATGGAACCGCTTATTGTTTGACTAATATGGTTGTTGGATAGTTGATCTCATACACTGGTGGACCAAGAGCTCATCGGAACCGCTCGAAGTATCTCCAAGGGTTTCCTAGATGCCACGTAGACATGCGATGACGTGAGTAGCATCACTAGCGTTCTTAGGATCAGAAACAGTAGAGAGACTCGGTAGTAGAAGGTTGTCATAGTGGAAGCGTCGAGTCTGGAAGAATGGATCATTGACATGAGTGAAAAGTTTGAGGTGGCTAATACAAAGATACTTACTGAACGGACATATACAGTTGGTAGGTGATGAAGAAGATGTTCGACGCACTTGTGATCATTATCATGGGCGACAAAATCCCGTCCATGTAGATAACTAGATTGGAAATTTTCGTGTAATCCAAACGGATTTCCGCCCAGAATGAATCCGGTAGAAGTTTTCCCTTGAGGTGTTCAATGCGTTGGAACAACTGTTCGAACCGCATCGCAAGCCCTATACTAACCAGCGATATGAATACATCCATGAAGGTCCACACGAACAGATAGACCTTGTGAATGAACTCTAAGAGTATTGCCAGAGGAAGGCTGTATGGAACATAATCGAATGTTTTGGAGTGTTCTCGGGTGTAGAAAGTTTCCCAAAATGGTGTACTGTTATCACAACGCTCTATGTACACTTCTATCGTTCGGCAACACGATAGAACGTGCAGTAAATCTTCCACTGGAAAGCATGAACTATTATATTATCCATTTCAAGATGTGATACAAACTAATAACTACCAAAAGCTAACAGGAGTATGCCTCCGCCAACCATCCGAACCTTGAACTTCAAACTTCGGCCTTTCATCAGATATGGTGGATGCAGGAACACTTCCTCATACATTTTCCAGTTTAACATGATGGTCCTCCACTTTGTAGCGATTATTAAAAAGCAAACCGATCCACTAAAGTTGAGTATGTAGTACAGCACCGAAGCTGTGAAGATTAATATCCATCATAAGGACTCTTGAACCCCATCCACCAAATAGCAATACTTACTGATCATGCTGGTGCTTGCCGTGGAGACAACAGTGTGATTGATCTGGGCAATTATGATCAACGCTGCCAGTACCAAAAACGTCAACGAGTACAAAGTCCTCCAGTGCATCCATTGGAACCGAATCTTGTGAGGATCCCGGCTGAAGACACCCTGCACCGGGAAGAATGTGAAAAGCTGTGCGACGAAAATGATTGGCCTGACCGCGCCCCAAAAGTCATCAATCTTCGGATTGGAGTCCATCACCGAGGGGTTGTCAGTGGAAAATTGATGGCGGTGCCAATTTGTAGACAGGTGAAAAGCATTCTAGATAGGTACAGTCAGCGGCGGGGTGACCTTGGTTCGATAGCAAGCGGGTGCAATTTGTTTGAATTTGTTTACATCCAGGCAGGTTACAATTAACGGTGGGATTCGTGACAGGTGTCAACCACTAGGGGGGTAATTAGTAGAACGAACAGTCAGTAGTTGGATCCGGTGCTTGCTTGACCTGGTCCATTAGGACCAGCTCGTAGGTCACGAGGGTGCTGGCCATCTGGAGTAAAAAAAAGGCAGTACAAAGTTATAATTTTATGAAATGACAAGATATAATTTATACTGTTAATGAAGCAAACTCTGAACTAGCAAACTTATTCAAATATTTTGAAATATGTTGTGTAGAATCATAAGTTCTTCTTCTTCTTCTTTGTGGCTCTACGTTCCCACTAGGACTTGGCCTACCTTGCTTCAACTTAATGTTCTTTGAGCACTTCCACAGTTATTAAATGAAGGGCTTTCTTTGCCAGCCATTGCATGAGTTTGTACATTGTGAGGCAAGTACAATGATTCACTATGCCCAGAGAATCGAGAACATTTTCCCGTCCGGAACGGTAATCGAACCCGCCATCTCCGGTTTAGCGATCCATAGCCTTAACCACTAGGCTATCTGGAGACCCAGAATCTATAAAATATTTGTATTTATAAGATCGAATTCAGCGAAAACTTTAGACTAGACTTAGACTTAGTATTTTCCAATTCCAATTCCAACATCCCATAATACCATACCTTCACTAAAGTATTTGATTCAAAACATGAACTGGACATTCATACGAACTCTGGTTTGTCCCTAAAAACCTCATGCTTCCCGATAATGTTTAATATAAGCCGGGGCCCGTAGCGTAGTAAGTCACACGTTCTCTTCATAAGATGATTGTCGGGAACCTATGATTCTGTAACTGACGACTAGCTCAGAGGGGAGCCTTCGATTTTTCTTCTAAACCTAAACAGGGAGGTCCAGGAAGTACATGGTTAAGGACTGCCTTCTAAAACAAACGTACAAGCCAGGTCTACTCTTTTCTCGACCCACTAAACAACATTCTTATGCCAGCCAAACCCTTCGTTTCCCCGCAACCACCAAGACGGTTTGGCTTCAGAGAAGAGCTAGTGCACATCGCACACTCAAGATTAGCTGCGTAGCCTGCAGCAACGCACGTCGATGACTCGCTTTGGGGAGCCCATCTAGGTAGCATGCTGGCGCTCAGCCATGTTTCCCGAGTGGTCCTTACCACGTCTTTCATCCTCGGAAGGCAGGCAGGAAAGACACCACCCCCGATTTCAACTGTACACAGCAATTTGACTTTTCAGCAAGTAGGGCGCTATCAGCCAGCATACAGAAGGACATGCCGACATAGGGCCGCCACCTGCCCCGACCTTGCCACGGATTCGGATCCAAACCCAGTAGACCAACACATAGACTGCAACGCTACCAGGATGTTCTCCCCGCGGCCACTCAATCGCTGTAAGGGTCGATTTCGACCGCAGGGCACCGGTGTGACCTAAGTAGCCAAATCCGAACCCTTGGATCACCTCTTGTATAGCGCCTGCACGATCCATTCTTCGAGTCCACGCGCCACCTCCTCTATAGCTCCAAGACGATGTGAGTGATAGCCGTTGAAACGGCATTCCAGCCAAACTCATCCCTACAATCCTCTGGACATGACTGTCTGGAGTTATGTCCTCCCCGCATGTCCAAAACTATGTAGATACTGTCGGAAGCAACCATGGTCCGAAAGGACCTGGCGCCTGTAAACCCAACTATCTACCCTCGGGATCAATCTGTAGATCCACTTTCCTTTGGTGGAACTGTCCCACATGCGCTACCATTTAACCATGGAGTTCAATCTGGCAGTCCTGCGTATGCCTCTTGTGCCGCGCATTTTGAAGCACTCCATATCCTCCTTGATAAGGATGCCGATAGGCACCATACCAGCGATTACGCAGAGCGCGTCGTGTGACACGGTACGGTACGCCCTCGCAACCCTCAGGCATATCAGCTTGTAAGTACTTTCCAGCTTCCGTCGGTAGCATTCAGTATTTAGCGCAGTGCCCCACGCCGGATGGCCATACCTAAGTATGGACGTAGCAATACTAACCAGAAGCTTGCGCTTACTGGCGTACACCGCAGAACTATTGGACAGCATCCGCGACAGTGCCACAATAGCTGTGGAGGCTCTTTTGCAGGTGCAATCAACATGGCTACAGAAGGTAAGCTAATCGTCGATCATCACGCCCAAGTGTTTCACATAGCGCTTCGACGTGATAGCGCAATCGCCTACACTGATCATCGCTTGCTGCTCTAACTTCCGGTTGTTCATAACCGTCACCTCAGTCTTGTGATGAGCTAACTCCAGTTTTCTGGACCTCATCCACGCCTCCACAAGCATGATCGAGTGGTCGGTAGTCAACTTCACCTCCTCGATCGATTCACCGTATACTTCTAGCGTAATGTCGTCGGCAAATCCGACAATCTTCACTCCCACTGGGTACTCTAACCTCAACACCTCGTCGTACATGACATTCCATAACACCGGACCCAGGATGGAACTTTGCGGGACTCCTGAGGTTATGTGAAAGCACTTCCGACCCACCTTTGTGTCGTAAACTAGGACTCTATTCTGAAAGTAACTATCGAGAATCTTGTACAGGTACCCGGGTATCCCCAGACGCAAGAGCGCATCGGGAATAGCAGACCAGTTGGCGCTTTTAAACGCTTTCCTTACATCCAGAGTCACTGCTGCACAGCAGCGAATCCTCCTTCTCTTACGCTCAGGTCCTTTTCGGCGGTTTTTGTAACCGACAAGATAGCGTCTACGGTGGACCTCCCCTTCCGGAAGCCGTACTGGTTACTCGAGAGAACATTTTCGCCCTCGGTGAACCTCAATATTCTATTGAGGATGATCTTTTCGAGCACCTTCCCCGCCATATCTATCAAGCATTTTGGTCTATATGCCGACGGGTCTCCGGGTGGTTTCCCCGCCTTTGGCAATATAACCAGGCCCTGCCGCTTCCAAACCTCTGGGAAAACTCCCTCGTCCAGGCATTTCTGCATAGCAGACCTGAACATCTCGTGGGCCTCTGCGATAGGGACTTTGCTGACCCCGCAAGTTCCACATCGGTGACCCCCTCATCATCGCCAGCCCAGTCTCCGGCTGTCCTACGAATGGAGGCCAAGGACTAGGATCATGGCGCGGAAAAAGCTCCTCGATGATCCTCTCTAACATCTCTGGAGATTGCTCTGTAGGAGCCATTACACCTCTCGTCTTGGCCATTACGATCCTGTAGGTATCACCCCACGGATTTGCTCTGGAACTCCGACAAAGATCCTCAAAGCAGGCCTTTTCGCTTGCAGCCGAGCTTTTGCAGCGATGAACAACATCCGTTTCGCTCTTCCTCAGATCGTGTTCGCTGCATCCGCCGCCTTGCTCGTAGGCAGGCGCGGCGCAGGTCCGCAATCGCTTGTTTCCACCAGCAAGCTGGTGGTCTTCCATTTCTAGGGTGGACTCGCATAGGCATGGTCGCATCGCACGCAAGCAAGAGCACCGCTACCAGCTCGTCGCCGTCTATACCAAGTAGGTTTTGCTCACAGCGCTGTCCTAAATACCCCTTCATCGAAGTATGATGTCTTCTACCTGCGAGGGCTTGGCCTTGGTCTAGCCGCCTCTCCTTCTACCCGTTGCCTGCTGTTGTTATAACCGATACTATAGCGAACCGCCAGGTGATCGCTGTGAGTGTAGCTATCGAATACTCTGCAGTTCGAACTACATGTTCGGCTAGGTTAGGACTACAAAAAATTAACGTCAATAATCGATTCCGCACCATTCCGACTACGTGTACTCTTATTAACATTAGCCAGGTCGACATCTAGTATGATCAGTGTATCTAGCAGGATCTGACCCCGCGGGTTCGTGGAACAGCTTCCTTATTCCACGGCCCAGGCATTAAAGTCACCCGCTATTACCACCGGCCTTTGCCCTGTTAGCACAGTCGTCATACAATCCAGCATTCGCGAGAACTGCTCGATCGACCACCGCGGAGGAGCATAACAGCTACAGAAGAAGACCTCGTTTACTTTGCCAGTAGACACCAACTCCTGGATGGGGTATTTACCAGTCGTCCATCTCGCCGCCATTTTTCTGGACCCATCCGTGACCCAATTGCCGTTGCCGGCGGGTACTCGGTATGGGTCCGCTATGATGGCGATATCCGTCCCCCATTCAGAAACCACCTGACAAAGCAGTTGCTGATCTGCGTTACAGTGGTTCAGGTTCAGTTGCGTTACCTGCACTGTGATTTGTTCACTGCGGCTTTCTTGAAGGCCGTTGGATTCCTGTTGTTCATGGATTTCCCGGTACAAATTAGACAAATGGGTGAACTCGTTCAGACTTGATCCGTATGGCCTTCGGCACCGCATCTCCTATACAGTTTGCTCCCGGCAGTGCTTTTGCAGTCCCATAACATATGTATGTCCTGATTCTAGACACCTGAAATAAACCTTCCTCCGGTGGCTCGTGGAATGTCAGGTGACATATGTCCCTACTTTAACAGACTTTTTTACGTCCGCCAAGGTAGCTGAACCAAAGCTACCTGTGTCCCTGCCGACCCCAACCCTAGCCCAATGGCTGTGGTGGCCACCTGCACGTCGCACTGTTGACTTCCACTTCGGTGACCTCGTCTTGGTTTTTCCCCTTCATAGTGGCCTCTTATGTCAGAGCCCTCACCTCTTCTCCTTTGGCCAAGGACCAGAAGCGTCTCTCCGTACAAGCGATACGGTACCTCTCCCAAAGTGGCACAGCCCAACTAGGAGTGCCTCGGGCACATCAGGAACGACGCCAGTACGGCATACTGGTCTTGCTTTGTAATTGGTAACTGAGGCGGTACACGCTTAGGTAACTACACACAAGTGAGCTGTTAGCGACGGCATTCTATCCTCTTAAGTAGTAAGATCCGGTGACACTACTGACTTGAAACGGCGGATGGGCTCATGTCGGCGCTGTCTTCTGTCGCATAAAACCGTGGCGTGGCCCTAAAGTACGTTCCTAACATGTACCCAGCTTAGGCAACTAACTGGATGGGAAAAGATTCAGATGAACTCTCCTGATTAATGCTGATCCGGCTCTGAGCTCAGTCTCCATAAGGACTGTAGGATTTCTCCCTTTTATTTAAATAAATTACAAATTTCATTTTTCAACCTTTTTCTTTTTTTATTCACGACCGCGAGAGACACACACCGTTCTCAACAACATCTATCTCAAAACTGATTTTTCATTCAAGGGCACAGCACAGTGAATCCTATCTATAACCTCTCTCTTTCTTCCCTTTGTTCGTCATCCATCCAGCTCGTTTCTGTCTTCCTCGGCAGCAGCGCGCGCCCAGACCAGAGCAGGATTTCGGATGCTCGCTTTCCGTGAATCGCAAGCGTTGGAACAGGATTTCCGTGTGCATGCAGTTTTCTGAGAATTGATACACTGCGAGAAACTATTTTGCTCCTTCCTAACCAATATCATTTTAATTTTATATTGTTATACGCTCTTCTTCTACATCCTTCTTCTCCCCTACTCTCTATTTCAAGCGTTTTCAAATATTTTTTCATGTATTTTTTTTTTTTGCTTCAGAACTAGACATAATTACATTATTTTAGATTTGATCGCATAGCCGGGATATGATGCAAGAGGCCTGAAAAGAAAAAAATATTATTTCATATACATGAAAATATACTTACCAACTAATCAATTTAATGTGTTTAAATGTTGCTGGATTGATTGTACTGATCTGAAAATTAAAATTTGATTATTCTACCCCACAATCGATAACATACAGCTGAATTTCATTATGCTCGGTGGAGTTTGTTAGGCGTAATAAGATTCCTTTATACAATAGACGCCAGAAACCACTCACAACAACTCCCTTGTTCAGCTTATAGTTGGAAACATTGGAAGGCTGGAAAATTTTGATTAAATTAATATTTGATATTTTTAAATCGTGGCCGTTTTTGACGTAGGACTACGTCTCTGTTTTCTATACCCGGTGTCATTTCAAAATTTATGAACCCAAGAGCGTTACGTTTGAGTGAAAGATTTTAAACGCTCACTGTATCTTTCCCACTGAACGAAATGATAAACAAATCCCGTTATCCGAGAGATGAAACTCCCGCGTTCAATTTGTAATATTCGGTGAACCTAAAAATCATTGATAAATAGTTGAAAAGTTGTTTTAAAGTCAGACATTGAAATCGCTGAAATCTATAAATATGGGTGGCGGACAAATTTTCTCGTTCAGTCTACCAACGCTCTCTGATTGGTGCACATCGTGCGGTGGAGCTACGACGCAGGAAGGAATGCGATCATGCGAGAGCTGATTGTCAGTTCCATTTCGACCACCGTCGAGGAGAGAGCAGTTCGCAGTTCGTTGATTTCGTTGGAACAACCAACAAAGGTGAATGTCACCTCCAGCTGAGCAGCGGCACATCAACCCAGCGACGACGCTCGCCTATCGATAGCACCAGGAATCGCATCCAGGGCAACAAGCGGCGGGCCAGTTTTCGACGGCATCCAGCATTCAGCGCGGAGAATACCGTGCGTGGCATGGTGAATTCATTTCATTTCCTTCCTAAAATCGTCCATTATTCAAACGGTTCTTTTCAGGACCATCGAAAATGATTCCTAGAGAGTTAATTAGATAAATTTCCTCCAGTGAAAGGGAAAGCAAATAGTGATAAATTGAATGCTTGGTGGTTGTTCAGCTACGGTGAAGCCGGTCATAAATCTCAGCTACGGCAGCAAGCGGCGGGCCTATTCGCGACGGCGTCTAGCATTCAGGGCAGATAAATCCCACAAGCATTGCGTGGCGGAGTGAAATAATGCAAATTATTTGCCCATCATACGTCCCGGTCCTTTTCAGGATTTTCGAAACTATTTCCATAAGAGTTATGATTCGGATAATTTTCCTCCATCGATCGAGAAAAGTGTGGTGCAACCAAAAAGTGAAAGATTGAATGCTTCATGGCTCAGCAACAGTTACGAAGCCGGTCACTAATGATTCCACCTGGAATTTAGCAACGCATTTTCCTATTAAGACCATTTTGAGTGAAACATTGTTTAATTCTAACATTTTTCGAATTAATATTTTGGTAACTTCATCCGTTCAAAGAAAATTTACTCATTTCTGGGTTGATTAATCGTTTGGTGCGTCTGAGTGCGTGCAGGCGGGGCATGCAAACGAAATAAACTGGAGAGCCAGCCAAATGGGAGGAGCTTCATCTGCTAATCTAGGGGTATAAAAGCTTTGCCCTCTGTTTTCTTTCGTCAGTTTCGTTGGATCAATCAAGGAGGATGGAGGTGGATGTCACTTCCACAGCTGGCAGCTGCACATCAACTGCGTCAAATCTCGGCTGTTAGTACCAGGAATCTCATCCACTGAGCACAGCAGCAAGCGGCAGACTAGTTTTCGGAGGCACCTAGCATTGAGCGCGGAGAAAACCAACACGCATTGCGTGGCATGGTGAATTCATCAAAATTGTCCATTATTCCAACGGTCCTTTTCAGGACCACAGAAAGTCTTTCCAAAAGAGTTAAGAATAATTATACCTCCATCGATCGAGAACAGTGTTGTAACCGAAAAGTGGAAGACAGCTCCGTTTGTCAGCAAGAGTGAAGTCGACTACTAATTTTATCCACGGCAGTAAGCAGCAGGTCAGTTTTCGGTGGCCCAGCATTAAGCGCGGAGAAAACCAACACGCATTGCTTGGCATGGTGAATTCATAACCAAACGATCCTTATCAGGACCACCGAAAATGATAACTCATGAGCGGATAATTTTCATCAATCGATCGAGAAACCAAATAGTAAAGATGTAGTGGAACCAAATAGTACAGATTGAATACTCGTGCCTAAGCAACAGTGAAGCCGGTTACTAAATCTTATCCACGGTAGCAAGCGATGGGGCAATTTTCGACGGTATCCGGCATTCAGAGCGGAGAAATCCAACACACATTGCGTGAAATGGTGAATTAATGTAGTTTTCTTTCTTAAATCGTCCAGATTCCTTAAGCAGGATTCATTCCATCGGTCAGGAAAACCGTGATGCAACCAAAAAGTGAAAGAATGAATGCTTGGTGCTCTTTTCGATGAAAATTTACTCGTTTCTGGGCTGATTAATCGTTTGAAGCGTCTGGGTGCATGTAGGCGGGGCATGCAAACGAAATAAAGTGGAAGCCAGCCAAATGGGAGGAGCTTCATCTGCTAATCTACAGGTATAAAAGCTGTGCCCTCTGTTTTCTTACGTCATTTTCGTTGGATCAATCAAGGAGGGTGGAGGTGGATGAAAATTTTCTCATTTCTTGGTTGATTAATCGTTTGAAGCGTCTGGAGCATGCGGGGCGGGTCATGCAAACGGAATAAACTGCAAAGCCAGCCAAATGGGAGGAGCTTCATCTGCTAATCTAGGGGTATAAAAGCAGTGTTCTCTGTTTTCTTTCGTCATTTTCGTTGGATCAGTCAAGGAGGTTGGAGGTGGATGTCACCTCCAGCAAGGCAGCAGCACAACAATCCAGCGACTACTCTCGGCTATCGTGCTGATGAAGGCGCCTGGAATCGCATCCGTGGCAGCGGAGCAGTGGGCAAATTTTCGACGGCGTCCAGCATTCTCCGCACGCCGCAGAGAAAACACGCATTGCATGGCATGGTGAATGCATCAAAATCGTCCATTATTCAAACCGGTCCTTTTCAGGACCATCGAAAATGATTCCTCAAGAGTTAATTGGATAATTTCCAACATCGATCGAGATGTAGTGCAACCAAAAAGCAAAAGACAGAGCATCGTTGCCAGCAATAGTGAAACTGGTCATTATTCTAATCCACGGCAGCAAGCGGCGGTCCAGTTTTCGGTGGCGTTTATCATTCAGCACGGAGAAAACCAACACGCATTGCGTGACATGGTGAATTCATGCCATTTCGTTTCTAAAATCGTCAATTAATCAAACGGGCTTGTTCAGGACCACTGTAATTTATTTCTTAAGAGTTTGTGAATCAGCTAATTTAATTCCATTGAACGAGAAAAGTGTGGTGCAACTAAAAAGTGAAAGATTGAATACTTGGTGGCCCAGCAATAATGATGTAGCCGGTCACTAATGGCCTAATGGTTCCACCCAGAATTTAACAACGCATTATTCTATCCGGACTAAAATTAGGTTTAAACATTTTTGGAATTAAACTGATCGAAATTATCCAATATTTTGGTTACTCTATCCGTTCAATGGCAATTTTATCATTTCTCGGTTGATTAGTTGATGGATGCATCTGGAGCATTCGGGGAGGGTCATGCAAATGAAATAACCTGGAAAGCCAGCCAAATGGGAGGAGCCTAATCTGCTAATCTTGGGGAATAAAAGCAGTGACCACTGTTTTCTTCCGTCATTTTCATTGGTTCAGTCAAACAAATGGAGTGGATGTCACCTCCACAGCTGCGCACCTATCCTGCGACGACTCTCGGCTATTTAGCTGATAGAACCAGGAATCTCATTCACGGCAGTAAGCGGTGACCGTTTTCAATGGCTTCCAGCATTCAGTGTGGATAATTTTCAATTATCTTGCCGAAATCTTCTGTTATTTAAAAGTTTCTTTCAGGATCAGTGAAAATTATTCAAATTATTGCCAAATCTAGAATATTTCACGAAATTCCAATCAAAATTATCTAAAATTTCGTTAACAGCAATTGAGTTGTGTCAAATAGACATGGCTACGGTGGCGCTATCTGTTCATTTCATAGCGGCAATTTTAGTTATTTTAATGATTGTTGCGATCGCAATATGATGTTTGGGAAGCTATGGCTTAACGCCTTTCTATACTATAATCATTTTATCCTTTCGACGAAAATTCTTTCAAACAACGGTTGAACATTTATCTTCAAAATGAAATAATGCTCAACCCTCAAGTGATGGCCGCGCGAGTCACGGAAGGTTAAACTAATTAACATCTTATGAATGCGTTCAGTGAAATGGATCACATAACAACTTTAATCAACACATCACTCCGCCGATTTGAATTTTGCCAGCATACATTGTATAGGCCTTTTATGTGATAGGTCCGTTATGCATTTATTTACGAAGGTCGGACAACAATGAACCGAAAAATCAGCTGATTTAAGACTTCAAATCGTCCCCTTAATGCTAGAACTAGGTAACTGGTTTTGCGTAATCGCAAGAAATTTGTTTATATCTGAACGTATACCACAATAAACACAAGTTTGTCAATTGAAAATCCGAAAACACATATTAATTCAACATTTTAGACCATCAAAGAGTTTGTTTTATACCAGGATGAGTTTTACCAGCCATTTTTATCCGCACTTTCCAAAACGAGTTACCTAGCTCTAGCATTAAGGGCGCGAAATGAAAGGGCACATTTAAATATATAAAAGTCGGAACCTCATTCCCGCCTTTGTCCTACGTCAACATTGCGGTTATGTCTCAGACATTACCCACCCCTAGTTTTTATTTTTTTTTTCGTAGTATAGGAAGCGTCAAGTTCAGGAAAAATTTAATAGCATTCCTTTAGAATCTTTTTCTTCAGATTTTTTTTATTTCCAGTCATTTACAATCCCCGATTTTTCAAGAATCCCTTTTCTCAAAAATCAAACAGAATAAAAATTAATATAGTTGTTTCAATACCTATATTTCATGACGAATAATAAATATTATTTTGACGTAGGACTACGTCTCTGTTTTCTATACCCGGTGTCATTTCAAAATTTATGAAACCAAGAGCGTTACGTTTGAGTGAAAGATTTTAAACGCTCACAGTACCTTTCCCACTGAACGAAATGATAAACAAATCCCGTTATCCGAGAGATGAAACTCCCGCGTTCAATTTGTAATATTCGGTGAACCTAAAAATCATTGATAAATAGTTGAAAAGTTGTTTTAAAGTTAGACATTGAAATCGCTGAAATCTATAAATATGGGTAGCGGACATATTTTCTCGTTCAGTATACCAACGCTCTCTGATTGGTGCGCATCGTGGGGGCAACTACGATGCAGGAAGGAATGCGATCATGCGAGAGCTGATCGTCAGTTCCATTTCGACCACCGTCGAGGTGACACCTCGAGCTGGGCAGCGGCACATCGACTCAGCGACGACACTTGGCTATCGTACTGATAGCACCAGGAATCTCATTCACAACAGCAAGCGGCGGGCCAGTTTTCGATTGCGTCTAGCGTTGAGCGCGGAGAAAACCAACACGAATTGCGTGGCATTGTAAATTCATCAAAATCGTCCATTATTCAAACGGTTCTTTTCAGGACCATCGAAAAAGATTTCTCAAGAGTTAATTGGATGAATTTCCACCCTCGATCGAGAAAGGTGAACCTAGTGCAAAGCAAGGACAGAGCGGCGTTTCTCAGCAAAAGCAAAGCCGGTCATTAATCGCATGCACGGCAGCAAGCGGCGGGCCAGTTTTCGGTGGCGTTCAGCATTTAGTGCGGAGAAAACAAACACGCATAGTGGCATAGTGAATTCATTTAATTTTCCTCCTAATTTAAGGACCATCGAAAATGATTTTTCAAGAGCTGTGAATCGGATAATTCCATTCCAACGAACGGGAAAAGTGTAGTACAACCGAAAAGTGAATGATTTTGAATGCTTGGTAACTCAGCCAGCAACAATTATGACGTCTAATTGTTCCACCCGGACTTTGGCAACGCATTATCATATCCGGACCATTTTGCGTGAAAAATGTTTCAATTCTAACATTTTCCAAATTAAAATGATCTAAATCATCTAATATTTTGGCTACATTATCCGTTCAATGGAAATTTTCTCATTTCTCGGTTGATTAATCGTTTGATGCGTCTGGAGCATAAGGGGCGGGTCATGCAAACGAAATTAACTGAAAAGCCAGCCGAATGGGAGGAGCTTCATCTGCCAATCTAGGGGTATAAAAGCAGTGTTCTCTGTTTTCTTTCGTCATTTTCGTTGGATCAGTCAAGGAGGTTGGAGGTGGATGTCACCTCCAGCAAGGCAGCAGCACAACAACCCAGCGACTACTCTCGGATATCGTGCTGATGATAGCACTTGGAATCGCATCCATGGCAGCGGCGGTGGGCCAATTTTCGACGGCGTCCAGCATTCTCCGCACTCCGCAGCGAAAACCAACACGCATTGCATGGCATTTTGAATGCATCAAAATCGTCCATTATTCAAACCGGTCCTTTTCAGGACCATCGAAAATGATTCCTCAAGAGTTAATTGGATAATTTCCAACATCGATCGAGATGTAGTGCAACCAAAAAGCAAAAGACAGAGCATCGTTGCCAGCAATAGTGAAACTGGTCATTATTGTAATCCACGGCGGTCCAGTTTTCGGTGGCGTTTATCATTCAGCACGGAGAAAACCAACACGCATTGCGTGACATGGTGAATTCATGCCATTTCGTTCCTAAAATCGTCAATTAATCAAACGGTCTTGTTCAGGACCTCCGTTAATTATTCCTTAAGAGTTTGTGAATCAGCTAATTTCATTCCATCGAACGAGAAAAGTGTGGTGCAATTGAGAAGTGAAAGATTGAATACTTGGTGGCCCAGCAATAATGATGAAACCGGTCACTAATGGCCTAATGGTTCCACCCGGAATTTAACAACGCATTATTCTATCCGAACTATTTTGCGTGAAACATTGTTTAATAATAATTAAGTTTAAACATTTTTCAAAAATGTTCGAAGGTGAATATATGACGAAGCCACACCTAGAATTTTCTAGAGCACAAATCTGAAGAACCGAATGTCGGTTTGCGCTTAAAAGTTGATCGTTTGGTTACCCGCTGGTGGTTTGCTCATTTCTCGGCTGGTTAGTTGCTTGATGCGTCTGGAGCCTTCGGGGCGGGTCATGCAAACGAAATAAACTGGAAAGCCAGCCAAATGGGAGGAGCCTAATCTACTAATCAAGGGGAATAAAAGCAGTGACCTCTGTTTTCTTCCGTCATTTTCGTTGAATCAGTCAAAGGGAATGGATGTCACCTCCGCAGCTGCGCACCAATCCTGCGATGACTCTCGGCTATTTAGCTGATAGAACCAGGAATCTCTAGAATCTGGAACCAGGAATCTCAGGCTATATGGAACAGGGCCCATATAGCCGAGGCGGTAAACGCACGGGTATTCAGCATGACCATGCTGAGGGTAACGGGTTCGATTCCCGGTCGGTCCAGGATCTTTTCGTAAAGGAAATTTCCTTGACTTCCTTGGGCATAGAGTATCTTCGTGCCTGCCACACGATATGCACATGCAAAATGGTCATTGGCAGAGGAAGCTCTCAGTTAATTACTTTGGAAGTGCTCATAGAACACTAAGCTGAGAAGCAGGCTTTGTCCCAGTGAGGACGTTACGCCAAGAAGAAGAAGAAGAAGAAGAACCAGGAATCTCATCCACGGCAGTAAGCGATGGCAGTTTTCGATGGCTTCCAGCATTCAGTGCGGATAATTTTCAATTGTCTTGCCGAAATCTCCTGTTATTTAAAAGGTTCTTTTCAGGACCAGTGAAAATTATTCCTCCAGAGTTATGAATCGGATAATTAAAAGCGACAGACTGAAAACTTAGCAACAGCATAGCCGGCCTCTAATTGTTGTTCGCGTAACTATACAACGTATTGTTGAATCTAGCAATTGAGTTGTGTCAAATACACATGGCTACGGTGGCTCCATCTGTTAATTTCATAGCGGCAATTTTAGTTATTTTAATGATTGTTGCGATCGCAATATGATGTTTGGGAAGCTATGGCTTAACGCCTTTCAATATTATAATCATTCTTTCCTTTCGACGAAAATTCTTTCAAACTACGGTTGAACATTTATCTTCAAAATAAAATAATACTCAACCCTCAAGTGATGGCCAACCGCGCGAGTTACGGAAGGTTTGACTAATTAACATCTTATGAATGCGTTCAGTGAAATGGATCACATAGGTAACAACTTTAATCAACACATCACTCCGCCGATTTGAATTTTGCCAGCATACATTGTGTAGGCCTTTTATCGTCGGTTTCCTGCAATAGGGGCACAACTCAAAAAAACTAGGGGTGGGTAATGTCTGAGACATAACCGCAATGTTGACGTAGGACAAAGGCTGGAATGAGGTTCCGACTTTTATATATTAAAATGGGCCCTTTAATTTGAAGTCTTAAATCAGCTGATTTTTCGTGTCATTGTTGTCCGACCTTCGTAAATAAATGCATAACGGATTTATCACATAAAAGGCCTACACAATGTATGCTGGCAAAATTCAATTCGGCGGAGTGATGTGTTGATTAAAGTTGTTACCTATGTGATCCATTTCACTGAACGCATTCATAAGATGTTTATTAGTTAAACCTTCCGTAACTCGCGCGGTTGGCCATCACTTGAGGGTTGAGTATTATTTTATTTTGAAGATAAATGTTCAACCGTAGTTTGAAAGAATTTTCATCGAAAGGAAAGAATGATTATAATATTGAAAGGCGTTAAGCCATAGCTTCCCAAACATCATATTGCGATCGCAACAATCATTAAAATAACTAAAATTGCCGCTATGAAATGAACAGATGGCGCAACCGTCGCCATGTGTATTTGACACAACTCAATTGCTGTTAACGAAATTTTAGATAATTTTGATTGCAGTTTCATGAAATATTCTAGATTTAACAATACGTTGTATAGTTACGCGAACAACAATTAGAGGCCGGCTATACTGTTGCTAAGTTTTCAGTCTGTCGCTTTTAATTATCCGATTCATAACTCTGGAGGAATAATTTTCACTGGTCCTGAAAAGGACCTTTTAAATAACAGGAGATTTCGGCAAGACAATTGAAAATTATCCGCACTGAATGCTGGAAGCCATCGAAAACTGCCATCGCTTACTGCCGTGGATGAGATACCTGGTTCTATCAGCTAAATAGCCGAGTCATCGCAGGATTGGTGCGCAGCTGCGGAGGTGACATCCGTTCCCTTTGACTGATCCAACGAAAATGACGGAAGAAAACAGAGGTCACTGCTTTTATTCCCCTTGATTAGTAGATTAGGCTCCTCCCATTTGGCTGGCTTTCCAGTTTATTTTGTTTGCATGACCCGCCCCGAATGCTCCAGACGCATCAAGCAACTAACCAACCGAGAAATGAGCAAATTTTCATTGAACGGATTGGATAATTTCGATTCACCACCAGCGGGTAACCAAACGATCAAGCGCAAACCGACATTCGGTTCTTCAGATTTGTGCTCTAGAAAATTCTAGGTGTGGCTTCGTCATATATTCACCTTCGAACATTTTCGAAAAATGTTTAAACTTAATTTTATTTAAACAATGTTTCACGCAAAATAGTTCGGATAGAATAATGCGTTGTAAAATTCCGGGTGGAACCATTAGGCCATTAGTGACCGGCTTCATCATTATTGCTGGGCCACCAAGTATTCAATCTTTCACTTCTCAATTGCACCACACTTTTCTCGTTCGATGGAATGAAATTAGCTGATTCACAAACTCTTAAGGAATAATTAACGGTGGTCCTGAACAAGACCGTTTGATTAATTGACGATTTTAGGAACGAAATGGCATGAATTCACCATGTCACGCAATGCGTGTTGGTTTTCTCCGTGCTGAATGATAAACGCCACCGAAAACTGGACCGCCGTGGATTACAATAATGACCAGTTTCACTATTGCTGGCAACGATGCTCTGTCTTTTGCTTTTTGGTTGCACTACTACATCTCGATCGATGTTGGAAATTATCCAATTAACTCTTGAGGAATCATTTTCGATGGTCCTGAAAAGGACCGGTTTGAATAATGGACGATTTTGATGCATTCACCATGCCATGCAATGCGTGTTGGTTTTCGCTGCGGAGTGCGGAGAATGCTGGACGCCGTCGAAAATTGGCCCACCGCCGCTGCCATGGATGCGATTCCAAGTGCTATCATCAGCACGATAGCCGAGAGTAGTCGCTGGGTTGTTGTGCTGCTGCCTTGCTGGAGGTGACATCCACCTCCAACCTCCTCGACTGATCCAACGAAAATGACGAAAGAAAACAGAGAACACTGCTTTTATACCCCTAGATTGGCAGATGAAGCTCCTCCCATTCGGCTGGCTTTTCAGTTAATTTCGTTTGCATGACCCGCCCCTTATGCTCCAGACGCATCAAACGATTAATCAACCGAGAAATGAGAAAATTTCCATTGAACGGATAATGTAACCAAAATATTAGATGATTTAGATCATTTTAATTTGGAAAATGAATTGAAACATTTTCACGCAAAATGGTCCGGATATGATAATGCGTTGCCAAAGTCCGGGTGGAACAATTAGACGTCATAATTGTTGCTGGCTGAGTCACCAAGCATTCAAAATCATTCACTTTTCGGCTGTACTACTTACACTTTTCCCGTTCGTTGGAATGGAATTATTCGATTCACAGCTCTTGAAAAATCATTTTCGATGGTCCTTAAAAGGACCGTTTGGATAATGAATAACACAAGTTTACAAAATAAAACGAAAGTCGTGAACTTCTGTCAACGACCAAAATTTTTGAAGCACAATTTAATGCTTATTTCGTAACCGACCTTCAAAAAATTTTAAGTAGAACAGTTTTTGAGTTTTAGCTCAATATCGAGTTTTGCAACTTTTCAAAATATGTAATTTACTAAAATTCAAATATATTACGTTTTGTTCAACCAATTTTAAATCTTTTTCCATAAATTAAAAGCTGAATACAATACCATTCGGTCATCTAAATACAGGTTTTGCGTCAGATTGATGAAATTCAAGATATTTGCGAGTTTCAGGGACGATCTTCTTAAATTTTAGCAAAATTCCCAAAATTTTTTGAAGAAATGTATTTTTTTCAATAAGAAAAACCCAACTTAAAAATTCTTTCTCGACGTTTATTTGACATATCATATGTAGGCAAGTTGCAGTAAAAATGTCAGCTCAATCGGAGCATTGATTACGGAGAATGAGATGTTTGAAGTGAGCGACTTTGCTTAAAAATAGAACAAAAATCGATTTCAAATCATCAACCTTGTATGGAAAGTCGAAAAAAAATCCGCTCTACTGTAATTTTTTTCCTTCGCGTTTTCGAACTCAGGGCATGATTCTACACCAAAAATGATCATCAGCTTACCGAGTTCAAAAATGCTGTAAACTAGTGTAATTTTAGGAAGAAAATTAAATGAATTCACTATGCCACTATGCGTGTTTGTTTTCTCCGCACTAAATGCTGAACGCCACCGAAAACTGGCCCGCCGCTTGCTGCCGCGCATGCGATTAATGACCGGCTTTGCTTTTGCTGAGAAACGCCGCTCTGTCCTTGCATTGCACTACACCTTTCTCGATCGAGGGTGGAAATTCATCCAATTAACTCTTGAGAAATCTTTTTCGATGGCTCTGAAAAGAACCGTTTGAATAATGGACGATTTTGATGAATTTACAATGCCACGCAATTCGTGTTGGTTTTCTCCGCGCTCAACGCTAGACGCCATCGAAAACTGGCCCGCCGCTTGCTGCCGTGAATGAGATTCCTGGTGCTATCAGTACGATAGCCGAGTGTCGTCGCTGAGTCGATGTGCCGCTGCCCAGCTCGAGGTGTCACCTCGACGGTGGTCGAAATGGAACTGACGATCAGCTCTCGCATGATCGCATTCCTTCCTGCATCGTAGTTGCCCCCACGATGCGCACCAATCAGAGAGCGTTGGTATACTGAACGAGAAAATTTGTCCGCTACCCATATTTATAGATTTCAGCGATTTCAATGTCTAACTTTAAAACAACTTTTTAACTATTTATCAATGATTTTTAGGTTCACCGAATATTACAAATTGAACGCGGGAGTTTCATCTCTCGGATAACGGGATTTGTTTATCATTTCGTTCAGTGGGAAAGGTACTGTGAGCGTTTAAAATCTTTCACTCAAACGTAACGCTCTTGGTTTCATAAATTTTGAAATGACACCGGGTATAGAAAACAGAGACGTAGTCCTACGTCAAAAATGTGAATTTTCAGAATAAGCGTTTAAAAATTGGCAATCATGAAGCACCTCCTGCAAATTCACTTATTTCTCTCATGATTTGATAAAAGTAAACAAATTTTGATTGTTGTATCATTGAAAGGGGCTGAAGCACTATCTGTTTCATGAATTTTTGACAACTATTTTTCAACGACTATTGAAAAAATTGACTGATTTTGAGTTGTGCTCTTACTGCGGAAAATTGGTGAAAATGCCCAAATCTCGCGTTTCTCATCGAATTTTGGAACGGGTCTTTGTGAGATGAAATTTTACATAGTTTTTCATCATTTGTCATCGAAATCTCAAAAATGACATATTTTGAGTTGTGCCCCTATTGCAGGAAACCGACGTTATGTGATAAATTCGTTATGCATTTATTTACGAAGGTCGGACAACAATGACACGAAAAATCAGCTGATTTAAGACTTCAAATTAAAGGGCCCATTTCAATATATAAAAGTCGGAACCTCATTCCAGCCTTTGTCCTACGTCAACAATGCGGTTATGTCTCAGACATTACCCACCCCTAGTTTTCTTATCTCGAACACACTATCATAGATAAGGGTCATCAATTACACTAGTTTACAAATTAAAACGAAAGTCTTGAACTTCTGTCAACGACCAAAATTTTCGACGCACAGTTTAGCGCTGATTTCGAAACCGTGCTTCAAAAAAAAAAACTAGGGGTGGGTAATGTCTGAGACATAACCGCATTGTTGACGTAGGACAAAGGCTGGAATGAGGTTCCGACTTTTATATATTGAAATGGGCCCTTTAATTTGAAGTCTTAAATCAGCTGATTTTTCGTGTCATTGTTGTCCGACCTTCGTAAATAAATGCATAACGAATTTATCACATAACGTCGGTTTCCTGCAATAGGGGCACAACTCAAAATATGTCATTTTTGAGATTTCGATGGCAAATGATGAAAAACTATGTAAAATTTCATCTCACAAAGACCCGTTCCAAAATTCGATGAGAAACGCGAGATTTGGGCATTTTCACCAATTTTCCGCAGTAAGAGCACAACTCAAAATCAGTCAATTTTTTCAATAGTCGTTGAAAAATAGTTGTCAAAAATTCATGAAACAGATAGTGCTTCAGCCCCTTTCAATGATACAACAATCAAAATTTGTTTACTTTTATCAAATCATGAGAGAAATAAGTGAATTTGCAGGAGGTGCTTCATGATTGCCAATTTTTAAACGCTTATTCTGAAAATTCACATTTTTTGAGTTGTGCCCCTATTGCAGGAAACCGACGATAAAAGGCCTACACAATGTATGCTGGCAAAATTCAAATCGGCGGAGTGATGTGTTGATTAAAGTTGTTACCTATGTGATCCATTTCACTGAACGCATTCATAAGATGTTAATTAGTCAAACCTTCCGTAACTCGCGCGGTTGGCCATCACTTGAGGGTTGAGTATTATTTTATTTTGAAGATAAATGTTCAACCGTAGTTTGAAAGAATTTTCGTCGAAAGGAAAGAATGATTATAATATTGAAAGGCGTTAAGCCATAGCTTCCCAAACATCATATTGCGATCGCAACAATCATTAAAATAACTAAAATTGCCGCTATGAAATTAACAGATGGAGCCACCGTAGCCATGTGTATTTGACACAACTCAATTGCTAGATTCAACAATACGTTGTATAGTTACGCGAACAACAATTAGAGGCCGGCTATGCTGTTGCTAAGTTTTCAGTCTGTCGCTTTTAATTATCCGATTCATAACTCTGGAGGAATAATTTTCACTGGTCCTGAAAAGAACCTTTTAAATAACAGGAGATTTCGGCAAGACAATTGAAAATTATCCGCACTGAATGCTGGAAGCCATCGAAAACTGCCATCGCTTACTGCCGTGGATGAGATTCCTGGTTCTTCTTCTTCTTCTTCTTCTTGGCGTAACGTCCTCACTGGGACAAAGCCTGCTTCTCAGCTTAGTGTTCTATGAGCACTTCCAAAGTAATTAACTGAGAGCTTCCTCTGCCAATGACCATTTTGCATGTGCATATCGTGTGGCAGGCACGAAGATACTCTATGCCCAAGGAAGTCAAGGAAATTTCCTTTACGAAAAGATCCTGGACCGACCGGGAATCGAACCCGTTACCCTCAGCATGGTCATGCTGAATACCCGTGCGTTTACCGCCTCGGCTATATGGGCCCTGTTCCATATAGCCTGAGATTCCTGGTTCCAGATTCTAGAGATTCCTGGTTCTATCAGCTAAATAGCCGAGAGTCATCGCAGGATTGGTGCGCAGCTGCGGAGGTGACATCCATTCCCTTTGACTGATTCAACGAAAATGACGGAAGAAAACAGAGGTCACTGCTTTTATTCCCCTTGATTAGTAGATTAGGCTCCTCCCATTTGGCTGGCTTTCCAGTTTATTTCGTTTGCATGACCCGCCCCGAAGGCTCCAGACGCATCAAGCAACTAACCAGCCGAGAAATGAGCAAACCACCAGCGGGTAACCAAACGATCAACTTTTAAGCGCAAACCGACATTCGGTTCTTCAGATTTGTGCTCTAGAAAATTCTAGGTGTGGCTTCGTCATATATTCACCTTCGAACATTTTTGAAAAATGTTTAAACTTAATTATTATTAAACAATGTTTCACGCAAAATAGTTCGGATAGAATAATGCGTTGTTAAATTCCGGGTGGAACCATTAGGCCATTAGTGACCGGTTTCATCATTATTGCTGGGCCACCAAGTATTCAATCTTTCACTTCTCAATTGCACCACACTTTTCTCGTTCGATGGAATGAAATTAGCTGATTCACAAACTCTTAAGGAATAATTAACGGAGGTCCTGAACAAGACCGTTTGATTAATTGACGATTTTAGGAACGAAATGGCATGAATTCACCATGTCACGCAATGCGTGTTGGTTTTCTCCGTGCTGAATGATAAACGCCACCGAAAACTGGACCGCCGTGGATTACAATAATGACCAGTTTCACTATTGCTGGCAACGATGCTCTGTCTTTTGCTTTTTGGTTGCACTACATCTCGATCGATGTTGGAAATTATCCAATTAACTCTTGAGGAATCATTTTCGATGGTCCTGAAAAGGACCGGTTTGAATAATGGACGATTTTGATGCATTCAAAATGCCATGCAATGCGTGTTGGTTTTCGCTGCGGAGTGCGGAGAATGCTGGACGCCGTCGAAAATTGGCCCACCGCCGCTGCCATGGATGCGATTCCAAGTGCTATCATCAGCACGATATCCGAGAGTAGTCGCTGGGTTGTTGTGCTGCTGCCTTGCTGGAGGTGACATCCACCTCCAACCTCCTTGACTGATCCAACGAAAATGACGAAAGAAAACAGAGAACACTGCTTTTATACCCCTAGATTGGCAGATGAAGCTCCTCCCATTCGGCTGGCTTTTCAGTTAATTTCGTTTGCATGACCCGCCCCTTATGCTCCAGACGCATCAAACGATTAATCAACCGAGAAATGAGAAAATTTCCATTGAACGGATAATGTAGCCAAAATATTAGATGATTTAGATCATTTTAATTTGGAAAATGTTAGAATTGAAACATTTTTCACGCAAAATGGTCCGGATATGATAATGCGTTGCCAAAGTCCGGGTGGAACAATTAGACGTCATAATTGTTGCTGGCTGAGTTACCAAGCATTCAAAATCATTCACTTTTCGGTTGTACTACACTTTTCCCGTTCGTTGGAATGGAATTATCCGATTCACAGCTCTTGAAAAATCATTTTCGATGGTCCTTAAATTAGGAGGAAAATTAAATGAATTCACTATGCCACTATGCGTGTTTGTTTTCTCCGCACTAAATGCTGAACGCCACCGAAAACTGGCCCGCCGCTTGCTGCCGTGCATGCGATTAATGACCGGCTTTGCTTTTGCTGAGAAACGCCGCTCTGTCCTTGCTTTGCACTAGGTTCACCTTTCTCGATCGAGGGTGGAAATTCATCCAATTAACTCTTGAGAAATCTTTTTCGATGGTCCTGAAAAGAACCGTTTGAATAATGGACGATTTTGATGAATTTACAATGCCACGCAATTCGTGTTGGTTTTCTCCGCGCTCAACGCTAGACGCAATCGAAAACTGGCCCGCCGCTTGCTGTTGTGAATGAGATTCCTGGTGCTATCAGTACGATAGCCAAGTGTCGTCGCTGAGTCGATGTGCCGCTGCCCAGCTCGAGGTGTCACCTCGACGGTGGTCGAAATGGAACTGACGATCAGCTCTCGCATGATCGCATTCCTTCCTGCATCGTAGTTGCCCCCACGATGCGCACCAATCAGAGAGCGTTGGTATACTGAACGAGAAAATATGTCCGCTACCCATATTTATAGATTTCAGCGATTTCAATGTCTAACTTTAAAACAACTTTTCAACTATTTATCAATGATTTTTAGGTTCACCGAATATTACAAATTGAACGCGGGAGTTTCATCTCTCGGATAACGGGATTTGTTTATCATTTCGTTCAGTGGGAAAGGTACTGTGAGCGTTTAAAATCTTTCACTCAAACGTAACGCTCTTGGTTTCATAAATTTTGAAATGACACCGGGTATAGAAAACAGAGACGTAGTCCTACGTCAAAACTAGGGGTGGGTAATGTCTGAGACATAACCGCATTGTTGACGTAGGACAAAGGCTGGAATGAGGTTCCGACTTTTATATATTGAAATGGGCCCTTTAATTTGAAGTCTTAAATCAGCTGATTTTTCGTGTCATTGTTGCCCGACCTTCGTAAATAAATGCATAACGAATTTATCACATAACGTCGGTTTCCTGCAATAGGGGCACAACACAAAATATGTCATTTTTGAGATTTTGATGGCAAATGATGAAAAACTATGTAAAATTTCATCTCACAAAGACCCGTTCCAAAATTCGATGAGAAACGCGAGATTTGGGCATTTTCACCAATTTTCCGCAGTAAGGGCACAACTCAAAATCAGTCAATTTTTTCAATAGTCGTTGAAAAATAGTTGTCAAAAATTCATGAAACAGATAGTCCTTCAGCCCCTTTCAATGATACAACAATCAAAATTTGTTTACTTTTATCAAATGATGAGAGAAATAAGTGAATTTGCAGGAGGTGCTTCATGATTGCCAAATTTCAAACGCTTATTCTGAAAATTCACATTTTTTGAGTTGTGCCCTTATTGCAGGAAACCGACGATAAAAGGCCTACACAATGTATGCTGGCAAAATTCAAATCGGCGGAGTGATGTGTTGATTAAAGTTGTTACCTATGTGATCCATTTCACTGAACGCATTCATAAGATGTTAATTAGTTAAACCTTCCGTAACTCGCGCGGTTGGCCATCACTTGAGGGTTGAGTATTATTTTATTTTGAAGATAAATGTTCAACCGTTGTTTGAAAGAATTTTCGTCGAAAGGAAAGAATGATTATAATATTGAAAAGCGTTAAGCCATAGCTTCCCAAACATCATATTGCGATCGCAACAATCATTAAAATAACTAAAATTGCCGCTATGAAATGAACAGATGGAGCCACCGTAGCCATGTGTATTTGACACAACTCAATTGGGTTCTTTAGGGGTATCCAGATTATTGCATAATCGGAATCTCCGTCCAAAAATTAGTCGAAATCCAAAATTTCATCATTTTTGGTGACCGGGAACTATTTTTAAAATGCATTTAAAGTTTGTATGGAGAAAATTTTTTGGTCGGGGTGAAATGTCACTTTATCGATTGAACTGTCATTCTATCCACGGAAATTAAAACTGTTTTGTTTATTTAACCATCAAAACAAAGAAATTGGAACGCAATAAATTCACCTAATACTCAGAAAAATGAGCTCTTTCGATTAGGCTAAAGAAAATGGTAATATTTAATTCACTAAACAACCCAATTGCTGTTAACGAAATTTTAGATAATTTTGATTGCAGTTTCATGAAATATTCTAGATTCAACAATACGTTGTATAGTTACGCGAACAACAATTAGAGGCCGGCTATACTGTTGCTAAGTTTTCAGTCTGTCGCTTTTAATTATCCGATTCATAACTCTGGAGGAATAATTTTCACTGGTCCTGAAAAGAACCTTTTAAATAACAGGAGATTTCGGCAAGACAATTGAAAATTATCCGCACTGAATGCTGGAAGCCATCGAAAACTGCCATCGCTTACTGCCGTGGATGAGATTCCTGGTTCTTCTTCTTCTTGGCGTAACGTCCTCACTGGGACAAAGCCTGCTTCTATGAGCACTTCCAAAGTAATTAACTGAGAGCTTCCTCTGCCAATGACCATTTTGCATGTGCATATCGTGTGGCAGGCACGAAGATACTCTATGCCCAAGGAAGTCAAGGAAATTTCCTTTACGAAAAGATCCTGGACCGACCGGGAATCGAACCCGTTACCCTCAGCATGGTCATGCTGAATACCCGTGCGTTTACCGCCTCGGCTATATGGGCCCTGTTCCATATAGCCTGAGATGCCTGGTTCCAGATTCTAGAGATTCCTGGTTCTATCAGCTAAATAGCAGAGAGTCATCGCAGGATTGGTGAGCAGCTGCGGAGGTGACATCCATTCCCTTTGACTGATTCAACGAAAATGACGGAAGAAAACAGAGGTCACTGCTTTTATTCCCCTTGATTAGTAGATTAGGCTCCTCCCATTTGGCTGGCTTTCCAGTTTATTTCGTTTGCATGACCCGCCCCGAATGCTCCAGACGCATCAAGCAACTAACCAACCGAGAAATGAGCAAACCACCAGCGGGTAACCAAACGATCAACTTTTAAGCGCAAACCGACATTCGGTTCTTCAGATTTGTGCTCTAGAAAATTCTAGGTGTGGCTTCGTCATATATTCACCTTCGAACATTTTCGAAAATTGTTTAAACTTAATTTTAATTAAGCAATGTTTCACGCAAAATAGTTCGGATAGAATAATGCGTTGTTAAATTCCGGGTGGAACCATTAGGCCATTAGTGACCGGCTTCATCATTATTGCTGGGCCACCAAGTATTCAATCTTTCACTTCTCAATTGCACCACACTTTTCTCGTTCGATGGAATGAAATTAGCTGATTCACAAACTCTTAAGGAATAATTAACGGTGGTCCTGAACAAGACCGTTTGATTAATTGACGATTTTAGGAACGAAATGGCATGAATTCACCATGTCACGCAATGCGTGTTGGTTTTCTCCGTGCTGAATGATAAACGCCACCGAAAACTGGACCGCCGTGGATTACAATAATGACCAGTTTCACTATTGCTGGCAACGATGCTCTGTCTTTTGCTTTTTGGTTGCACTACATCTCGATCGATGTTGGAAATTATCCAATTAACTCTTGAGGAATCATTTTCGATGGTCCTGAAAAGGACCGGTTTGAATAATGGACGATTTTGATGCATTCAAAATGCCATGCAATGCGTGTTGGTTTTCGCTGCGGAGTGCGGAGAATGCTGGACGCCGTCGAAAATTGGCCCACCGCCGCTGCCATGGATGCGATTCCAAGTGCTATCATCAGCACGATATCCGAGAGTAGTCGCTGGGTTGTTGTGCTGCTGCCTTGCTGGAGGTGACATCCACCTCCAACCTCCTTGACTGATCCAACGAAAATGACGAAAGAAAACAGAGAACACTGCTTTTATACCCCTAGATTGGCAGATGAAGCTCCTCCCATTCGGCTGGCTTTTCAGTTAATTTCGTTTGCATGACCCGCCCCTTATGCTCCAGACGCATCAAACGATTAATCAACCGAGAAATGAGAAAATTTCCATTGAACGGATAATGTAATCAAAATATTAGATGATTTAGATCATTTTAATTTGGAAAATGTTAGAATTGAAACATTTTTCACGCAAAATGGTCCGGATATGATAATGCGTTGCCAAAGTCCGGGTGGAACAATTAGACGTCATAATTGTTGCTGGCTGAGTTACCAAGCATTCAAAATCATTCACTTTTCGGTTGTACTACACTTTTCCCGTTCGTTGGAATGGAATTATCCGATTCACAGCTCTTGAAAAATCATTTTCGATGGTCCTTAAATTAGGAGGAAAATTAAATGAATTCACTATGCCACTATGCGTGTTTGTTTTCTCCGCACTAAATGCTGAACGCCACCGAAAACTGGCCCGCCGCTTGCTGCCGTGCATGCGATTAATGACCGGCTTTGCTTTTGCTGAGAAACGCCGCTCTGTCCTTGCTTTGCACTAGGTTCACCTTTCTCGATCGAGGGTGGAAATTCATCCAATTAACTCTTGAGAAATCTTTTTCGATGGTCCTGAAAAGAACCGTTTGAATAATGGACGATTTTGATGAATTTACAATGCCACGCAATTCGTGTTGGTTTTCTCCGCGCTCAACGCTAGACGCAATCGAAAACTGGCCCGCCGCTTGCTGTTGTGAATGAGATTCCTGGTGCTATCAGAACGATAGCCAAGTGTCGTCGCTGAGTCGATGTGCCGCTGCCCAGCTCGAGGTGTCACCTCGACGGTGGTCGAAATGGAACTGACGATCAGCTCTCGCATGATCGCATTCCTTCCTGCATCGTAGTTGCCTCCACGATGCGCACCAATCAGAGAGCGTTGGTGTACTGAACGAGAAAATTTGTCCGCTACCCATATTTATAGATTTCAGCGATTTCAATGTCTTACTTTAAAACAACTTTTCAACTATTTATCAATGATTTTTAGGTTCACCGAATATTACAAATTGAACGCGGGAGTTTCATCTCTCGGATAACGGGATTTGTTTATCATTTCGTTCAGTGGGAAAGGTACTGTGAGCGTTTAAAATCTTTCACTCAAACGTAACGCTCTTGGTTTCATAAATTTTGAGATGACACCGGGTATAGAAAACAGAGACGTAGTCCTACGTCAAAATCTTTCTCAACGTCTATTTGACATATCATATGTAGGCGTGTTACAGTAAAAAATCAGCTCAATCGGAACATTGATTACTGAGAATGAGATGTATGAAGTGAGCGATTTTGCTTAAAAATGGAACAAAAATCAATTTCAATTCATCAACGGAAAAAATTTCCGCTCTACTGTTATTTTTTTCCTTCGCGTTTACGAACTCTGGGCATGATTCTAACTCTTATGACGATTTGCATGTCTCATTCTCAGTGTAAGAGTTTTCTCTCATATCCAACGCCTCCTCAGAGAAGCACCAACCCGCTCGAGGGTATGGATTTGCTTTCATTAGATCCAACCGGATCCAACGCCTCCTCAGAGACGCACCAACCCGCTCGAGGGTATGGATTTGTTTTCATTAGATCCAACCGGATCCAACGCCTCCTCAGAGACGCACCATCCCGCTCGAGGGTATGGATTTTCTATCATGGGATCCAACCGGATCCAACGCCTCCTCAGAGACGCACCAACCCGCTCGAGGGTATGGATTTGTTTTCATTAGATCCAACCGGATCTAACGCCTCCTCAGAGACGCACCTACCCGCTCGAGGGTATGGATTTTCTGCCATGGGATCCAACCGGATCCAACGCCTCCTCAGAGACGCACCAACCCGCTCGAGGGTATGGATTTGTTTTCATTAGATCCAACCGGATCCAACGCCTCCTCAGAGACGCACCATCCCGCTCGAGGGTATGGATTTTCTATCATGGGATCCAACCGGATCCAACGCCTCCTCAGAGACGCACCAACCCGCTCGAGGGTATGGATTTGTTTTCATTAGATCCAACCGGATCTAACGCCTCCTCAGAGACGCACCTACCCGCTCGAGGGTATGGATTTTCTGCCATGGGATCCAACCGGATCCAACGCCTCCTCAGAGACGCACCAACCCGCTCGAGGGTATGGATTTGTTTTCATTAGATCCAACCGGATCTAACGCCTCCTCAGAGACGCACCTACCCGCTCGAGGGTATGGATTTTCTGCCATGGGATCCAACCGGATCCAACGCCTCCTCAGAGACGCACCAACCCGCTCGAGGGTATGGATTTGTTTTCATTAGATCCAACCGGATCCAACGCCTCCTCAGAGACGCACCATCCCGCTCGAGGGTATGGATTTTCTATCATGGGATCCAACCGGATCCAACGCCTCCTCAGAGACGCACCAACCCGCTCGAGGGTATGGATTTGTTTTCATTAGATCTAACCGGATCTAACGCCTCCTCAGAGACGCACCTACCCGCTCGAGGGTATGGATTTTCTGCCATGGGATCCAACCGGATCCAACGCCTCCTCAGAGACGCACCAACCCGCTCGAGGGTATGGATTTGTTTTCATTAGATCCAACCGGATCCAACGCCTCCTCAGAGACGCACCATCCCGCTCGAGGGTATGGATTTTCTATCATGGGATCCAACCGGATCCAACGCCTCCTCAGAGACGCACCAACCCGCTCGAGGGTATGGATTTGTTTTCATTAGATCCAACCGGATCTAACGCCTCCTCAGAGACGCACCTACCCGCTCGAGGGTATGGATTTTCTACCATGGGATCCAACCGGATCCAACGCCTCCTCAGAGACGCACCAACCCGCTCGAGGGTATGGATTTGTTTTCATTAGATCCAACCGGATCCAACGCCAATCCAATCTGATTACCATACTAGTTTCCCGGTCTTATTTACATATTCTACCTCTCTAACACAACTACCGATTTTGATATTGCTCTCTTGGAGGGAGCTTACCAGGCTCCAGAAGAATCCATCAAGCACAAAATCAGAAATTTCCAATCAGATTACCATACTAGTCTCCCGGTCTCACTTATAAATTCTACCTCTTTAACGCTGATTTTGATGTTGCTCTCTTGGAGGGAGCTTACCAGGCTCCAGAAGAATCCATCAAGCACAAAATCAGAAATTTTCATCAGATTACCATACTAGTCTCCCGGTCTCAATTACATATGCTACCTCTCTCACGCAACTGCCGATTTTGATATTGCTCTCTTGGAGGGAACTTACCAGGCTCCAGAAGAATCCATCAAGCACAAAATCAGAAATTTCCAATCTGATTTCCATACTAGTCTCCCGGTCTCACTTATAAATTCTACCTCTTTAACGCTGATTTTGATGTTGCTCTCTTGGAGGGAGCTTACCAGGCTCCAGAAGAATCCGTCAAGCACAAAATCAGAAAATCTCAATCAGATTACCATACTAGTCTCCCGGTCTCACTTACAAATTCTACCTCTTTAACGCTGATTTTGATGTTGCTCTCTTGGAGGGAGCTTACCAGGCTCCAGAAGAATCCGTCAAGCACAAAATCAGAAATTTCCAATCTGATTACCATACTAGTTTCCCGGTCTTATTTACATATTCTACCTCTCTAACACAACTACCGATTTTGATATTGCTCTCTTGGAAGGAGCTTACCAGGCTCCAGAAGAATCCATCAAGCACAAAATCAGAAATTTTCAATCAGATTACCATACTAGTCTCCCGGTCTCAATTACATATACTACCTCTCTCACGCAACTGCCGATTTTGATATTGCTCTCTTGGAGGGAGCTTACCAGGCTCCAGAAAGATCCATTAAGCACAAAATCAGAAATTTTCAATCAGATTACCATACTAGTCTCGCGGTCTCACTTACAAATTTTTCCTCTTTAACGCTGATTTTGATGTTGCTCTCTTGGAGGGAGCTTACCAGGCTGCAGAAGAATCCGTCAAGCACAAAATCAGAAATTTCCAATCAGATTTCCATACTAGTCTCCCGGTCTTACTTATAAATTCTACCTCTTTAACGCTGATTTTGATATTGCTCTCTTGGAGGGAACTTACCAGGCTCCAGAAGAATCCATCAAGCACAAAATCAGAAATTTTCAATCAGATTTCCATACTAGTCTCCCGGTCTCACTTATAAATTCTACCTCTTAAACGCTGATTTTGATGTTGCTCTCTTGGAGGGAGCTTACCAGGCTCCAGAAGAATCCGTCAAGCACAAAATCAGAAATTTCCAATCTGATTTCCATACTAGTCTCCCGGTCTCAATTACATATACTACCTCTCTCACGCAACTGCCGATTTTGATATTGCTCTCTTGGAGGGAGCTTACCAGGCTCCAGAAGAATCCATTAAGCACAAAATCAGAAATTTTCAATCAGATTACCATACTATTCTCCCGGTCTCACTTACAAATTCTACCTCTTTAACGCTGATTTTGATCTTGCTCTCTTGGAGGGAGCTTACCAGGCTCCAGAAGAATCCGTCAAGCACAAAATCAGAAATTTCCAATCTGATTTCCATACTAGTCTCCCGGTCTCACTTATAAATTCTACCTCTTAAACGCTGATTTTGATGTTGCTCTCTTGGAGGGAGCTTACCAGGCTCCAGAAGAATCCGTCAAGCACAAAATCAGAAAATTTCAATCAGATTACCATACTAGTCTCCCAGTCTCACTTACAAATTCTACCTCTTTAACGCTGATTTTGATATTGCTCTCTTGGAGGGAGCTTACCAGGCTCCAGAAGAATCCATCAAGCACAAAATCAGAAATTTCCAATCAGATTACCATACTAGTCTCCCGGTCTCACTTACATATACTACCTCTCTCACGCAACTGCCGATTTTGATATTGCTTTCTTGGAGGGAGCTTACCAGGCTCCAGAAGAATCCATTAAGCACAAAATCAGAAATTTTCAATCAGATTACCATACTAGTCTCGCGGTCTCACTTACAAATTCTACCTCTTTAACGCTGATTTTGATCTTGCTCTCTTGGAGGGAGCTTACCAGGCTCCAGAAGAATCCGTCAAGCACAAAATCAGAAATTTCCAATCAGATTACCATACTAGTCTCCCGGTCTCACTTACAAATTTTACCTCTTTAACGCTGATTTTGATGTTGCTCGCTTGGAGGGAGCTTACCAGGCTCCAGAAGAATCCGTCAAGCACAAAATCAGAAAATTTCAATCAGATTACCATACTAGTCTCCCAGTCTCACTTACAAATTCTACCTCTTTAACGCTGATTTTGATATTGCTCTCTTGGAGGGAGCTTACCAGGCTCCAGAAGAATCCATCAAGCACAAAATCAGAAATTTCCAATCAGATTACCATACTAGTCTCCCGGTCTCACTTACAAATTCTACCTCTTTAACGCTGATTTTGATCTTGCTCTCTTGGAGGGAGCTTACCAGGCTCCAGAAGAATCCATCAAGCACAAAATCAGAAATTTCCAATCTGATTACAATACTAGTCTCCCGGTCTCACTTACAAATTTTACCTCTTTAACGCTGATTTTGATGTTGCTCACTTGGAGGGAGCTTACCAGGCTCCAGAAGAATCCGTTGAGCACAAAATCAGAAATTTCCAATCAGATTTCCATACTAGTCTCCCGGTCTCACTTATAAATTCTACCTCTTAAACGCTGATTTTGATGTTGCTCTCTTGGAGGGAGCTTACCAGGCTCCAGAAGAATCCGTCAAGCACAAAATCAGAAAATTTCAATCAGATTACCATACTAGTCTCCCAGTCTCACTTACAAATTCTACCTCTTTAACGCTGATTTTGATATTGCTCTCTTGGAGGGAGCTTACCAGGCTCCAGAAGAATCCATCAAGCACAAAATCAGAAATTTCCAATTTGATTACAATACTAGTCTCCCGGTCTCACTTACAAATTCTACCTCTTTAACGCTGATTTTGATCTTGCTCTCTTGGAGGGAGCTTACCAGGCTCCAGAAGAATCCATTAAGCACAAAATCAGAAATTTCCAATCTGATTACCATACTAGTCTCCCGGTCTCACTTACATATACTACCTCTCTCACGCAACTGCCGATTTTGATATTGCTTTCTTGGAGGGAGCTTACCAGGCTCCAGAAGAATCCATTAAGCACAAAATCAGAAATTTTCAATCAGATTACCATACTAGTCTCCCGGTCTCACTTACAAATTCTACCTCTTTAACGCTGATTTTGATCTTGCTCTCTTGGAGGGAGCTTACCAGGCTCCAGAAGAATCCATCAAGCACAAAATCAGAAATTTCCAATTTGATTACAATACTAGTCTCCCGGTCTCACTTACAAATTCTACCTCTTTAACGCTGATTTTGATCTTGCTCTCTTGGAGGGAGCTTACCAGGCTCCAGAAGAATCCATTAAGCACAAAATCAGAAATTTCCAATCTGATTACCATACTAGTCTCCCGGTCTCACTTATAAATTCTACCTCTTTAACGCTGATTTTGATCTTGCTCTCTTGGAGGGAGCTTACCATGCTCCAGAAGAATCCATTAAGCACAAAATCAGAAATTTTCAATCTGATTTCCATACTAGTCTCCCGGTCTCACTTATAAATTCTACCTCCTTTACGCTGATTTTGATGTTGCTCTCTTGGAGGGAGCTTACCAGGCTCCAGAAGAATCCATCAAGCACAAAATCAGACATTTTCAATCAGATTACCATACTAGTCTCCCGGTCTCACTTATAAATTCTACCCCTTTAACGCTGATTTTGATCTTGCTCTCTTGGAGGGAGCTTACCAGGCTCCAGAAGAATCCATTAAGCACAAAATCAGAAATTTTCAATCAGATTACCATACTAGTCTCCCGGTCTCACTTACAAATTTTACCTCTTTAACGCTGATTTTGATGTTGCTCGCTTGGAGGGAGCTTACCAGGCTCCAGAAGAATCCGTCAAGCACAAAATCAGAAATTTCCAATCAGATTACCATACTAGTCTCCCGGCCTCACTTACATATACTACCTCTCTCACGCAACTGCCGATTTTGATATTGCTCTCTTGGAGGGAGCTTACCAGGCTCCAGAAGAATCCGTCAAGCACAAAATCAGAAATTTCCAATCTGATTACGATACTAGTCTCCCGGTCTTATTTACATATACTACCTCTCTCACGCAACTGCCGCTTTTGATATTGCTCTCTTGGAGGGAACTTACCAGGCTCCAGAAGAATCCATCAAGCACAAAATCAGAAATTTCCAATCAGATTACCATACTAGTCTCCCGGCCTCACTTACATATACTACCTCTCTCACGCAACTGCCGATTTTGATATTGCTCTCTTGGAGGGAGCTTACCAGGCTCCAGAAGAATCCATTAAGCACAAAATCTGAAATTTTCAATCAGATTACCATACTAGTCTCACGGTCTCACTTACAAATTCTACCTCTTTAACGCTGATTTTGATCTTGCTCTCTTGGAGGGAGCTTACCAGGCTCCAGAAGAATCCGTCAAGCACAAAATCAGAAATTTCCAATCAGATTACCATACTAGTCTCCCGGCCTCACTTACATATACTACCTCTCTCACGCAACTGCCGCTTTTGATATTGCTCTCTTGGAGGGAACTTACCAGGCTCCAGAAGAATCCATCAAGCACAAAATCAGAAATTTCCAATCAGATTACCATACTAGTCTCCCGGCCTCACTTACATATACTACCTCTCTCACGCAACTGCCGATTTTGATATTGCTCTCTTGGAGGGAGCTTACCAGGCTCCAGAAGAATCCATTAAGCACAAAATCAGAAATTTTCAATCAGATTACCATACTAGTCTCTCGGTCTCACTTACAAATTTTACCTCTTTAACGCTGATTTTGATGTTGCTCGCTTGGAGGGAGCTTACCAGGCTCCAGAAGAATCCATTAAGAACACAATCAGAAATTTTCAATCAGATTACCATACTGATCTCCCGGTCTCACTTACATATTCTACCTCTTTAATGCTGATTTTGATCTTGCTCTCTTGGAGGGAGCTTACCAGGCTCCAGAAGAATCCGTCAAGCACAAAATCAGAAATTTCCAATCTGATTACGATACTAGTCTCCCGGTCTTATTTACATATACTACCTCTCTCACGCAACTGCCGCTTTTGATATTGCTCTCTTGGAGGGAACTTACCAGGCTCCAGAAGAATCCATCAAGCACAAAATCAGAAATTTCCAATCAGATTACCATACTAGTCTCCCGGCCTCACTTACATATACTACCTCTCTCACGCAACTGCCGATTTTGATCTTGCTCTCTTGGAGGGAGCTTACCAGGCTCCAGAAGAATCCGTCAAGCACAAAATCAGAAATTTCCAATTTGATTACAATACTAGTCTCCCGGTCTCACTTACAAATTCTACCTCTTTAACGCTGATTTTGATCTTGCTCTCTTGGAGGGAGCTTACCAGGCTCCAGAAGAATCCATCAAGCACAAAATCAGAAATTTCCAATCTGATTACCATACTAGTCTCCCGGTCTCACTTACAAATTCTACCTCTTTAACGCTGATTTTGATGTTGCTCTCTTGGAGGGAGCTTACCAGGCTCCAGAAGAACTCTCAACTCTCCAATTCTAAGAGACGCACGAAGTCGCTCAAGTATCAGCGCATTAAACGATTCAAGCATTTCAAGCATAACTTTTCAATCCGACGTAACTCGAGAATGTAAACAAATCCGGGTTAACTTCTGCATGCATGATTCATAAAGCAAATTGAAGAATCCACATCACTATTTGATGATTTATTGCTTAATTTGTTTAACTAAGCATATTTTTCGAAACGACGTATCTAACTATTTTAATGTTCACAACTTTACTGATAGATACACCGTTTTGATATATGAGAAAACTAAACGACGTATCTAGCCAAAATCAAAAGTAACAGATACACCAAACTGGCACCATACAAAAGCGACGTATCTGGCATGACGTATCTCTAACCAACCCGATGTATGTGTATTTTTTGTCAAAATTCATTCTGAAAATGATATGGAATGAGTAGGTTTTGTTTCTTACCTAGTGCGTGCTAAATCCCTGGTGATGTTAAGCACGAAAAAACTTATGAAGTCTTTTTATAAAAAACTATTTTAGTGAAATGGTCGTCAACATTGACCATGAATTTACTCAGATCAGTGAAAAAGTTAGATACGTCGATTTGAAAAATTATGCTTGATTTCTCGAAAAAACACTACTCGACGGTAACTATCTGTCTCGTTAAAGTCACCTTCCAACTTTTTTTTATTCTACACATCACATGTTCAGATCTCAATCAATTTATTTTTGATTGGGGTGACCAGGCTCAACTTCTTCAAGAATGAAAAAAACAAAACAGAAACGATTACATAGAGAAAAAAACAAACATGTACCGTTACAACAATAAACCCCCTTCTTCTTCTTTTTGGTATGCATCGTCTCGGACAAATACAAACTCGAACCTGTCATCCCCCACCACCAGCTTGAACACCCACGCCTTTACCGCTGTAGCTATAGGAGCTTCTTGTTGTTGATAAAATAACACCTGCACCTACCTCTTCCTGTGGAATTCACAGCATACATATTTCCGAGCATCCCCATTTTTCACTTCATTCCACCTCTCAACCATCTCCAGTTCAATAATGCACTCACCAAAGAAACATAACTCTTCGACCCTGTTTCACTACCGTTTCCACCACAGCTACCATTATCATCAAAGTACAAGCTACGCACACTGCTCGATTCTAAACATTATTCTTTTCAGAAATACGATAAACGAACTAATTATATAGCTGCTTTAAATATAGAAATCACTACTACCGCCATGCGCCATTGTAGGATTTCTCCCTTTTATTTAAATAAATTAACAATTTTCATTTTTCAACCTTTTTCTTTTTTTATTCACGACCGCGAGAGACACACACCGTTCTCAACAACATCTATCTCAAAACTGATTTTTCATTCAAGGGCACAGCACAGTGAATCCTATCTATAACCTCTCTCTTTCTTCCCTTTGTTCGTCATCCATCCAGCTCGTTTCTGTCTTCCTCGGCAGCAGCGCGCGCCCAGACCAGAGCAGGATTTCGGATGCTCGCTTTCCGTGAATCGCAAGCGTTGGAACAGGATTTCCGTGTGCATGCAGTTTTCTGAGAATTGATACACTGCGAGAAACTATTTTGCTCCTTCCTAACCAATATCATTTTAATTTTATATTGTTATACGCTCTTCTTCTACGAAGGCTCTTGTATGGCCTTCGGGCAATGCCGGCGTACTTTTGGTACAACTTGGGGTCTAAAACCCAAGTATATCAAATGGATTTACACAACTGTGGTTCGGCCAATATTGGCTTATGGATGTCTTGTGTGGTGGCAAAAGGGTGAAGTGAGAACGGTCCAATCAAAATTAGGCCATCTCCAAAGGATGTGCTTAATGGCGATGTCTGGAGCGTTCTCTTCAACTCCTACGGCAGCGCTAGAAGTTGGGTTTGACGTTGCCCCACTACACATTCATCTCAAACAAGAAGCCCTTTCTTGCACTTACCGGTTACGGGTACACGGTCTACTAGAGGAAACTCCTGTGAACCGCAGTTCAACACACACCTCGTTGTTTCCACTTTTGGTGAATTGGGACAAAATTGTCCTTGCTCCAAGTGATCTTACAATTGCTTGTAATTTTCCATATAGGACATTTTCCACGAAATTCCCTTCCCGGGAAGAGTGGACATCTGGTTATCTGGAAAGAAGTATTTCAGACGGCATCGTATGTTACACTGATGGCTCCCTTCTCGAAGGTCGAGCAGGTGCTGGTGTTTATTCTCGTGAGCTAAGGCTGTATCAGTCTTATTCACTTGGTAGACACTGTACCGTTTTTCAGGCCGAAATTTTTGCTCTTATGTGTGGAGTGCAATCAGCACTTCAGCAGCACGTAATGGGCAAAGTAATATACTTCTGTTCAGATAGCCAGGCTGCTATTAAAGCACTTGCTTCGGCCAACTCCAGGTCGAAGATAGTTATCGCTTGTCGAACTCAAATCGAGGAGCTGAATACAGCAAACGCTGTTCACCTTGTATGGGTACCTGGTCATTCTTCCATCGCTGGAAATGAATTGGCTGATGAGTTAGCTCGCTCTGGAGCATCACATGACTTCATTGGCCCTGAGCCAGCTATTCCGATATCGAAGTGTTGGATTAAGCTTCAGATTCACACCTGGGCTGTCACTCAACACAGACAATATTGGAATAGTTTGGAGTCATGTCGTCAAACCAAATTGTATAGTGCTGAGCCATCTCTACGGGTGGCGAAGTATCTAACTAATCTGTCTAAGCAGAATTGCAGCATACTGGTCAAAGCATTGACTGGCCACTGCCGACTCAGCTATCACATGGCGAATATTCAGCAAGCTGATTCATTTGCCTGTGATAGCTGTGAATCCGATTATGGAACTTCGTATCATTTGATATGTAACTGTCCAGTTTTCGCGCAACTGCGTTTCCGAGTATTCGGTAAACACTTATTAAGTGAAACTGACTTCAGAAACCTGAATCTTCAGGATATTCTGTTGTTCTTAACCCGCTGTGGTAAAGAGCTATAGGCTCTCTTTCGCTTTATGCGTTATTACAGTGCCCTTTTCAGGGCGCTGTTTGAACCCATTGTGGTACGCTTCTGCGTTAGTACCCTCTTCCAGGGTATTTTTCCTATTTCCCTACCTGCCCCTATCCCCATCCAAATCCTTTTTCCTTCCTTTTCCCTCAGGTAGATGATGAAATAGGCTGTTATTTTGGCGATGGCACAAATGTCCCAAATGGAGGATAACGTGCCTCTGGAGCCGGCCTTCTGATACCTGATACCTATACAGATCTCCCTACAAGATATTCTACCTTTCATTCAACACAACTGCAGATTTTGACCTTGCTCTCTTGGGTGGAGCTTACCAGGCTCCAGAAGTATCCATAGAGCACAAAATCAGAAATTTTCTTATCGTTCTACTATACAGATCTCCCTACAAGATATTCTACCTTTCATTCAACACAACTGCTGATTTTGACCTTGCTCTATTGGGTGGAGCTTACCAGGCTCCAGATGTATCCATCGAGCACAAAATCAGAAATTTCCAGTCGTTTTACTATACAGATCTCCTTACGAAAAAATCTACCTTTCATTCAACACAACTGCTGATTTTGACCTTGCTCTCTTGGGTGGAGCTTACCAGGCTCCAGAAGTATCCATAGAGCACAAAATCAGAAATTTTCTTATCGCTCTACCATACAGATCTCCCTACAAGATATTCTACCTTTCATTCAACACAACTGCTGATTTTGACCTTGCTCTATTGGGTGGAGCTTACCAGGCTCCAGAAGTATCCATAGAGCACACAATCAGAAATTTTTGTATCGTTCTACTATACAGATCTCCCTACAAGATATTCTACCTTTCATTCAACACAACTGCTGATTTTGACCTTACTCTCTTGGGTGGAGCTTACCAGGCTCCAGAAGTATCCATAGAGCTCAAAATCAGAAATTTTCTTATCGCTCTACCATACAGATCTCCCTACAAGATATTCTACCTTTCATTCAACACAACTGTTGATTTTGACCTTGCTCTTTTGGGTGGAGCTTACCAGGCTCCAGAAGTATCCATAGAGCACAAAATCAGAAATTTCCAGTCGTTTTACTATACAGATCTACCTTTCATTCAACACAACTGCTGATTTTGACATTTCTCTATTGGATGGAGCTTACCAGGCTCCAGAAGTATCCATAGAGCACAAAATCAGAAATTTTCTTATCGCTCCACTATACAGATCTCCCTACAAGATATTCTACCTTTCATTCAACACAACTGCTGATTTTGACCTTGCTCTCTTGGGTGGAGCTTACCAGGCTCCAGAAATATCCATAGAGCACAAAATCAGTAATTTCCAATTGTTTTACTATACAGATCTCCCTACGAAACATTCCATTAATCAAGCATCAAGTTCAGAAAATTATTCAAAAACTCCACGAAAAACTCCAATGGACTGTTTCATAAATCGTCATTCAATCTCTCATCCATCCAATTACTCAATCCTAAACTGAGGTGTTTCGGCTTAGCTTAATGCTTCCAACAAGTAATCAAGTGCAGAAAATGGTTCAAAAACTCCACGTAATACACCCTCTTTAATGCCCATTAACCGTTCGCAAAATAAACGCGCATGAGGAAACGCCCCAATGTCCCCTCTCACGAGAATCAAGCAAAACGAAATAAAACAAAAAAAAATCCGTGGAACGCCCTTGCACACCTCATTATCAAAATTAAATGCCTTCCCTCTTCAGCCGATGCACCCGATAACGCAACGCTACCACAGCTTCAACCGCGCCACACCGTGTGCAGCACGCAATGCCAACGCATACCCCACAGGGACGCTTGACGCAGCGTGAATTAACGCTCGTTCGCATTGGCTCCCAATTAGAAATGAACGCTACCAATTTCCGTACCTCACGAAAATCAGACATCTTCTGTTACAAAGTCACACCGTTACAACGTCTCGTCTGTGGATAACCATGTACAAAATAACTCACCTCTTGTAGAGTTCTCAGAACACATTTTCGAGCATCCCCATTTTCCACTTCACCTTTATTTTCCAACCATAACCGGTTCAGCAATGCGCTCAATAGAAAACTTTCCTCTCTTCGACTGTTTCACTACCGTTGAATCGCAGCCGTCACCATCTTCTAACGGTGCATTACTCACTCTGTCCGATTCTAATCACATCAGTTTTACAAATCATTCAAATACGGAGCACAAATCGATGAAACATCTACTTTATTGCAATCACAACCTACCGCCATGCGCCATTGTAGGATTTTTTCGCGTCGATTAAATTAACACTTTTTTCTATTTCAAAATAATATTTTGACGTAGGACTACGTCTCTGTTTTCTATACCCGGTGTCATTTCAAAATTTATGAAACCAAGAGCGTTACGTTTGAGTGAAAGATTTTAAACGCTCACAGTACCTTTCCCACTGAACGAAATGATAAACAAATCCCGTTATCCGAGAGATGAAACTCCCGCGTTCAATTTGTAATATTCGATGAACCTAAAAATCATTGATAAATAGTTGAAAAGTTGTTTTAAAGTTAGACATTGAAATTGCTGAAATCTATAAATATGGGTAGCGGACAAATTTTCTCGTTCAGTATACCAACGCTCTCTGATTGGTGCGCATCGTGGGGGCAACTACGATGCAGGAAGGAATGCGATCATGCGAGAGCTGATCGTCAGTTCCATTCAACCACCGTCGAGGTGACACCTCGAGCTGGGCAGCGGCACATCGACTCAGCGACGACAATTGGCTATTGTACTGATAGCACCAGGAATCTCATTCACGGCAGCAAACGGCGGCCAGTTTTCGATTGCGTCTAGCGTTGAGCGCGGAGAAAACCAACACGAATTGCGTGGCATTGTAAATTCATCAAAATCGTCCATTATTCAAACGGTTCTTTTCAGGACCATCGAAAAAGATTTCTCAAGAGTTAATTGGATGAATTTCCACCCTCGATCGAGAAAGGTGAACCTAGTGCAAAGCAAGGACAGAGCGGCGTTTCTCAGCAAAAGCAAAGCCGGTCATTAATCGCATGCACGGCAGCAAGCGGCGGGCCAGTTTTCGGTGGCGTTCAGCATTTAGTGCGGAGAAAACAAACACGCATAGTGGCATAGTGAATTCATTTAATTTTCCTCCTAATTTAAGGACCATCGAAAATGATTTTTCAAGAGCTGTGAATCGGATAATTCCATTCCAACGAACGGGAAAAGTGTAGTACAACCGAAAAGTGAATGATTTTGAATGCTTGGTAACTCAGCCAGCAACAATTATGACGTCTAATTGTTCCACCCGGACTTTGGCAACGCATTATCATATCCGGACCATTTTGCGTGAAAAATGTTTCAATTCTAACATTTTCCAAATTAAAATGATCTAAATCATCTAATATTTTGGTTACATTATCCGTTCAATGGAAATTTTCTCATTTCTCGGTTGATTAATCGTTTGATGCGTCTGGAGCATAAGGGGCGGGTCATGCAAACGAAATTAACTGAAAAGCCAGCCGAATGGGAGGAGCTTCATCTGCCAATCTAGGGGTATAAAAGCAGTGTTCTCTGTTTTCTTTCGTCATTTTCGTTGGATCAGTCAAGGAGGTTGGAGGTGGATGTCACCTCCAGCAAGGCAGCAGCACAACAACCCAGCGACTACTCTCGGATATCGTGCTGATGATAGCACTTGGAATCGCATCCATGGCAGCGGCGGTGGGCCAATTTTCGACGGCGTCCAGCATTCTCCGCACTCCGCAGCGAAAACCAACACGCATTGCATGGCATTTTGAATGCATCAAAATCGTCCATTATTCAAACCGGTCCTTTTCAGGACCATCGAAAATGATTCCTCAAGAGTTAATTGGATAATTTCCAACATCGATCGAGATGTAGTGCAACCAAAAAGCAAAAGACAGAGCATCGTTGCCAGCAATAGTGAAACTGGTCATTATTGTAATCCACGGCGGTCCAGTTTTCGGTGGCGTTTATCATTCAGCACGGAGAAAACCAACACGCATTGCGTGACATGGTGAATTCATGCCATTTCGTTCCTAAAATCGTCAATTAATCAAACGGTCTTGTTCAGGACCACCGTTAATTATTCCTTAAGAGTTTGTGAATCAGCTAATTTCATTCCATCGAACGAGAAAAGTGTGGTGCAATTGAGAAGTGAAAGATTGAATACTTGGTGGCCCAGCAATAATGATGAAACCGGTCACTAATGGCCTAATGGTTCCACCCGGAATTTAACAACGCATTATTCTATCCGAACTATTTTGCGTGAAACATTGCTTAATTAAAATTAAGTTTAAACAATTTTCGAAAATGTTCGAAGGTGAATATATGACGAAGCCACACCTAGAATTTTCTAGAGCACAAATCTGAAGAACCGAATGTCGGTTTGCGCTTAAAAGTTGATCGTTTGGTTACCCGCTGGTGGTTTGCTCATTTCTCGGTTGGTTAGTTGCTTGATGCGTCTGGAGCATTCGGGGCGGGTCATGCAAACGAAATAAACTGGAAAGCCAGCCAAATGGGAGGAGCCTAATCTACTAATCAAGGGGAATAAAAGCAGTGACCTCTGTTTTCTTCCGTCATTTTCGTTGAATCAGTCAAAGGGAATGGATGTCACCTCCGCAGCTGCTCACCAATCCTGCGATGACTCTCGGCTATTTAGCTGATAGAACCAGGAATCTCTAGAATCTGGAACCAGGCATCTCAGGCTATATGGAACAGGGCCCATATAGCCGAGGCGGTAAACGCACGGGTATTCAGCATGACCATGCTGAGGGTAACGGGTTCGATTCCCGGTCGGTCCAGGATCTTTTCGTAAAGGAAATTTCCTTGACTTCCTTGGGCATAGAGTATCTTCGTGCCTGCCACACGATATGCACATGCAAAATGGTCATTGGCAGAGGAAGCTCTCAGTTAATTACTTTGGAAGTGCTAATAGAAGCAGGCTTTGTCCCAGTGAGGACGTTACGCCAAGAAGAAGAAGAAGAACCAGGAATCTCATCCACGGCAGTAAGCGATGGCAGTTTTCGATGGCTTCCAGCATTCAGTGCGGATAATTTTCAATTGTCTTGCCGAAATCTCCTGTTATTTAAAAGGTTCTTTTCAGGACCAGTGAAAATTATTCCTCCAGAGTTATGAATCGGATAATTAAAAGCAACAGACTGAAAACTTAGCAACAGTATAGCCGGCCTCTAATTGTTGTTCGCGTAACTATACAACGTATTGTTGAATCTAGAATATTTCATGAAACTGCAATCAAAATTATCTAAAATTTCGTTAACAGCAATTGGGTTGTTTAGTGAATTAAATATTACCATTTTCTTTAGCCTAATCGAAAGAGCTCATTTTTCTGAGTATTAGGTGAATTTATTGCGTTCCAATTTCTTTGTTTTGATGGTTAAATAAACAAAACAGTTTTAATTTCCGTGGATAGAATGACAGTTCAATCGATAAAGTGACATTTCACCCCGACCAAAAAATTTTCTCCATACAAACTTTAAATGCATTTTAAAAATAGTTCCCGGTCACCAAAAATGATGAAATTTTGGATTTCGACTAATTTTTGGACGGAGATTCCGATTATGCAATAATCTGGATACCCCTAAAGAACCCAATTGAGTTGTGTCAAATACACATGGCTACGGTGGCTCCATCTGTTCATTTCATAGCGGCAATTTTAGTTATTTTAATGATTGTTGCGATCGCAATATGATGTTTGGGAAGCTATGGCTTAACGCTTTTCAATATTATAATCATTCTTTCCTTTCGACGAAAATTCTTTCAAACAACGGTTGAACATTTATCTTCAAAATAAAATAATACTCAACCCTCAAGTGATGGCCAACCGCGCGAGTTACGGAAGGTTTAACTAATTAACATCTTATGAATGCGTTCAGTGAAATGGATCACATAGGTAACAACTTTAATCAACACATCACTCCGCCGATTTGAATTTTGCCAGCATACATTGTGTAGGCCTTTTATCGTCGGTTTCCTGCAATAAGGGCACAACTCAAAAAATGTGAATTTTCAGAATAAGCGTTTGAAATTTGGCAATCATGAAGCACCTCCTGCAAATTCACTTATTTCTCTCATCATTTGATAAAAGTAAACAAATTTTGATTGTTGTATCATTGAAAGGGGCTGAAGGACTATCTGTTTCATGAATTTTTGACAACTATTTTTCAACGACTATTGAAAAAATTGACTGATTTTGAGTTGTGCCCTTACTGCGGAAAATTGGTGAAAATGCCCAAATCTCGCGTTTCTCATCGAATTTTGGAACGGGTCTTTGTGAGATGAAATTTTACATAGTTTTTCATCATTTGCCATCAAAATCTCAAAAATGACATATCTTGAGTTGTGCCCCTATTGCAGGAAACCGACGTTATGTGATAAATTTTATTTCTGACAGACTCACTTAAACCGTTCTCAACAACATCTATCTCATAACTGAACTTTTCATTCAACCGCACCGTGAGTCAAATCTATCACCTCTCTCTTTCTTCCTTTTATTCATCACCCGTCGACCATGTATCTTTCTTCCTCATCACCAGCGCACGCCCTGGCGCACGCTCAGACTCAGAGCAGGATTTCGGATGCTTGCTTTCTGTGAATCGCCCGCGTTGGAATAGGATTTCCGTATGCATGCAATTTTTTGTGAATAGATACACCGAGAGAAACTGTTTTGCTATTTCATAACTAAGCTTATTTTAATTTTTTAATGTTATACGCTCTATCTCTACATGTGCAAATCCTCGGGTGGCCTTCCTGATTATATAATCAAGATAACCGTGACTACTTCATTAACAGTGAGGGATAGCAGCTCTTAGTGGGACCCAACAGAAATGACTACTAAATCCATAAACCATGTGAACGACAGTGGAGAGACAGGGGGAACGGCGTTGAACCCGTTCGCGCGAGGAGGACTGGTATACCCGCACCAGCTAGTAGGCGGCAGGAGGTTCAACAGAAGGAGTACGAGGAGGCACAGCACCAGTCGAAGAAGCGCAGACGATCGGTGCAGAGCTCACGCTGGCGCTAAACCGTAACAGGAACGGGCTACCAAAGATGCTGGTAGTTTTCGAACATCCGAACGGGCTGATCAGCTCTACGAGCGAGCGGACTAACTTCAGCAAGGACCTGAAACAGGGCCTGCTGAAGCTTCGCAAATCGCATGCTTTAGCCAAAAAGGAATGCGTTCTCCTGGTCGAAGAGTGGAGTACTGCTGACGCGAGCAGGGAAGAGGGGGCTACTCAAACAGGCAGCTTCTTCTTTGCTGGCAACGCGACGATGGCGCATGAGAACATGCAGCTCCCAGAACCGTAGCGGAGAGGTCAAACCGTCCTAAGGCTCGAGCAGCATGACCGAAACATGTCAAGGAAATACAGCCCGCGAGGGCCAAGAAGCGTCCGGCAGAGGCTGCCAGAAAGCAGAAATAGGCGGAAAGAGGCAGAAAGAGACGGCCACCGCGAGCAAGCAGGCTCGCAAGCAGGGTTGTGTAGTTTCAGGATATTTATAATGTCGAACGACACTCGCTTTAACCATCACCTCATACGACAAACGCAGTCCATCAAAACATAATCAATTCACGCAAAAGCCGCTCAAGCCAACCCTCGTTCAATCCAGAGTCAACCACATCCAACAACAGCGATCGTCTCTTGTTTTTGAACCACACGATGAAACACCGAAGCGAGATTTGTTCTACGCTTTGCATTCATACTCATAGGGCGTGCTATGTTTGTGTTTGTTGCGCCATGCAGTACTACTTAACAAATTGACCTTCATCCTGGCCCTTTCACTGTTAACAAGCGTTCAGCTGCTCATGAGATTTGCAAAAAAGAGCGTGACGGCGGCATCCACCGCATCAATGCGTTCGTCTCGAATGTGTTCGTTAGCACCATAGAGACGGTCGGCTGCAGCGTTGATGGAGGAAGAAGGGCAATGTTGATGTTGCGGCTTTTTTTGTGTTATGATAGTGATAATGCACAAGACTGCTCGCAAGTCTTTTGCGAAACGCGCAAAGGGCAGAGAAACCAAGCCCCAGGAGGCCAACCCTAAGAGAAACGGGAATCAAGAGAAGAAGAACCGGTTGGAAAGAAGAAGGAGTTGAGAAAAGTCCAGTCCGCAAGCGCGAACGGAGCGACGCGCTGGTCCTCAAAGCTGAGACGGATAAGTACATACGCCAAGGTGCTGAGGGCCATGCGAGGCGAAAATCATCTCTCACCGGTAGGTGCGGATGTAAAAAGCTACCGGCGCACCAGGACTGGATAGATGAATGCTAGCGGGCGGCCCAGAAAGGCACCTGCTAGGGCGTTAGCCCTAACGGCGGAGGCGACTCTCCGGTGTAATAACCTGGACGAGGTCACCAATGCAGAGCATCTCGCAGCCGCACTTATGTAGCAGTGCGAGGTAGATGCACCAAGTGCATGGATCCGCTTGCGAAAGGATCCGGCTGTCACGCAGATCGCCACGATCAAGCTCCCTGTAGGAGAGGCATCTACGTGTTCGCATCAGTTTGGCCGCTCAATATCTAAGAGCCGCCAGCAGAGGCGTGCTTCAAGTGCTTCGAGCAAGGACACAAGTTGTGGGCGTGTAAAGACCCCGACAGGAGTAAACGCTGTAGGAAGTGCGGGCAGGGCAGGGAGCGCAACTCAGCACCAAAATGCCTGATTTGCACGGTGAACAAGGGTCACACAACGGGCGGGCCCGAATGCCTAAGCACGCGAGAAGGTCGAACCAACCGACGATAATGCAGGTTACTCAGATAAACCTGCACCACTGTGTGAAGTCGCACAACAGTTGCTGTGGCAGTCAGTCTCGAAGTCAACTACAGACATCGCCCTACTATCGGACCCAAACCGCATCCCTCCCGATAACGGGAACTGGGTAGCGGATAAGGCCAACCTAGCGGCGATCTGTACAACCGGTCGTTTTCCGGCCCAGGAAATGATTTCGACGTCGCACGAGGGCTTCGCAATACTGAAGACCAACGAGGTGTAGTACTGCAGGTGGCCGATAGATCAGTTCTGAATCATGCTAGATTCGCTATCGATCGCATTGCAATGAGTCTCGTGGTCATCGGTAGAGACTTCATCGCCTAGGCGGTTGAGTGTGGCAGCCACTCGAGTAACGCGAGAGGCTGGGTTCGACTCGTAGCTATGGCTAGATTGAACGTTGATGTGACCTTCTGAAGCCCGGGTCTAAACTCTTCTCGGACACACACAGTGAACATCTGGCGATTCAATACTGGGTGGAACACGAAGGAAGACGGCCACAGCCGAAGGTCATCGACCGTCATCGGGGATGGCTGGCCTCACGCTTCGATAAGCCGGCATTTGTTGAGCGATTGATTATGGAGAGTAACACCGACGATCTATCCAGCTATAATCTAGCCGTGGCATGTGACGCTGCAATGCCAAGGCAATCCCTACTTAGAAGTGGACGCAAACCGATAGTATACCGGTGATGTCCAGAAATTGTAGAACTCCACGCATCCTGCCTAAGTGCTCGTAGAAGAATGGAAAGAGCTCGCTACGATGTGGGTAGAATGAAACGGAGTGAGGCCTACAGGACGTGCTTCAAACAACTCTGCCAGGCAGCCAATACGACTCCTTGGGGTGATGCCTGTAGAGTAGTCATTGTCAAAATTAATGGCGAGTCAGAAACCTCCAGAACGCTCCCCCGAGATGCAGCAAAAGATCGTGGAAACGTTGTTCCCGCGCCACGAGACTCCCGTCTCGTCCCTTATGGCCAAATCGGCCAAATCGAGGTCGCCTCGGTAACGAACGACGAGCTCAACGCAATAGCGAAGTCGCTTAAGTTGAACAAGGCTCCGGGTCCAGACGGTATCCTGACGGAATAACACATTCAACCAGTTCAAGACGAATCAACTGAAGTCTCATATGCGGATGTGCTTCATAGTTTCCACCAATGCTGTAATAATACGCATTGTATCCCTAGGGTATTTGACTGTCACGTACTTACCGCCAGTATAATCTGCCTCTTGAGGTAGAAGAACTTCTTGCCGGACAAGGTATTCTCTCCAGACGCCACATCATCCGTAAGCCGTTGCAGCTGTGAAGTATTAATTATATTTGTTAACCAGCAGTGGTTCGATTTGATCGTTAACGCAGATAATTCTTACATCAAGTCCCCAGTACTTGGACGGCACATTCCGCAAAATGTTCAGCGGGCTCATGGAAGCCACATGCACACCGGATCCGATGTACAACATGCAAAGCGTGCGGAAGATAAGCAATGCGAGCGAATACCAAAAATATACCATCGTCATGAATGCCGGTCTTCGTCTGTAGAATTGAATAAGATTTGTAAGAATGAAGACTTGATTTTGTCAAGTGAAATGGATTAGAAACTCAACTGAAACCCGTTGAAGAGCTGCGTTGCAATGAAGTACATATCGTTGGCGCACGACAACAGTATGAGGTGACCGAACTGTTCGTCCAGAAACGCCACCAGCTGGGAAACGGCCACGTAGTCCGTCCGAATTTCCCGCCAAAAAGTTGCTGGATACAGGGTACCTTCTACACTAACCAGTCGCTGATAGATTTGAGTGTATCTGAACTGAGCGGCATAGCTGAAGGCGATAATGAACAAATCCAAATACGTCCAGGTGTATCGCAAGCATCGGTTGATCCACTCAACGAACAGAATCGACCCAAGGTTAACCGGAACGTACTGGAACACCTGAGGATGATCGCGGATGTAGAAGTTTTCCCAGAAGCTAATCTCAGTTCGATTGCAGTAGTCCATCTGAACAAAATTATCCTGATAGGCTGAATAGAAGTTCAAGAAATCCTCAACAAATGCCAGAACCATTATCCCTGAAATGATCAAACGGATTCTCCAGGCAAGGTTGAAGCGTGTAACCCTTTCCGTCAGCTTGGTATAAGCATCCTTGAGCATCAGTCTCTCGCAGTTGGCAAATTCTTTCAACACCTTGTGCCACTGGAGAGCAATCACCAGAAATAGTACTGTTATGATGTAGTTGAACAACAGGTAGAACATGTCTCCAAAAGAGCTTACGTTCAGCCCTCTCAAGATGAACCGTCGGCATGCCAGGACGGTATATACGCCCGCAGCAATCAAGTAAACTGCCGTATAAGCAAACCGCACACTCAGAAGCTTGAACCTTGTGTTGCGTGGGTTGCGATTGAAGATTTCCACCACCGGAAGCAGTGTGAAGCATTGCCCTAGAAACAAAACTGAGCAATTTCGAATTTATAGCCCATACTTTCTACCCTCTGGAAGGAAACATCAATTTACCGGGAGCAACCGCCTGATGGAAGCTTCCGTCAAACGAACCGCCGTTCTTCGTCAGTCGACCGAACCACTTGCTCCATCGTGGCAGGTGAAAATTCGACGGGAAGGGCGACTCCTTGCCACCAGCTGCAGCTTCTTGCGGGGTCAACGTCACTAGTTTCATGTCCCGTGCGAACGATTTGGGGTGACATGCAATGCTACCGTGGCGTGTGAGCCAACTGGACGGCAATCGCACTTTACGAGTGCGATTTCCACATCCTCTCGGGTCGTAAAGTGAAGGAGGTGAATTTATAGGCTGGCCATCAGTCTAGTCGATTTGTTCCAGGCGAGATAAGCGGCGGCATAGGGGAAATCGATTTAATACGCTCCGTTGCACTATGGGGCATTCAATTCCACAATAGGGGTTTTGACCCCATTCCCGGCACTACGAACGACCGTTTTCGTCCACATCTTCCATCTGAATCAGATGTTTTATTGCGTGAACTTGTTGTTAACAGTGATTGTTGTGAAGATTTTCTGCCGGAAAGTTGATTTTGAACGAGTTTACTGCACCTAGTCCAGCGGCAGGTCTCACCATCAACGTCAACAAGACCAAATCGTTGGATGTGAACACGGCCAACCTTTCCAGCTTTACGGTAGCTGGGCAATCAGTGGAATCAGTGGAAAATGTTGAAAGCTTCCAATATCTTGGTAGCCAAATGGCGGCCGATGGTGGCACCAAGATCGACATAGGCGCACGGATCAAGAAGTCGAGGGCTGCTTTTGCGAGTTTAGGAAATGTTTGGAAAAACAATCAGATCAGTCGATACACCATATTTAATTCGAACGTGAAATCTGTGCTGCTATACGCCAGTGAAATCTGGTGAGTGGTGTGTATCAGTGGAGAACACTCAACGGCTGCAGGTATTCATCAATAGATGTCTGCGGTATATAATTCGTGCATGGTGGCCTTACAATTGGATCTCCAACATGGAGCTCCATCATCGATGTCATCAAAAGTCGATAGTGACCGAAATTCGGGAGCGAAAGTGCACGTGGGTCGACCACACTCTACGCAGGGGTGGGAATGAAATTTGCAAGCAAGCGTTAGATTGGAACGACATCACAGCAGAGACAGACCCAGAGGCTCATGGCGGCGCAGCCTCAACAACGAAATCAAGCAAGTCGACTGAAATTTGACCTGGCCACAGGTCAAGACGATGGCTGGCAATTGCCCTGGATGGAGATCTTTCAATTCGGCCCTCTGCAACACCATGGGTGCTTAAGACTGAAACGCTTAGGACGCTTAGTTCCGAGGCGGGTGATTGCAAAAAATGTCAAATATGTTCAACTACCAATATCCACTTGTTTAATTGAATAATCTAATTATTTTTGCACAAATAGCTAGAACACTTTTTTAGCTTTGTGGTGCGTGTATAGTTTCACTAAACGCGGTTTGAAACGCAGAAAACAGCAAATGGGAGAGACAGAAAATTCTGTCGTAGTTGTGCTCGAGTACTGGCAATCTCGCGCTTGGAAACTGTTTCGAGGGAGAAGGCTGCAGGAAAAAAAATGTTGATGACATTTTTTATTCGAGCAGTTCAATTAGGGCTGGGCCTGTGATGTTCATATGAGAAAATGTCAAATGTAGAGCCAGTAACCGTTTTTCTAGTACTTTTCCCATCCCTGGTCACAGGTACGTTACAATGAATCCGACAGAATTCAGGGAGTTTTGGACGATTTTCAGTGGGACACCTAGCAGCTCACCTGAAACATCCGGGAGTCCATGAAACCCTCCTAAATCTCCTCAAACGCCTCTGAAACGACCCTGAAACGCCTTGTAACTGAAAGCCCATCTGTAACATCCAAAACCCCTTTGAAACCCCTCCCCCTAAAATCTCTTGAATCACAACCCCTTGAAACGCCCTGAAACGCATTGAAACGCCCCTAAAAACCCACCGAAAACATCTTGAAATCCCCTAAAACCTCTTAACACGCCTCTGAAATAGCCCTGAAACCTACTGAAGCTAATTGAAACGCCCCTTAAAGCTCCCTCCTGGGTGCCCTCCTGTAAAACGCCTCTGAAACATCCCTAAAAAGTCCAGTAAGCCCTTGAAACCGCTCTGAAACTTCTCTAAAACATCCTGGAACCCCCTGAAATCTCTATCTACCGTGACTTGACTTTTTCACGCGGATTTGTTTTTAATAAACCTACCTTTCTTCAACTTGGAGTTCTTTGAATTAATTGTAGGGCTTTCTTTGACTGCCATTGCATGAATTTGTATATTGTGAGGCAAGCACAATTATGCCCCGGGATGTAGAGAAATGTTCCCGATCGGATCCGGGAATCGAACCCACCGTGTCCGGATTGGCAATCTAAAGCCTTATCCACAAGGCTAACTGGGGACCCCATATATTTACGCCTATGCTATATCCAAATCTAAACAGGATTAATCAGTTCAACCTATCAAACACTTCCAGTGACCTTCCAGCTGAAACACCTGTTAGCACTACAACTGCATCACATTCAAATCAACATAGAATCATATCAGCGAAGGCACTTCCGATATCTTATCAGTCAGGCAGAGTTACGTTCATAGCTCGTATCATTTCTGATTGGATTCTTATCGCTTGTCGCGCTACGTGTTGGTCGTATTATCCAATTAGTACATTTCGCCAGTCTCGAACATAGTGTCAAACTGGAAAGGTCGTCACTTTTAAAGTTTCCGTAGTTTCTCCACCATGCCAATTACGTTGTACTACTCAAAGATGAGCCCTCCGGCTCGATCCGTTCTGCTGCTCATCCAGGAGCTGGGTCTAACTGGAATTCAGGTATGGCCTGGATTGGTGTGACGAGTGATTCGTCATCGTCATTGAATATTTTCTGAACCACAGCTAAAGGAGGTGGACGTCCAGGGCGGTGAAACTCGAACCGAGGAGTTTCTCAAGATGAACCCGGAGCATACGATCCCGACGTTGGACGACAATGGATTCTACCTGTGGGAATCCCGTGCCATCCTAACCTACCTGGTGGATGCCTACCGTCCGGGACACGACCTCTATCCGAACATCCCCAGAGAAAAGGCCCAAATCAATCGAGTCTTGCACCATGAGTTGTCGGCTTTCAATCCAAAAACTCTGCGCCAAATGATTCCCATCTACCGGCGAGAAACGTCGGTTGTCACCGATGAGATGAAGGCCAAGATGCACGAGGGGCTCACCAATTTGGAACTATTCCTGGTCCGTAACGATTGGTTCGCTGGGGAGAACGTCACCGTGGCAGATCTTTGCGTGCTACCGACGATTTCTTCGATGGTGGTATGTTATCAATTAACGTTATGTTAATTAATTACGACCGTATGCTAAGCTTCAACGCCTTTTTTCAGCACGCCGGGTTTGACCTGTCGCAGTATCCACGGTTGGCCGCTTGGTACGACAACTGCAAGGTTCTCAAGGGGTACGAAGAGGACCAGGCGGTGGCCCAACAGGTTGGAGCGTATTTTAAGTCACTCGTGACCGAGGGAATGTAAAAGAGTCGAAGGACAGATAAGATAATATTGCACTCAGTGAGCGCGCGCTTTTTCGATGTGAATAATAGTATACAATCGAACCGATATTAAACACTTGTCAGACCCACCCGATGGATTACTGCTGATAAACAACAAAGCAGGGCGTTTGATGTTGCAATCGTGATTCGAAATTCAGAGCTTTGAGTGGGAGTTTGAACGGGAATTTCGCTGAGTAATGGTACATTTTATTTATCGCATCGCGTCACAGGCGATTGAGTTGCAAATTTGATACAGTTTTAGGCAACTAGCATTATCGTGTGCAGCATAGTTTTCCCATGTTCTATGGGAATCCTTCTTAACATGGGACAACTATGCTGCAAACAGCAGTGCAGCTGGTAACGTAACAATTTTTTGGTCGGTGGGAAGATGTTGAGGTTTGGGGCGGCTAGGTCAGCGTGATGATTCAAAAGCTTAAGGGTTGTCAGATATGAGCATATTAGGGGCAGTCCATAAATGACGTATCATTTTTTTGACGATTTTTGACAACCCCTTTCCTTCTCGTAGGTATTTTCCCATACCTTATACGTGGCTTGTAGCATATTCCTAGACATCCCACTCCTCCCTAAAATGCCACGTCATTTATGGACGACCCCTTAAGCCGAAACTAGAAGCATGTCCTCACTTTTTGGTTACACCACCACAAAAAAAAAATCAGAAGATACCTTGATCCATACTCTACATGTGCACGAAAACCGATTTTGAAAATATTGCTTCGTTATTTAATAAAAAATCAAAAACCAAAAAAAATGAGAAAATGCTTCTAGTTTCGCCTTAAGTACTGTAATCCGGGGTAACTTTGATCAATATGTTCGATTTTTTTATTATTGCTCTTGTGCAAGCAAATTTTATATGTTTTATATGTTTAAAATAAGTTCTGGTTCTCTGAGTATGTGTTAAGCTTCTTAAAAAGGATTGTGAAACTTTAAAACATGTTTAACCCTAAAAGGGATACCTTCATTTCGTCACCTTGCTGAATGTGTTCCATCAAAGACGAGCTCTGAAAGGCGCCTGGGGTCCAATGGACCCCAGGTATCCCTTTTAGGGTTAAATAGGCTTTTAAATTAAATTTGTATTGACGTAGGACTACGTCTCTGTTTTCTATACCCGGTGTCATTTCAAAATTTATGAAACCAAGAGCGTTACGTTTGAGTGAAAGATTTTAAACGCTCACAGTACCTTTCCCACTGAACGAAATGATAAACAAATCCCGTTATCCGAGAGATGAAACTCCCACGTTCAATTTGTAATATTCGGTGAACCTAAAAATCATTGATAAATAGTTGAAAAGTTGTTTTAAAGTTAGACATTGAAATCGCTGAAATCTATAAATATGGGTAGCGGACAAATTTTCTCGTTCAGTATACCAACGCTCTCTGATTGGTGCGCATCGTGGGGGCAACTACGATGCAGGAAGGAATGCGATCATGCGAGAGCTGATCGTCAGTTCCATTCAACCACCGTCGAGGTGACACCTCGAGCTGGGCAGCGGCACATCGACTCAGCGACGACAATTGGCTATTGTACTGATAGCACCAGGAATCTCATTCACGGCAGCAAACGGCGGCCAGTTTTCGATTGCGTCTAGCGTTGAGCGCGGAGAAAACCAACACGAATTGCGTGGCATTGTAAATTCATCAAAATCGTCCATTATTCAAACGGTTCTTTTCAGGACCATCGAAAAAGATTTCTCAAGAGTTAATTGGATGAATTCCCACCCTCGATCGAGAAAGGTGAACCTAGTGCAAAGCAAGGACAGAGCGGCGTTTCTCAGCAAAAGCAAAGCCGGTCATTAATCGCATGCACGGCAGCAAGCGGCGGGCCAGTTTTCGGTGGCGTTCAGCATTTAGTGCGGAGAAAACAAACACGCATAGTGGCATAGTGAATTCATTTAATTTTCCTCCTAATTTAAGGACCATCGAAAATGATTTTTCAAGAGCTGTGAATCGGATAATTCCATTCCAACGAACGGGAAAAGTGTAGTACAACCGAAAAGTGAATGATTTTGAATGCTTGGTGACTCAGCCAGCAACAATTTTGACGTCTAATTGTTCCACCCGGACTTTGGCAACGCATTATCATATCCGGACCATTTTGCGTGAAAAATGTTTCAATTCTAACATTTTCCAAATTAAAATGATCTAAATCATCTAATATTTTGGTTACATTATCCGTTCAATGGAAATTTTCTCATTTCTCGGTTGATTAATCGTTTGATGCATCTGGAGCATAAGGGGCGGGTCATGCAAACGAAATTAACTGAAAAGCCAGCCGAATGGGAGGAGCTTCATCTGCCAATCTAGGGGTATAAAAGCAGTGTTCTCTGTTTTCTTTCGTCATTTTCGTTGGATCAGTCGAGGAGGTTGGAGGTGGATGTCGTCGGTTTCCTGCAATAGGGGCACAACTCAAAAAATGTGAATTTTCAGAATGAGCGTTTGAAAATTGGCAATCTTGAAGCACATCCTACAAGTTCACTTATTTCTCTCATTATTAGACAAAAGTATACGAATTTTGATTGTTGTATCATGGAAAGGGACTGAAGGACTATCTCTTTCATAAATTTTAGATTACTATTTTTCATCGACTATTGAAAAGTTGACTGATTTTGAGTTGTGCCTTTACTGCGGAAAATTGGTGAAAATGCAAAAATCTCGCGTTTCTCATCGAATTTCGGAACGGGTCTTTGTCAGATGAAAGTTTGCATGGTTTTTCATCATTTGCCATCAAAACCTCAAAAATGACAAATTTTGAGTTGTGCCCCTATTGCAGGAAACCGACGATGTCACCTCCAGCAAGGCAGCAGCACAACAACCCAGCGACTACTCTCGGCTATCGTGCTGATGATAGCACTTGGAATCGCATCCATGGCAGCGGCGGTGGGCCAATTTTCGACGGCGTCCAGCATTCTCCGCACTCCGCAGCGAAAACCAACACGCATTGCATGGCATTTTGAATGCATCAAAATCGTCCATTATTCAAACCGGTTCTTTTCAGGACCATCGAAAATGATTCCTCAAGAGTTAATTGGATAATTTCCAACATCGATCGAGATGTAGTGCAACCAAAAAGCAAAAGACAGAGCATCGTTGCCAGCAATAGTGAAACTGGTCATTATTGTAATCCACGGCGGTCCAGTTTTCGGTGGCGTTTATCATTCAGCACGGAGAAAACCAACACGCATTGCGTGACATGGTGAATTCATGCCATTTCGTTCCTAAAATCGTCAATTAATCAAACGGTCTTGTTCAGGACCACCGTTAATTATTCCTTAAGAGTTTGTGAATCAGCTAATTTCATTCCATCGAACGAGAAAAGTGTGGTGCAATTGAGAAGTGAAAGATTGAATACTTGGTGGCCCAGCAATAATGATGAAACCGGTCACTAATGGCCTAATGGTTCCACCCGGAATTTAACAACGCATTATTCTATCCGAACTATTTTGCGTGAAACATTGTTTAATTAAAATTAAGTTTAAACATTTTTCAAAAATGTTCGAAGGTGAATATATGACGAAGCCACACCTAGAATTTTCTAGAGCACAAATCTGAAGAACCGAATGTCGGTTTGCGCTTAAAAGTTGATCGTTTGGTTACCCGCTGGTGGTTTGCTCATTTCTCGGCTGGTTAGTTGCTTGATGCGTCTGGAGCCTTCGGGGCGGGTCATGTAAACGAAATAAACTGGAAAGCCAGCCAAATGGGAGGAGCCTAATCTACTAATCAAGGGGAATAAAAGCAGTGACCTCTGTTTTCTTCCGTCATTTTCGTTGAATCAGTCAAAGGGAATGGATGTCACCTCCGCAGCTGCGCACCAATCCTGCGATGACTCTCGGCTATTTAGCTGATAGAACCAGGAATCTCTAGAATCTGGAACCAGGAATCTCAGGCTATATGGCACAGGGCCCATATAGCCGAGGCGGTAAACGCACGGGTATTCAGCATGACCATGCTGAGGGTAACGGGTTCGATTCCCGGTCGGTCCAGGATCTTTTCGTAAAGGAAATTTCCTTGACTTCCTTGGGCATAGAGTATCTTCGTGCCTGCCACACGATATGCACATGCAAAATGGTCATTGGCAGAGGAAGCTCTCAGTTAATTACTTTGGAAGTGCTCATAGAACACTAAGCTGAGAAGCAGGCTTTGTCCCAGTGAGGACGTTACGCCAAGAAGAAGAAGAAGAAGAACCAGGAATCTCATCCACGGCAGTAAGCGATGGCAGTTTTCGATGGCTTCCAGCATTCAGTGCGGATAATTTTCAATTGTCTTGCCGAAATCTCCTGTTATTTAAAAGGTTCTTTTCAGGACCAGTGAAAATTATTCCTCCAGAGTTATGAATCGGATAATTAAAAGCGACAGACTGAAAACTTAGCAACAGCATAGCCGGCCTCTAATTGTTGTTCGCGTAACTATACAACGTATTGTTGAATCTAGCAATTGAGTTGTGTCAAATACACATGGCTACGGTGGCTCCATCTGTTAATTTCATAGCGGCAATTTTAGTTATTTTAATGATTGTTGCGATCACAATATGATGTTTGGGAAGCTATGGCTTAACGCCTTTCAATATTATAATCATTCTTTCCTTTCGACGAAAATTCTTTCAAACAACGGTTGAACATTTATCTTCAAAATAAAATAATACTCAACCCTCAAGTGAGGCGCCGTCCACAAATTACGTAACGCTCTTGGGGGAGGGGGGGAGTATGGTCGAGCGTTACGGCCCATACAAAAATTTCCGGGTTTTCATACAAAACAGCGTTATGGAGGGGGGAGGGGGGGTCGAAAATTGTCGATTTTAGCGTTACGTAATAAATGGACGCTGCCTGATGGCCAACCGCGCGAGTTACGGAAGGTTTAACTAATTAACATCTTATGAATGCGTTCAGTGAAATGGATCACATAGGTAACAACTTTAATCAACACATCACTCCGCCGATTTGAATTTTGCCAGCATACATTGTGTAGGCCTTTTATCGTCGGTTTCCTGCAATAGGGACACAACTCAAAAAATGTGAATTTTCAGAATAAGCGTTTGAAATTTGGCAATCATGAAGCACCTCCTGCAAATTCACTTATTTCTCTCATCATTTGACAAAAGTAAACAAATTTTGATTGTTGTATCATTGAAAGGGGCTGAAGGACTATCTGTTTCATGAATTTTTGACAACTATTTTTCAACGACTATTGAAAAAATTGACTGATTTTGAGTTGTGCCCTTACTGCGGAAAATTGGTGAAAATGCCCAAATCTCGAGTTTCTCATCGAATTTTGGAACGGGTCTTTGTGAGATGAAATTTTACATAGTTTTTCATCATTTGCCATCAAAATCTCAAAAATGACATATTTTGAGTTGTGCCCCTATTGCAGGAAACCGACGTTATGTGATAAATTCGTTATGCATTTATTTACGAAGGTCGGACAACAATGACACGAAAAATCAGCTGATTTAAGACTTCAAATTAAAGGGCCCATTTCAATATATAAAAGTCGGAACCTCATTCCAGCCTTTGTCCTACGTCAACAATGCGGTTATGTCTCAGACATTACCCACCCCTAGTTTTTTGGTTTTGGGTAACATTGACCAATTCACAATGTTCATTTGTGTTAAAAATATCCTTTCTTACTATATTTTGGGGTCTTTGTATCGAATATGCTGTCCAAATTCTTTACTAGTTATATACTTTTTGATTTATTTTAGCAATGAAATTCTTCAATCCTCGTGTTCGCGCACATAAGAGCGTCTGTACTGATTTGTCGGTATTTGATTAATCACTGGAGTTCCGGAAATGATAATCACTGGATAGTACGCGGTCTGTCTGAATGGTTGGTTTCATGGTTCGGAATAATCGGGTCTGATTTACACGGAACTTAGTGGTCTGATTAACTATACAAATACTTAACTGAACACGGGTTAACACTGTAATTTGTATTTATTGGACTGTAACACTATACAACGGACGCGGGACTTGTTACAGGTACGATTTGGACGGATACTTCGATACGTGGGCGTAGCCAGAGGGGGGCAGGCTGCCAGATTAATTTTTTAAAATCGAGCCGGATTATCAATAATTCAAAGTTCCACAAAAAAATATCACAAAAAATTAACTATTCTAGTAAATAAGATTTTTATCCACAACTATCAATCCTTTTCAACTCAAGAACCAAAGGGAAATTTCGCCAAGCATTTCTCCAAGAGAACCACTTCAATCTTATCATAGAATTTTACCAAATAACAAGCTTTGTCCAATGGCTAAATTTTGTGATGCTTATTCAGGGAATACAAAAACAGCATGCCAAATTTTCTAGATATGCCGGAACCGGTTCCGGTAGGGAAAAAGAGGACTATCTAAAACCATATGCTGCTATAGAGTGCAGTAATGTGCTAATGCTACACCTTTAGAGATTCCTTTAGGCATTTATTCAGGAAATTCGTCAGAGATTCTTTCAGAAATTCCACAAGGGACATCTTCAGGAGTTTCTTCTTCGTGAATTCTTCCTTGGGCATCTTGAAGGGTTCCGATAGTGATGGTTTCAGGGTTTGTTCCAAGAAATGCTTCAAGAATTCATCCTACGATTGTTTCAGATACTTCTGCAAATATGCATCGACGAATTCCACTAGGATAATGTTACAAGAATTCCCCTATGGGTTTCTCCAGACATTCCTCCGGGAATTTCTCCTGGGATATCTATAGATGTTTCTCCAGTGATTGTTCCAATGCTTTTTTCGATAATTCCTCCAGGAATTTCTCCCGGGATTCCCAAAGGAATGTCAACAGAAATTGTTTAACGTGTTGCTTCTGATATTTCTTCAGGAATTTCTCCATATACTCCTTCAAGAATTCCACTACAGATTGCTCCAATTATCCAATCTGGGATAATTCGAAGTATTTCAGCAGGACTATCTTCCAGAAACCCTTACAGGAAGTTTTACCAGAGATTAGCTAAAAATTATTCCAGGAGTTCCTAAAGCATTGTACAAAAAAATTCTTCTGGAAGACAATCCAAAGATTCCAACAATAATTCGTCCTAAAATTATTGCTGACATGGACTCCTTCATATTTTTTTTCCAGGAATTTGTTAGGAAAGCTTTCCTGGGCTTTCCTAAGGAATTCCTTATGGGATTTCTTCAGGGATTTCTCCAGGGATTCACCCGGGATTTTCTTCTGTATTTCTTCCAGGAACAACTCCAAGGATTATTCTAAAAAATCCTCCAAGGATTCCCCCAGGAACACATTTTAGAATCCCTTCAGGAGCTCCTCTTGGATTTTTTTTTGACGTAGGACTACGTCTCTGTTTTCTATACCCGGTGTCATTTCAAAATTTATGAAACCAAGAGCGTTACGTTTGAGTGAAAGATTTTAAACGCTCACAGTACCTTTCCCACTGAACGAAATGATAAACAAATCCCGTTATCCGAGAGATGAAACTCCCGCGTTCAATTTGTAATATTCGGTGAACCTAAAAATCATTGATAAATAGTTGAAAAGTTGTTTTAAAGTTAGACATTGAAATCGCTGAAATCTATAAATATGGGTAGCGGACATATTTTCTCGTTCAGTATACCAACGCTCTCTGATTGGTGCGCATCGTGGGGGCAACTACGATGCAGGAAGGAATGCGATCATGCGAGAGCTGATCGTCAGTTCCATTTCGACCACCGTCGAGGTGACACCTCGAGCTGGGCAGCGGCACATCGACTCAGCGACGACACTTGGCTATCGTACTGATAGCACCAGGAATCTCATTCACAACAGCAAGCGGCGGGCCAGTTTTCGATTGCGTCTAGCGTTGAGCGCGGAGAAAACCAACACGAATTGCGTGGCATTGTAAATTCATCAAAATCGTCCATTATTCAAACGGTTCTTTTCAGGACCATCGAAAAAGATTTCTCAAGAGTTAATTGGATGAATTTCCACCCTCGATCGAGAAAGGTGAACCTAGTGCAAAGCAAGGACAGAGCGGCGTTTCTCAGCAAAAGCAAAGCCGGTCATTAATCGCATGCACGGCAGCAAGCGGCGGGCCAGTTTTCGGTGGCGTTCAGCATTTAGTGCGGAGAAAACAAACACGCATAGTGGCATAGTGAATTCATTTAATTTTCCTCCTAATTTAAGGACCATCGAAAATGATTTTTCAAGAGCTGTGAATCGGATAATTCCATTCCAACGAACGGGAAAAGTGTAGTACAACCGAAAAGTGAATGATTTTGAATGCTTGGTAACTCAGCCAGCAACAATTATGACGTCTAATTGTTCCACCCGGACTTTGGCAACGCATTATCATATCCGGACCATTTTGCGTGAAAAATGTTTCAATTCTAACATTTTCCAAATTAAAATGATCTAAATCATCTAATATTTTGGCTACATTATCCGTTCAATGGAAATTTTCTCATTTCTCGGTTGATTAATCGTTTGATGCGTCTGGAGCATAAGGGGCGGGTCATGCAAACGAAATTAACTGAAAAGCCAGCCGAATGGGAGGAGCTTCATCTGCCAATCTAGGGGTATAAAAGCAGTGTTCTCTGTTTTCTTTCGTCATTTTCGTTGGATCAGTCAAGGAGGTTGGAGGTGGATGTCACCTCCAGCAAGGCAGCAGCACAACAACCCAGCGACTACTCTCGGATATCGTGCTGATGATAGCACTTGGAATCGCATCCATGGCAGCGGCGGTGGGCCAATTTTCGACGGCGTCCAGCATTCTCCGCACTCCGCAGCGAAAACCAACACGCATTGCATGGCATTTTGAATGCATCAAAATCGTCCATTATTCAAACCGGTCCTTTTCAGGACCATCGAAAATGATTCCTCAAGAGTTAATTGGATAATTTCCAACATCGATCGAGATGTAGTGCAACCAAAAAGCAAAAGACAGAGCATCGTTGCCAGCAATAGTGAAACTGGTCATTATTGTAATCCACGGCGGTCCAGTTTTCGGTGGCGTTTATCATTCAGCACGGAGAAAACCAACACGCATTGCGTGACATGGTGAATTCATGCCATTTCGTTCCTAAAATCGTCAATTAATCAAACGGTCTTGTTCAGGACCTCCGTTAATTATTCCTTAAGAGTTTGTGAATCAGCTAATTTCATTCCATCGAACGAGAAAAGTGTGGTGCAATTGAGAAGTGAAAGATTGAATACTTGGTGGCCCAGCAATAATGATGAAACCGGTCACTAATGGCCTAATGGTTCCACCCGGAATTTAACAACGCATTATTCTATCCGAACTATTTTGCGTGAAACATTGTTTAATAATAATTAAGTTTAAACATTTTTCAAAAATGTTCGAAGGTGAATATATGACGAAGCCACACCTAGAATTTTCTAGAGCACAAATCTGAAGAACCGAATGTCGGTTTGCGCTTAAAAGTTGATCGTTTGGTTACCCGCTGGTGGTTTGCTCATTTCTCGGCTGGTTAGTTGCTTGATGCGTCTGGAGCCTTCGGGGCGGGTCATGCAAACGAAATAAACTGGAAAGCCAGCCAAATGGGAGGAGCCTAATCTACTAATCAAGGGGAATAAAAGCAGTGACCTCTGTTTTCTTCCGTCATTTTCGTTGAATCAGTCAAAGGGAATGGATGTCACCTCCGCAGCTGCGCACCAATCCTGCGATGACTCTCGGCTATTTAGCTGATAGAACCAGGAATCTCTAGAATCTGGAACCAGGAATCTCAGGCTATATGGAACAGGGCCCATATAGCCGAGGCGGTAAACGCACGGGTATTCAGCATGACCATGCTGAGGGTAACGGGTTCGATTCCCGGTCGGTCCAGGATCTTTTCGTAAAGGAAATTTCCTTGACTTCCTTGGGCATAGAGTATCTTCGTGCCTGCCACACGATATGCACATGCAAAATGGTCATTGGCAGAGGAAGCTCTCAGTTAATTACTTTGGAAGTGCTCATAGAACACTAAGCTGAGAAGCAGGCTTTGTCCCAGTGAGGACGTTACGCCAAGAAGAAGAAGAAGAAGAAGAACCAGGAATCTCATCCACGGCAGTAAGCGATGGCAGTTTTCGATGGCTTCCAGCATTCAGTGCGGATAATTTTCAATTGTCTTGCCGAAATCTCCTGTTATTTAAAAGGTTCTTTTCAGGACCAGTGAAAATTATTCCTCCAGAGTTATGAATCGGATAATTAAAAGCGACAGACTGAAAACTTAGCAACAGCATAGCCGGCCTCTAATTGTTGTTCGCGTAACTATACAACGTATTGTTGAATCTAGCAATTGAGTTGTGTCAAATACACATGGCTACGGTGGCTCCATCTGTTAATTTCATAGCGGCAATTTTAGTTATTTTAATGATTGTTGCGATCGCAATATGATGTTTGGGAAGCTATGGCTTAACGCCTTTCAATATTATAATCATTCTTTCCTTTCGACGAAAATTCTTTCAAACTACGGTTGAACATTTATCTTCAAAATAAAATAATACTCAACCCTCAAGTGATGGCCAACCGCGCGAGTTACGGAAGGTTTGACTAATTAACATCTTATGAATGCGTTCAGTGAAATGGATCACATAGGTAACAACTTTAATCAACACATCACTCCGCCGATTTGAATTTTGCCAGCATACATTGTGTAGGCCTTTTATCGTCGGTTTCCTGCAATAGGGGCACAACTCAAAAAATGTGAATTTTCAGAATAAGCGTTTAAAAATTGGCAATCATGAAGCACCTCCTGCAAATTCACTTATTTCTCTCATGATTTGACAAAAGTAAACAAATTTTGATTGTTGTATCATTGAAAGGGGCTGAAGCACTATCTGTTTCATGAATTTTTGACAACTATTTTTCAACGACTATTGAAAAAATTGACTGATTTTGAGTTGTGCTCTTACTGCGGAAAATTGGTGAAAATGCCCAAATCTCGCGTTTCTCATCGAATTTTGGAACGGGTCTTTGTGAGATGAAATTTTACATAGTTTTTCATCATTTGCCATCGAAATCTCAAAAATGACATATTTTGAGTTGTGCCCCTATTGCAGGAAACCGACGTTATGTGATAAATTCGTTATGCATTTATTTACGAAGGTCGGACAACAATGACACGAAAAATCAGCTGATTTAAGACTTCAAATTAAAGGGCCCATTTCAATATATAAAAGTCGGAACCTCATTCCAGCCTTTGTCCTACGTCAACAATGCGGTTATGTCTCAGACATTACCCACCCCTAGTTTTTTCAGGAACTCCTCCAGGAATTAGTCCAGTACTTCCTCCAGGGACTGTTTAGGAATTACCTTAGGAATGCCTCCAGAAATCGCTTCCGGGATTCCTCCTGGGGTTTCTTCAGGAACTCCTGTAGGGAGTCCTTCAGGAACTGCAACAGGGATTCCTCAAGGAGTTCCTCCACGAACTCTTCTTAGAATTCCTTCAGGATTTCTCGAAGGATTCCATCTGCAATTTCTTCAGGAATTCTTCCTGGGAATTCTCCAGGAATTTTTCAAGGGATTCCTCCACGAATTTCTTCAGAGATTCCTCCAGGAAAATTTCTAGAGATTCCTCCGTTGATCCCCACAGGCATTCTCTAGGATACCATCCAGGGATTCCTCCATGGATCCCTCCAAGAATTTGTGCAGGGCTTTACTCGGGAATTACTTCTGTGATTCTTCCAGGAACAACTTATTCTTAAAAATTTCTCCAAAGATTCTTCCAGAAACTCTTCATAGGATTCCTTCAGGAATTCTTCCTAGTATTCGTTCAACAATTTCTCCACGATTCAATTCAGCAGTTTCTCCAGGAACAATTTGGGGATTTTCTTAGGAATCCCTCTTGAAATTGCTTCCAGGATTCCTTCTGGAGTTTCTTCACGAACTCCTTAAGGGATTCCTCCAGAATTTCTCCAAGAATTCCATCTACGATTTCTGCAGGAAATAGTCCTGGTATTCCTCTTCGAATTCCTTTATAGATTCATCCACGAATTTCTTCAGGAATTTCTGAAGGATTTTTTCCAGGGATTTCTCTAGGAATTTCTACATAAATTTCTCTAAAAAAAATCACCGGGAATTCATCTAGAGATTTCTCTATAAATTGCGTCAGGAATTCCCCTAGAGATTTCTCCAGAAGTTACTCTAGAGATTCCTTCAGGAATTCCTACAGGCATTCCTCTGGAATATCCTCCAGGGATCCCTCTAAAAATTCTCAGAAGATTTTTTGTCAGAGATTCCTCCAAGAAACCTTCCAGAATTTCCTCAATGCATTCCTTCAGAGATTCCTCCAGTACCTGCTTCCGCGATTCTTTCAAAAATTTCATCAGGAATTCCTACAGAAATATATCCAGGAAATCTTCAAGATGTTCCTCCAAGGGGTTTTCCAGAGACTCCTACAGGAATTCTTCCGAAAATTTCTCCAGGAATTACATCAGAAAACCCTCTAAGAATTCCACCAAGAATTCTCCTATGCATTCTTCCATGAAATTTTTGTAGCATTCTTCCAGGGGTTCCTTCTTGGATTATTGCAGAGACTTCTCCAGGACTTTTTTCAGCGATTCCTCCAGGGATTCCACCAGATATTCCTCCAGGAATTGCTTCAGGAATTCCCCAGGAGTTCTTTCAGGAGTTTCCCCTGGGATTGCTTCAGGAATTCTCCCTGGGATTCCTTCAGAAACCCATGCAGACAAACCTCCAGGATTTCATCTAGGAATTTCTCCCGGGTCTCCTCGAGGAATTCCTCCAGAAATTTCTTCAGGGATTCCTCAAGGAATTTCACCAAGAATTCATCATACATTATGTCCGCAATTCATCCAGGAAGTTCTCCAGAAAATCCTTCAGGGATTCCTTCAGAAATTCTTCTGTATTGCGTTTAGTTATAGAAGCTAGTAGGTACAGGTACAACTTTGCCAAGGGTGCTTGCCCACCACCCCCACCCCCCCTTGACCGAAAAGCTGGCTACGCCCTTGCTTCGATACAAACTTGATACAGACGATATTATATACATACTGATACTGATTTGGTTTAGAACATGGCTGGGGTTAAATATTATTTGGCTGACTATTGAAACCTTTGACGCATTGTACTGTATGAAGAATGAGCTTATGAACTTGATCCATTATCTCTTGTGTTTACAATTTCTTCATTGTTGCATTTTACTGAGCGTACAGATAAACTTCTCTAATACGGATCAAAACCTAATTTCAAGCTGAAACACCTCGAATGACGCCTAAAAGTAGGCTTGAAAAGTGAATGCCAACTTTTAATAAATCGTATATTTTATTTGAAAAATAGCATTTTCATAAAAGTTTCGTTTATGAAATTCAACTCTGGGATGTTGCATTGAGTTAATACAGTGATTTCTAGCTTAATATTGTATCTAGAATTCATGCCATGCGAAGTATGAATGTGTCTCATTGCGTCACGAAACATAGTTAAAGAAAAATCGAATTCTGAGATGGAAATATTTTAGATTCCCCGCAGAAGATTAATTAAATATAACTGAAACGTCGGAAGTAGGAGCAAAACAGCCTTTTGCCACCCACTTAGACTGCCAGAGCCAAGAAACCCCTGTAAGGTGCAGAATCCACAGTCGTAAAACCAAAATTTAATGGTCTTCTCCATAAAGTTCTCTGGAAATTCCTTCCGCGGGTTCTACAGGATATCATAAAGAATTACTCCAGAAAATCCTCATGAATTTCTGCAGGCGTTAGCCAGGAGACCCTTCAGGAGCTCTTTGGGAATTCATCCACAAGTAAATCGAGTATTCCTCCAAAAGTTCATTGAGATTTTTTCCAGGAGTTTTCTGCCTTTTGCTACCCACTCAGACTGCCAGGGCCAATAAACTTCCATCAGGTTTATGGGAAAGAAACTTTCAGGGGAATTTGTGGAGGAATTTCTGAAGAGCTCTTGTGTAAATTCCTGTGGAACTTCTGGAGAAATTTTTGGAGAGCTCCCAGACGAGTTCCCAAGAAACTCCTGGAGAAATTGACGAAGAATTCTTGGAGCAATTCCCAAGGGACGACTGCAAAAATCTCCAAGCTCTCCTGGAGAAATTCGCTAGGAACTCCTGACGAGTTCGCGAGGTACTTCTGTAGGAACTCCTGAGATTTTCGTGGAGGTATATCTTAAGAAATAAAGTGGTGTATCTTAATTAAAATTCGAGAAACTTCTGCAGCATTCCTCCTCGAGGAATTCCTGAGGAACTCCTGAGGGAATGCCCGTCCAAGTAACATTTTGATGGCTAATTAGGCTAGTAAATGTTTTAAGATCCATTCTAAAACCTAATTCAGGTACTCTTCGCTATAAAGTACACATACATTTTCTCTTTGTACGTTATATCAAACTGTATGTTATATCAAAGCAGAAAACTAGGGGTGGGTAATGTCTGAGACATAACCGCATTGTTGACGTAGGACAAAGGCTGGAATGAGGTTCCGACTTTTATATATTGAAATGGGCCCTTTAATTTGAAGTCTTAAATCAGCTGATTTTTCGTGTCATTGTTGTCCGACCTTCGTAAATAAATGCATAACGAATTTATCACATAACGTCGGTTTCCTGCAATAGGGGCACAACTCAAGATATGTCATTTTTGAGATTTTGATGGCAAATGATGAAAAACTATGTAAAATTTCATCTCACAAAGACCCGTTCCAAAATTCGATGAGAAACGCGAGATTTGGGCATTTTCACCAATTTTCCGCAGTAAGGGCACAACTCAAAATCAGTCAATTTTTTCAATAGTCGTTGAAAAATAGTTGTCAAAAATTCATGAAACAGATAGTCCTTCAGCCCCTTTCAATGATACAACAATCAAAATTTGTTTACTTTTATCAAATGATGAGAGAAATAAGTGAATTTGCAGGAGGTGCTTCATGATTGCCAAATTTCAAACGCTTATTCTGAAAATTCACATTTTTTGAGTTGTGCCCTTATTGCAGGAAACCGACGATAAAAGGCCTACACAATGTATGCTGGCAAAATTCAAATCGGCGGAGTGATGTGTTGATTAAAGTTGTTACCTATGTGATCCATTTCACTGAACGCATTCATAAGATGTTAATTAGTTAAACCTTCCGTAACTCGCGCGGTTGGCCATCACTTGAGGGTTGAGTATTATTTTATTTTGAAGATAAATGTTCAACCGTTGTTTGAAAGAATTTTCGTCGAAAGGAAAGAATGATTATAATATTGAAAAGCGTTAAGCCATAGCTTCCCAAACATCATATTGCGATCGCAACAATCATTAAAATAACTAAAATTGCCGCTATGAAATGAACAGATGGAGCCACCGTAGCCATGTGTATTTGACACAACTCAATTGGGTTCTTTAGGGGTATCCAGATTATTGCATAATCGGAATCTCCGTCCAAAAATTAGTCGAAATCCAAAATTTCATCATTTTTGGTGACCGGGAACTATTTTTAAAATGCATTTAAAGTTTGTATGGAGAAAATTTTTTGGTCGGGGTGAAATGTCACTTTATCGATTGAACTGTCATTCTATCCACGGAAATTAAAACTGTTTTGTTTATTTAACCATCAAAACAAAGAAATTGGAACGCAATAAATTCACCTAATACTCAGAAAAATGAGCTCTTTCGATTAGGCTAAAGAAAATGGTAATATTTAATTCACTAAACAACCCAATTGCTGTTAACGAAATTTTAGATAATTTTGATTGCAGTTTCATGAAATATTCTAGATTCAACAATACGTTGTATAGTTACGCGAACAACAATTAGAGGCCGGCTATACTGTTGCTAAGTTTTCAGTCTGTTGCTTTTAATTATCCGATTCATAACTCTGGAGGAATAATTTTCACTGGTCCTGAAAAGAACCTTTTAAATAACAGGAGATTTCGGCAAGACAATTGAAAATTATCCGCACTGAATGCTGGAAGCCATCGAAAACTGCCATCGCTTACTGCCGTGGATGAGATTCCTGGTTCTTCTTCTTCTTCTTGGCGTAACGTCCTCACTGGGACAAAGCCTGCTTCTATTAGCACTTCCAAAGTAATTAACTGAGAGCTTCCTCTGCCAATGACCATTTTGCATGTGCATATCGTGTGGCAGGCACGAAGATACTCTATGCCCAAGGAAGTCAAGGAAATTTCCTTTACGAAAAGATCCTGGACCGACCGGGAATCGAACCCGTTACCCTCAGCATGGTCATGCTGAATACCCGTGCGTTTACCGCCTCGGCTATATGGGCCCTGTTCCATATAGCCTGAGATGCCTGGTTCCAGATTCTAGAGATTCCTGGTTCTATCAGCTAAATAGCCGAGAGTCATCGCAGGATTGGTGAGCAGCTGCGGAGGTGACATCCATTCCCTTTGACTGATTCAACGAAAATGACGGAAGAAAACAGAGGTCACTGCTTTTATTCCCCTTGATTAGTAGATTAGGCTCCTCCCATTTGGCTGGCTTTCCAGTTTATTTCGTTTGCATGACCCGCCCCGAATGCTCCAGACGCATCAAGCAACTAACCAACCGAGAAATGAGCAAACCACCAGCGGGTAACCAAACGATCAACTTTTAAGCGCAAACCGACATTCGGTTCTTCAGATTTGTGCTCTAGAAAATTCTAGGTGTGGCTTCGTCATATATTCACCTTCGAACATTTTCGAAAATTGTTTAAACTTAATTTTAATTAAGCAATGTTTCACGCAAAATAGTTCGGATAGAATAATGCGTTGTTAAATTCCGGGTGGAACCATTAGGCCATTAGTGACCGGTTTCATCATTATTGCTGGGCCACCAAGTATTCAATCTTTCACTTCTCAATTGCACCACACTTTTCTCGTTCGATGGAATGAAATTAGCTGATTCACAAACTCTTAAGGAATAATTAACGGTGGTCCTGAACAAGACCGTTTGATTAATTGACGATTTTAGGAACGAAATGGCATGAATTCACCATGTCACGCAATGCGTGTTGGTTTTCTCCGTGCTGAATGATAAACGCCACCGAAAACTGGACCGCCGTGGATTACAATAATGACCAGTTTCACTATTGCTGGCAACGATGCTCTGTCTTTTGCTTTTTGGTTGCACTACATCTCGATCGATGTTGGAAATTATCCAATTAACTCTTGAGGAATCATTTTCGATGGTCCTGAAAAGGACCGGTTTGAATAATGGACGATTTTGATGCATTCAAAATGCCATGCAATGCGTGTTGGTTTTCGCTGCGGAGTGCGGAGAATGCTGGACGCCGTCGAAAATTGGCCCACCGCCGCTGCCATGGATGCGATTCCAAGTGCTATCATCAGCACGATATCCGAGAGTAGTCGCTGGGTTGTTGTGCTGCTGCCTTGCTGGAGGTGACATCCACCTCCAACCTCCTTGACTGATCCAACGAAAATGACGAAAGAAAACAGAGAACACTGCTTTTATACCCCTAGATTGGCAGATGAAGCTCCTCCCATTCGGCTGGCTTTTCAGTTAATTTCGTTTGCATGACCCGCCCCTTATGCTCCAGACGCATCAAACGATTAATCAACCGAGAAATGAGAAAATTTCCATTGAACGGATAATGTAACCAAAATATTAGATGATTTAGATCATTTTAATTTGGAAAATGTTAGAATTGAAACATTTTTCACGCAAAATGGTCCGGATATGATAATGCGTTGCCAAAGTCCGGGTGGAACAATTAGACGTCATAATTGTTGCTGGCTGAGTTACCAAGCATTCAAAATCATTCACTTTTCGGTTGTACTACACTTTTCCCGTTCGTTGGAATGGAATTATCCGATTCACAGCTCTTGAAAAATCATTTTCGATGGTCCTTAAATTAGGAGGAAAATTAAATGAATTCACTATGCCACTATGCGTGTTTGTTTTCTCCGCACTAAATGCTGAACGCCACCGAAAACTGGCCCGCCGCTTGCTGCCGTGCATGCGATTAATGACCGGCTTTGCTTTTGCTGAGAAACGCCGCTCTGTCCTTGCTTTGCACTAGGTTCACCTTTCTCGATCGAGGGTGGAAATTCATCCAATTAACTCTTGAGAAATCTTTTTCGATGGTCCTGAAAAGAACCGTTTGAATAATGGACGATTTTGATGAATTTACAATGCCACGCAATTCGTGTTGGTTTTCTCCGCGCTCAACGCTAGACGCAATCGAAAACTGGCCCGCCGCTTGCTGTTGTGAATGAGATTCCTGGTGCTATCAGTACGATAGCCAAGTGTCGTCGCTGAGTCGATGTGCCGCTGCCCAGCTCGAGGTGTCACCTCGACGGTGGTCGAAATGGAACTGACGATCAGCTCTCGCATGATCGCATTCCTTCCTGCATCGTAGTTGCCCCCACGATGCGCACCAATCAGAGAGCGTTGGTATACTGAACGAGAAAATTTGTCCGCTACCCATATTTATAGATTTCAGCAATTTCAATGTCTAACTTTAAAACAACTTTTCAACTATTTATCAATGATTTTTAGGTTCATCGAATATTACAAATTGAACGCGGGAGTTTCATCTCTCGGATAACGGGATTTGTTTATCATTTCGTTCAGTGGGAAAGGTACTGTGAGCGTTTAAAATCTTTCACTCAAACGTAACGCTCTTGGTTTCATAAATTTTGAAATGACACCGGGTATAGAAAACAGAGACGTAGTCCTACGTCAAAAAAATTAACATGTTTTATGCTAGTGTTGATGAATTAGACTTTAAATTAACCCTAAATTGATTGGTTGATTTGTCTTTATTTAAGAGACTTTCAGCTCTTGGCTGGTTCGTCTCTTAAATCCCAAATAATGATTTCGGTGAAAGTCATAAAATTGCTTCAATATACAATATGACGTATACCGTCGTGCGGGGTGTCATTGGGCCAAAGTGGGGTGACATTGGGCCACCATTCCGCACGTTTAGAATACCACGGGAATGTATATTGTGTGCTAGACTACTGGAATACATAATTCTAAGATACTTTGCATCCACCGTCGGATTCTCTGACTTATATTGAATCCGTGGGAGCGATGGACCAATGTTACCCTCTAGGCCCAATGTCACCCCGAACGACGGTACGTTATTTTTTTCTCAATTTGCGCTAATTCTGGGTAACAAGGCTAATGCTGCAACAAAACATGGATTTAAGTGCTTTCGTAGTTTATTTGGGGGATATTACTGGGAAAAAATATATTTTTTCAATGTTGTACGTTATATCGATGCAAAATGTACGTTATATCGAATTTGCTATATCTTGATAGTACGCTATATCGAGGGTATTTTGAAGATTACCTGTACCTACTTCTTGTCTACTACTTCATCTACTAGGTAAATTCTCGAGGAACTCTTGGAAGAATTGTCAGGAAACTCCTGGAGAAATTCCCTAGGAACTCTAGGGGCAGTTTTTGAGGAACTACTGGAAGAATTCCCGAGGAACTTCCGAAGGAATTTATAAGGTACTTCTTGAAATAAAGCTCCCGAGGAACTCTGTGGGATATTTTCGAAGAATTACAGAGAGAATTCCTGAGGAACTCCCGCAAGAACTCTCGAGTAACTTCAAGAGGAACTTCCAAGGAATTCCTGTAGAAATTCCTAGGGATCTTCCTAGGAAATCCCGGCTGAATTCCTGAGCAACTCCTGAAAAAATACTCGAGAAACTCATAAAGGGATTTTTGAGGAACTCCTGGATGAATTTCCATGCAACTCCTGGAGAACATCGCGAGAAATATCATAAAGAATTTACGAGGAACTTCTGCAGCAATTCCCGAAAAACATTCTGTGGAATTTCCAAGGAACTTGCGGATGAATTACAAAAGAACTCTGGAGGAATTTCTGGAATAATTCTATATAAACTCCTGGACGAATTTCCGAGGCACCCCTGGTTAAATTCTCGAGCAACTCCTGAAAGAATTCCACAAAGCAATTTCCGATGAACTTCTGCAGATATTGTTAAAAAAATCCTGTTGGAATTCCCGAGCAACTCGTGGAGGAGCTCTTGGAGAAGTTTCCGTCGAGCCTTCTGGTGGCATTTCAGAGGAACTACTGGAAAAAATCCCAATGAACTCTTCTTGAAGAAATCTTGAAGAAATTCTAAGAAATTTCTGGGGGTCTCTTTGAGGAACTTCTGACGAACTCCTAGAGGAATTGCCGAAGAACTCCTGCTGAAATTCACGTGGAACTTCTTGAGGGAATTCCGAGGAAATCCTGATGAATTGCCGGGAAGTCCTGGACCAATCCACAAGGTACTCCCTGAGGAAACTGCCGAGGAATTTCGGGAGAATTTTTCAAGAAACTCTTGGTGGAATTTCCGAGAAACCTAAGAGAAAAAACTACTGGAAGCATTCACGAGGAGCTCCCAGGAAATTCCTGGTGGAAATTCCGAGCAACTCCGGCAAAAATCACGCTAGTAACTAGAGGAATTCCTGCGAAATTTCTGGAGAAATTTCCGAGGATTTCTTTGCGTTGTTCCCGAGGTACTCCTGAAGAAATTTTCAAGAAACTTCTGCAGCAATTCCCGGAGCTATCACTGAGAAGCTCCTTCTGGAATTCCCGAGAAACTCCTGGTAAAATTCTTGAGCAACTCCTGGAGAAACGTGAATGTATACCCATTGTTCTTTAGTAGTTTCCGGAGAAATCCTGGAGGAATTCCCAGTAATACAGGGGATGGCCAAAATGTTTGGGGTAGGCAACTTTTTTTTTCTCTCACAAAAAAGTTCAACATGCTATAACTTTTCATAGAATGCATCAAAAAATCTCAAATTTTGACTGTTTGTCAACCTGTTATATGTGCATCATTGGTACAAATTTGGGCTCGATTGATTAATCTTTCGCAAAGTTAGAACCGTTCGGGTAAAACACTATTTTTTTTTGACAACTCATTTTTGAGCTGTCCCGGAATTCCCGTGGATCTGCTGAAGAAGTTCCAAAAGAAAAAATCTGGAACTCTTAGAAGTATTTCAGGGAGCCCCTGGAGGCATTTCCGGGAATCATTAGAAAAAAAATCGCGGGAGCTCCTGGATTTTCGGGTAACTCCTGGAAGAATTCCCTGGGAAATCTTAGTGAATTTCTCAGGAAAAACCTGAATAAACTTTTGGGGCAATCTTGAAAGAATTCCTAATGTAATGTTGATTGAATCTTGGAATTCCCACTAAAAGATGTATGGATTTCCGAGGAACTCCTGGAGGAATTCTCGGAAAACTCTGGAGAAATCCTTTGCAATCCTGGAGGAAATTGCCGGTGAAATTATTGGGAAATTCACAGGAAAATTCTGAAGAAATTGTCCAATTTTGAATTTATTAAGACAAATAAAACAATCCATAAACTTGAACTTCATGCAGTAAACGAATCATTTTATAGTTTTATAATATTTTATAATATCGAATCGATGTGAAAACATCGATTCACGGCATTCGATTAAATCGGTGAATCGATTCTGCTGATCCGATTCGAATCGTTTCACAAAAATCGATGTCTCAGCCAGATTTGCACACAGGTCCACTCCCTGGCCCCTAGGTGGATTTTCCCAGGATTTTCTCGAATAAAATGGTGTTCGGGGGTTGGGTGGATTTTAAAAATTTTCGTTTAATTCATCCAGCGCATGATCCAACTTATTTTTTTTATTTTGTGGCGTTCTCTGCATGCTCCTCAGTCTTGCGAAAATGCCATAGCAGAACAATTCTCCGGAATTCCCACGTTAGCTGCCGTCATTCTGGAGTATTTTATCATCACTAATTCATAGGTGAAAATTACGGCTGCAATCTACGTGCGAGAAGTTTAATGTAAACAAAAAAAACTAGGGGTGGGTAATGTCTGAGACATAACCGCATTGTTGACGTAGGACAAAGGCTGGAATGAGGTTCCGACTTTTATATATTGAAATGGGCCCTTTAATTTGAAGTCTTAAATCAGCTGATTTTTCGTGTCATTGTTGTCCGACCTTCGTAAATAAATGCATAACGAATTTATCACATAACGTCGGTTTCCTGCAATAGGGGCACAACTCAAAATATGTCATTTTTGAGATTTCGATGGCAAATGATGAAAAACTATGTAAAATTTCATCTCACAAAGACCCGTTCCAAAATTCGATGAGAAACGCGAGATTTGGGCATTTTCACCAATTTTCCGCAGTAAGAGCACAACTCAAAATCAGTCAATTTTTTCAATAGTCGTTGAAAAATAGTTGTCAAAAATTCATGAAACAGATAGTGCTTCAGCCCCTTTCAATGATACAACAATCAAAATTTGTTTACTTTTGTCAAATCATGAGAGAAATAAGTGAATTTGCAGGAGGTGCTTCATGATTGCCAATTTTTAAACGCTTATTCTGAAAATTCACATTTTTTGAGTTGTGCCCCTATTGCAGGAAACCGACGATAAAAGGCCTACACAATGTATGCTGGCAAAATTCAAATCGGCGGAGTGATGTGTTGATTAAAGTTGTTACCTATGTGATCCATTTCACTGAACGCATTCATAAGATGTTAATTAGTCAAACCTTCCGTAACTCGCGCGGTTGGCCATCACTTGAGGGTTGAGTATTATTTTATTTTGAAGATAAATGTTCAACCGTAGTTTGAAAGAATTTTCGTCGAAAGGAAAGAATGATTATAATATTGAAAGGCGTTAAGCCATAGCTTCCCAAACATCATATTGCGATCGCAACAATCATTAAAATAACTAAAATTGCCGCTATGAAATTAACAGATGGAGCCACCGTAGCCATGTGTATTTGACACAACTCAATTGCTAGATTCAACAATACGTTGTATAGTTACGCGAACAACAATTAGAGGCCGGCTATGCTGTTGCTAAGTTTTCAGTCTGTCGCTTTTAATTATCCGATTCATAACTCTGGAGGAATAATTTTCACTGGTCCTGAAAAGAACCTTTTAAATAACAGGAGATTTCGGCAAGACAATTGAAAATTATCCGCACTGAATGCTGGAAGCCATCGAAAACTGCCATCGCTTACTGCCGTGGATGAGATTCCTGGTTCTTCTTCTTCTTCTTCTTCTTGGCGTAACGTCCTCACTGGGACAAAGCCTGCTTCTCAGCTTAGTGTTCTATGAGCACTTCCAAAGTAATTAACTGAGAGCTTCCTCTGCCAATGACCATTTTGCATGTGCATATCGTGTGGCAGGCACGAAGATACTCTATGCCCAAGGAAGTCAAGGAAATTTCCTTTACGAAAAGATCCTGGACCGACCGGGAATCGAACCCGTTACCCTCAGCATGGTCATGCTGAATACCCGTGCGTTTACCGCCTCGGCTATATGGGCCCTGTTCCATATAGCCTGAGATTCCTGGTTCCAGATTCTAGAGATTCCTGGTTCTATCAGCTAAATAGCCGAGAGTCATCGCAGGATTGGTGCGCAGCTGCGGAGGTGACATCCATTCCCTTTGACTGATTCAACGAAAATGACGGAAGAAAACAGAGGTCACTGCTTTTATTCCCCTTGATTAGTAGATTAGGCTCCTCCCATTTGGCTGGCTTTCCAGTTTATTTCGTTTGCATGACCCGCCCCGAAGGCTCCAGACGCATCAAGCAACTAACCAGCCGAGAAATGAGCAAACCACCAGCGGGTAACCAAACGATCAACTTTTAAGCGCAAACCGACATTCGGTTCTTCAGATTTGTGCTCTAGAAAATTCTAGGTGTGGCTTCGTCATATATTCACCTTCGAACATTTTTGAAAAATGTTTAAACTTAATTATTATTAAACAATGTTTCACGCAAAATAGTTCGGATAGAATAATGCGTTGTTAAATTCCGGGTGGAACCATTAGGCCATTAGTGACCGGTTTCATCATTATTGCTGGGCCACCAAGTATTCAATCTTTCACTTCTCAATTGCACCACACTTTTCTCGTTCGATGGAATGAAATTAGCTGATTCACAAACTCTTAAGGAATAATTAACGGAGGTCCTGAACAAGACCGTTTGATTAATTGACGATTTTAGGAACGAAATGGCATGAATTCACCATGTCACGCAATGCGTGTTGGTTTTCTCCGTGCTGAATGATAAACGCCACCGAAAACTGGACCGCCGTGGATTACAATAATGACCAGTTTCACTATTGCTGGCAACGATGCTCTGTCTTTTGCTTTTTGGTTGCACTACATCTCGATCGATGTTGGAAATTATCCAATTAACTCTTGAGGAATCATTTTCGATGGTCCTGAAAAGGACCGGTTTGAATAATGGACGATTTTGATGCATTCAAAATGCCATGCAATGCGTGTTGGTTTTCGCTGCGGAGTGCGGAGAATGCTGGACGCCGTCGAAAATTGGCCCACCGCCGCTGCCATGGATGCGATTCCAAGTGCTATCATCAGCACGATATCCGAGAGTAGTCGCTGGGTTGTTGTGCTGCTGCCTTGCTGGAGGTGACATCCACCTCCAACCTCCTTGACTGATCCAACGAAAATGACGAAAGAAAACAGAGAACACTGCTTTTATACCCCTAGATTGGCAGATGAAGCTCCTCCCATTCGGCTGGCTTTTCAGTTAATTTCGTTTGCATGACCCGCCCCTTATGCTCCAGACGCATCAAACGATTAATCAACCGAGAAATGAGAAAATTTCCATTGAACGGATAATGTAGCCAAAATATTAGATGATTTAGATCATTTTAATTTGGAAAATGTTAGAATTGAAACATTTTTCACGCAAAATGGTCCGGATATGATAATGCGTTGCCAAAGTCCGGGTGGAACAATTAGACGTCATAATTGTTGCTGGCTGAGTTACCAAGCATTCAAAATCATTCACTTTTCGGTTGTACTACACTTTTCCCGTTCGTTGGAATGGAATTATCCGATTCACAGCTCTTGAAAAATCATTTTCGATGGTCCTTAAATTAGGAGGAAAATTAAATGAATTCACTATGCCACTATGCGTGTTTGTTTTCTCCGCACTAAATGCTGAACGCCACCGAAAACTGGCCCGCCGCTTGCTGCCGTGCATGCGATTAATGACCGGCTTTGCTTTTGCTGAGAAACGCCGCTCTGTCCTTGCTTTGCACTAGGTTCACCTTTCTCGATCGAGGGTGGAAATTCATCCAATTAACTCTTGAGAAATCTTTTTCGATGGTCCTGAAAAGAACCGTTTGAATAATGGACGATTTTGATGAATTTACAATGCCACGCAATTCGTGTTGGTTTTCTCCGCGCTCAACGCTAGACGCAATCGAAAACTGGCCCGCCGCTTGCTGTTGTGAATGAGATTCCTGGTGCTATCAGTACGATAGCCAAGTGTCGTCGCTGAGTCGATGTGCCGCTGCCCAGCTCGAGGTGTCACCTCGACGGTGGTCGAAATGGAACTGACGATCAGCTCTCGCATGATCGCATTCCTTCCTGCATCGTAGTTGCCCCCACGATGCGCACCAATCAGAGAGCGTTGGTATACTGAACGAGAAAATATGTCCGCTACCCATATTTATAGATTTCAGCGATTTCAATGTCTAACTTTAAAACAACTTTTCAACTATTTATCAATGATTTTTAGGTTCACCGAATATTACAAATTGAACGCGGGAGTTTCATCTCTCGGATAACGGGATTTGTTTATCATTTCGTTCAGTGGGAAAGGTACTGTGAGCGTTTAAAATCTTTCACTCAAACGTAACGCTCTTGGTTTCATAAATTTTGAAATGACACCGGGTATAGAAAACAGAGACGTAGTCCTACGTCAATAATTGCAGCCATGTCAAAACAAACAGTAAATAACTCCCACTCACGGTAAAGGTTGTCTGATGAGTCAGATGGAAGAACCTGCCACCGGAAAGGGCGCCAACTTCCGCTCGCAGCTGCAGATAGTACCGTTCGAGCTGTAATTCAAGTGGAGGAAATGACATGGGATGGACATTGGGCAAGTTACACAGTTAGAGTCTGTAAAACATTTTTTCACCTCTGGGCACCAAGCATCACTGGCGATGCGTTGAACCACCCGCAGAGCCGTTCCTTTCTCTCGATTCAGCTCGGCTGCCATCCAAAGGGTCGTCAGGGCACGACCAATCAGGAAGCAAAGGGTGTACCAAAAATAGATAAACGATATGGTGTATGGTTGTGGTCTGTTGGAGGATAAGAAGATTATTGGTTATTGTGAGAAGAACAAAATTAAACGTCCAGACTATGAAACGATAGGTACTTACTTCAAGCTGTGCAACAGCAGGTAGCATATCAAAAAGATATTGTTACAACAGGAACTAACTACCAACGGCGAGTACATTCTGTCCACGTGCATCAGGAACTCACTGATAACAACATAGTGCTCTCGAATCTCCATCCAGAAGGATTTACCGGGTAGCACTGCTCCACTGCAAGCAGCCTCAACACGCCAGAAAAACTGTCTATACCGTGCCTTTACGTAAGCGCTGATGACCATGATCAGAACATCTTGATACGTCCATGCCATCGTCAGGGAGTAAGTTACGTACTGTTGAAGGTTGTCAAACGGAATAAGGCAATACTTTGAATAAACTGGTAAATTGGAAACCTACTCGAACAAACAACAGAACCGGGACGTTATACGGCATCCAGTTGAAGATGTAGGCATAGTTACGGACGGCGAAATTCTCCACAGCATTGGAGAATGCCCAATTGCAGCGCAGAGATTCTCTATATTGGCTGAAGACGTGAACGTATGAAGCTAGACAGTGTTCCACTGGAAATCGGTTTAAACGATACATTGAAAAGAGGTAATAGTAGGGGTCACGGTCTTACCGACAGCAAGAATCATCCATATCACGGCCAAACTCCAGCATGTCAACTTCAGCCGTGAGCTTCGCAAATTGTAGGGCCATCTGATCCATATTTGTTCAAGTTTCTCTACCTCGCAAAGAAACCTTCTCCAACCCGAAGCCATCAGCAGCGTCATGCCTACAATCACTGCCGTATCGACGAAAAAGTACGTCCCAATGATGTTGGAGAAGTTGACGCCAGTTCGGACTATGCGACGAATCTCAGCCGTTGCCATCAGAAGCGAACAGCTTACGACGACAATACTCACAGCAGTTCGCCCGGATGCCCACCGAAACTGCAGCATGGATGAAGATGGTCAAGCCGCCCCCTGGATTGGGAACATTCCAAGAAATTGCGCGGGTACAATGATTGGCCGCATCAGGTTGTGAAAGCCACCCTCGGACATGGTCACTAATGAAACACCAACATACATTTGAGCAATACTTAAGGGCTCAATAACAAACTCAATCATCATTGACGTTAATTACTGTTTACATTAGGAACGCCTTTGAGTCTCCGTACATTGATTAACTATTCAGCATCAACAGCCACTGCACTGCACTGAAGCAACCCTATGGCCTGTGGTGGTCAAACGAGAGGTTGTTTTGACGTAGGACTACGTCTCTGTTTTCTATACCCGGTGTCATTTCAAAATTTATGAAACCAAGAGCGTTACGTTTGAGTGAAAGATTTTAAACGCTCACAGTATCCTTCCCACTGAATGAAATGATAAACAAATCCCGTTATCCGAGAGATGAAACTCCCACGTTCAATTTGTAATATTCGGTGAACCTAAAAATCACTGATAAATAGTTGAAAAGTTGTTTTAAAGTTAGACATTGAAATCGCTGAAATCTATAAATATGGGTAGCGGACTAATTTTCTCGTTCAGTCTACCAACGCTCTCTGATTGGTGCGCATCGTGGGGGCAACTACCTACGATGCAGGAAGGAATGCGATCATGCGAGAGCTGTTCGTCAGTTCCATTTCGACCACCGTCGAGGTGACACCTCGAGCTGGGCAGCGGCACATCGACTCAGCGACGACACTCGGCTATCGTACTGATAGCACCGGGAATCTCATTCACGGCAGCAAGCGGCGGGCCAGTTTTCGATGGCGTCTAGCGTTGAGCACGGAGAAAATCAACACGAATTGCGTGGCATTGTAAATTCATCAAAATCGTCCATTATTCAAACGGTCCTTTTTAGGACCATCGAAAATGATTTCTCAAGAGTTAATTGGATAAATTTCCACCCTCGATCGAGAAGTGTGCAAAGCAAGGACAGAGCATCGTTTTTCAGCAAGAGTGAAGCCGGTCATTAATCGCATCCACGGCAGCAAGCGGGGGGGGGGGGGGGCAGTTTTCGACGGCGTTCAGCATTTAGTGCGGAGAAAACAAACACGCATAGTGGCATAGTGAATTCGTTTAATTTTCTTCCTAGAATTATTCATTATCCAAACGGTCCTTTTAAGGACCATCGAAAATGATTTTTCGAGAGCTGTGAATCGGATAATTTCATTCCAACGAACGGGAAAAGTGTAGTACAACCGTAAAAGTGAATTATTGAATGCTTGGTGACTCAGTCAGCAACAATTATGACGCCTAATTGTTCCACCCGGACTTTGGCAACGCATTATCATATCCGGACCATTTTGCTTGAAAAATGTTTCAATTCTAACATTTTCCACATTAAAATGATCTAAATCATCTAATATTTTGGTTACATTATCCGTTCAATGGAAATTTTCTCATTTCTCGGTTGATTAATCGTTTGATGCGTCTGGAGCAAGAGGGGCGGGTCATGCAAACGAAATTAACTGAAAAGCCAGCCGAATGGGAGGAGCTTCATATGCTAATCTAGGGGTATAAAAGCTGTGTCCTCTGTTTTCTGTCTTCATTTACGTTGGATCGGCCAAGGGGGTAGGATGTCATCTCCAGCAAGCAGCCGCACATCGACTGCGATGACTCTCGGTTGATAGCACCAGGAATCTAATCCACGGCAGCAAGCGGCGGGCGAGTTTTCGGCGGCGCCTAGTATTGAACGCGGAGAAATCCAACACGCATTGCGTGGCATGATGAATTCATCAAATTCGTCCATTATTCAAACGGTCCTTTTCAGGACCATCGAAAGTGATTCCTCAAGAGTTAATTGAAGAAATTTCAATCCTCGATCGAGAAAGGTGTACTTCGTTGCCAGCAAGAGTGAAGCCGGTCATTAATCTCATCCACGGCAGCAAGCATCGGGGCAGTTTCAGGTGGCGTCCATCATTCAGCACTTAGAAAACCAACACACCTTGCGTGGCATGGTGAATTCATGCCACTTCTTTCCTAAAATCGTCAATTAATCATACGGTCTTTTACAGAAACACCAAAAATTATTCCTCAAGAGTTGTGAATTAGATAATTTCATTCCATCGAACGAGAAAAGTGTGGTTCAACCACATATTTTGGTTACTTCAGCCGTTCAATGAAAATTTTCTCATTTCTTGGTTGATTAATCGTTTGAAGCGTCTGTAGCATGCAAACGGAATAAACTGCAAAGGCAGCCAAATGGGAGGTGCTTTATCTGCTAATCTAGGGGTATAAAAGCATTGTTCTCTGTTTTCTTTCGTCATTTTCGTTGGATCAGTCAAGGAGATTGGAGGTGGAAGTCACCTCCGGCAAGGCAGCAGCACAACAACCCAGCGACTCTCGGCTATCGTGCTGATGATAGCACTTGGAATCGCATCCATGGCAGCGGAGCGGTGGGCCAATTTTTGACGGCGTTCAGCATTCTCCGCACTCCGTAGAGAAAACCAACACGCATTGCGTGGCATGGTGAATGAATCAAAATCGTCCATTATTCAAAACGGTCCTTTTCAGGACCATCGAAAATGATTCTTCAAGAGTTAATTGGATAATTTCCAACATCAATCGAGATGTAGTGCAACCAAAAAGCAAAAGACAGAGCATCGTTGCCAGCAATAGTGAAACTGGTCATTATTCTAATCCACGGCAGCAAGCGGCGGTCCAGTTTTCGGTGGCGTTTATCATTCAGCACGGAGAAAACCAACACGCATTGCGTGGCATGGTAAATTCATGCCATTTCGTTCCTAAACTCGTCAAATAATCAAACGGTCATGTTCAGGACCACCGTTAATTATTCCTTAAGAGTTTGTGAATCAGCTAATTTCATTCCTTCGAACGAGAAAAGTGTAGTGCAACTGAAAAGTGAAAGATTGAATACTTGGTGGCCCAGCAATAATGATGAAGCCGGTCACTAATGGCCTAATGGTTCCACCCGGAATTTAACAACGCATTATTCTATCCGGACTATTTTGCGTGAAACATTGTTTAATTAAAATTAGTTTGAACATTTTTCGAATTAAACTGATCGAAATTATCCAATATTTTGGTTACTCTATCCGTTCAATGAAAATTTGCTCATTTCTCGGTTGATTAGTTGCTTGATGCGTCTGGAGCATTCGGGGCGGGTCATGCAGACGAAATAACCTGGAAAGCCAGCCAAATGGGAGGAGCCTAATCTGCTAATCAAGGGGAATAAAAGCAGTGACCTCTGTTTTCTTCCGTCATTTTCGTTGGATCAGTCAAAGGGAGTGAAAGTCACCTCCGCAGCTGCGCACCAATCCTGCGACGACTCTCGGCTATTTAGCTGATAGAACCAGGAATCTCATCCACGGCAGTAAGCGATGGCAGTTTTCGACGGCTTCCAGCATTCAGTGCGGATAATTTTCAATTGTCTTGCCGAAATCTTCTATTACTTAAATCGAAAATGATTCCTCCAGAATTATGAATCGGATAATTAAAAGCGACAGACTGAAAACTTAGCAACAGTATAGCCGGCCTCTAATTGTTCTAATTGTTCTAGTATCTTATTCGGACAAATTGTGCCTGAAACATTGTTGCGTTCTAATATTTATCGAATTAAAATGATCTTAACTTTTCAATACTTCGGTTAGTTCATCCGTTCGATTAGAAATTGTCTCAAAGAACGGCTTTGATTAGTCGTTTAAAGCGTCTGACACAATGTGGGCGGGTCATGCAAACGGAATAAATTGGAAAGCCCGCCGAATGGGAGGAGCTTCATCTGCTAATCTAGGGGCATAACAGCTGTTTCCTCTGTTAACTTTCGTCATTTTCCTTGGATCAGTCAAGGAGAAGGGAGATGTCACCTCCCAGCTAGGCAGCAGCACACAAACTCAGCGATGACTCTCGGCTATCGTGGTGGCAGCACCAGAAATCTCATCCACGACAGCAAACGGCCGCATTCCGTATGGGTAAAATCAACTCGCATTGCGTGATGAATTCATGCAATAATTGTCTTGCCAAAATCTTCCGTTTTATGAACGGTCTTTTCCAGGATCAGCGAAAATGATTTCTCAAGAGTTATGTTTCGGTAATTAAAAGCGACAGACTGAAAGCTTGGTAGTTCAGCAATAGTGAAGTCGGCCACTAATATGTTCTTCCCAGATGAAAACAACGTATTATTGAATGAGTTTCACGCTAATCTTCAATTAAAAGGATCTATCTAACGCCGTTCAATTATCTAATAATTTTATCCGCTCGATGAAAATTCTCTCGTAGAAGAGTAAATTGATCATTTCTCTTCAAAACGAAATAACTCTTGAACTATTCAAAATCTTCCCAAGTAACCGGACCAGCTGAATAACAGCTTCTTGAGCTTAAGTTAGCTTAAGAGTGATTTGTTTTACTCTTATACAGCAAAAATGATTGTTGGGTTATGAATGCGTTCAGCGATAGCGATCACACAACAACTTTACTCAACACATCAGTCCACCCATTTGTATTATCATAACAACAAACATTGTATTATGAGAATATAAAAGTCCTTCCAGCCTTTGTCCTACGTCAACATTGCGGTTATGTCTCAGACATTACCCACTCCTAGTTTCTTTCGTCATTTTCGTTGGATCAGTCAAGGAGATTGGAGGTGGAAGTCACCTCCGGCAAGGCAGCAGCACAACAACCCAGCGACTCTCGGCTATCGTGCTGATGATAGCACTTGGAATCGCATCCATGGCAGCGGAGCGGTGGGCCAATTTTTGACGGCGTTCAGCATTCTCCGCACTCCGTAGAGAAAACCAACACGCATTGCGTGGCATGGTGAATGAATCAAAATCGTCCATTATTCAAAACGGTCCTTTTCAGGACCATCGAAAATGATTCTTCAAGAGTTAATTGGATAATTTCCAACATCAATCGAGATGTAGTGCAACCAAAAAGCAAAAGACAGAGCATCGTTGCCAGCAATAGTGAAACTGGTCATTATTCTAATCCACGGCAGCAAGCGGCGGTCCAGTTTTCGGTGGCGTTTATCATTCAGCACGGAGAAAACCAACACGCATTGCGTGGCATGGTAAATTCATGCCATTTCGTTCCTAAACTCGTCAAATAATCAAACGGTCATGTTCAGGACCACCGTTAATTATTCCTTAAGAGTTTGTGAATCAGCTAATTTCATTCCTTCGAACGAGAAAAGTGTAGTGCAACTGAAAAGTGAAAGATTGAATACTTGGTGGCCCAGCAATAATGATGAAGCCGGTCACTAATGGCCTAATGGTTCCACCCGGAATTTAACAACGCATTATTCTATCCGGACTATTTTGCGTGAAACATTGTTTAATTAAAATTAGTTTGAACATTTTTCGAATTAAACTGATCGAAATTATCCAATATTTTGGTTACTCTATCCGTTCAATGAAAATTTGCTCATTTCTCGGTTGATTAGTTGCTTGATGCGTCTGGAGCATTCGGGGCGGGTCATGCAGACGAAATAACCTGGAAAGCCAGCCAAATGGGAGGAGCCTAATCTGCTAATCAAGGGGAATAAAAGCAGTGACCTCTGTTTTCTTCCGTCATTTTCGTTGGATCAGTCAAAGGGAGTGAAAGTCACCTCCGCAGCTGCGCACCAATCCTGCGACGACTCTCGGCTATTTAGCTGATAGAACCAGGAATCTCATCCACGGCAGTAAGCGATGGCAGTTTTCGACGGCTTCCAGCATTCAGTGCGGATAATTTTCAATTGTCTTGCCGAAATCTTCTATTACTTAAATCGAAAATGATTCCTCCAGAATTATGAATCGGATAATTAAAAGCGACAGACTGAAAACTTAGCAACAGTATAGCCGGCCTCTAATTGTTCTAATTGTTCTAGTATCTTATTCGGACAAATTGTGCCTGAAACATTGTTGCGTTCTAATATTTATCGAATTAAAATGATCTTAACTTTTCAATACTTCGGTTAGTTCATCCGTTCGATTAGAAATTGTCTCAAAGAACGGCTTTGATTAGTCGTTTAAAGCGTCTGACACAATGTGGGCGGGTCATGCAAACGGAATAAATTGGAAAGCCCGCCGAATGGGAGGAGCTTCATCTGCTAATCTAGGGGCATAACAGCTGTTTCCTCTGTTAACTTTCGTCATTTTCCTTGGATCAGTCAAGGAGAAGGGAGATGTCACCTCCCAGCTAGGCAGCAGCACACAAACTCAGCGATGACTCTCGGCTATCGTGGTGGCAGCACCAGAAATCTCATCCACGACAGCAAACGGCCGCATTCCGTATGGGTAAAATCAACTCGCATTGCGTGATGAATTCATGCAATAATTGTCTTGCCAAAATCTTCCGTTTTATGAACGGTCTTTTCCAGGATCAGCGAAAATGATTTCTCAAGAGTTATGTTTCGGTAATTAAAAGCGACAGACTGAAAGCTTGGTAGTTCAGCAATAGTGAAGTCGGCCACTAATATGTTCTTCCCAGATGAAAACAACGTATTATTGAATGAGTTTCACGCTAATCTTCAATTAAAAGGATCTATCTAACGCCGTTCAATTATCTAATAATTTTATCCGCTCGATGAAAATTCTCTCGTAGAAGAGTAAATTGATCATTTCTCTTCAAAACGAAATAACTCTTGAACTATTCAAAATCTTCCCAAGTAACCGGACCAGCTGAATAACAGCTTCTTGAGCTTAAGTTAGCTTAAGAGTGATTTGTTTTACTCTTATACAGCAAAAATGATTGTTGGGTTATGAATGCGTCCAGCGATAGCGATCACACAACAACTTTACTCAACACATCAGTCCACCCATTTGTATTATCATAACAACAAACATTGTATTATGAGAATATAAAAGTCCTTCCAGCCTTTGTCCTACGTCAACATTGCGGTTATGTCTCAGACATTACCCACTCCTAGTTTTGACGTAGGACTACGTCTCTGTTTTCTATACCCGGTGTCATTTCAAAATTTATGAAACCAAGAGCGTTACGTTTGAGTGAAAGATTTTAAACGCTCACAGTACCTTTCCCACTGAACGAAATGATAAACAAATCCCGTTATCCGAGAGATGAAACTCCCGCGTTCAATTTGTAATATTCGGTGAACCTGAAAATCATTGATAAATAGTTGAAAAGTTGTTTTAAAGTTAGACATTGAAATCGCTGAAATCTATAAATATGGGTAGCGGACAAATTTTCTCGTTCAGTATACCAACGCTCTCTGATTGGTGCGCATCGTGGGGGCAACTACGATGCAGGAAGGAATGCGATCATGCGAGAGCTGATCGTCAGTTCCATTTCGACCACCGTCGAGGTGACACCTCGAGCTGGGCAGCGGCACATCGACTCAGCGACGACACTTGGCTATCGTACTGATAGCACCAGGAATCTCATTCACAACAGCAAGCGGCGGGCCAGTTTTCGACTGCGTCTAGCGTTGAGCGCGGAGAAAATCAACACGAATTGCGTGGCATTGTAAATTCATCAAAATCGTCCATTATTCAAACGGTTCTTTTCAGGACTATCGAAAAAGATTTCTCAAGAGTTAATTGGATGAATTTCCACCCTCGATCGAGAAAGGTGAACCTAGTGCAAAGCAAGGACAGAGCGGCGTTTCTCAGCAAAAGCAAAGCCGGTCATTAATCGCATGCACGGCAGCAAGCGGCGGGCCAGTTTTCGGTGGCGTTCAGCATTTAGTGCGGAGAAAACAAACACGCATAGTGGCATAGTGAATTCATTTAATTTTCCTCCTAATTTAAGGACCATCGAAAATGATTTTTCAAGAGCTGTGAATCGGATAATTCCATTCCAACGAACGGGAAAAGTGTAGTACAACCGAAAAGTGAATGATTTTGAATGCTTGGTGACTCAGTCAGCAACAATTATGACGTCTAATTGTTCCACCCGGACTTTGGCAACGCATTATCATATCCGGACCATTTTGCGTGAAAAATGTTTCAATTCTAACATTTTCCAAATTAAAATGATCTAAATCATCTAATATTTTGGTTACATTATCCGTTCAATGGAAATTTTCTCATTTCTCGGTTGATTTATCGTTTGATGCATCTGGAGCATAAGGGGCGGGTCATGCAAACGAAATTAACTGAAAAGCCAGCCGAATGGGAGGAGCTTCATCTGCCAATCTAGGGGTATAAAAGCAGTGTTCTCTGTTTTCTTTCGTCATTTTCGTTGGATCAGTCAAGGAGGTTGGAGGTGGATGTCACCTCCAGCAAGGCAGCAGCACAACAACCCAGCGACTACTCTCGGATATCGTGCTGATGATAGCACTTGGAATCGCATCCATGGCAGCGGCGGTGGGCCAATTTTCGACGGCGTCCAGCATTCTCCGCACTCCGCAGCGAAAACCAACACGCATTGCATGGCATTTTGAATGCATCAAAATCGTCCATTATTCAAACCGGTCCTTTTCAGGACCATCGAAAATGATTCCTCAAGAGTTAATTGGATAATTTCCAACATCGATCGAGATGTAGTGCAACCAAAAAGCAAAAGACAGAGCATCGTTGCCAGCAATAGTGAAACTGGTCATTATTGTAATCCACGGCGGTCCAGTTTTCGGTGGCGTTTATCATTCAGCACGGAGAAAACCAACACGCATTGCGTGACATGGTGAATTCATGCCATTTCGTTCCTAAAATCGTCAATTAATCAAACGGTCTTGTTCAGGACCACCGTTAATTATTCCTTAAGAGTTTGTGAATCAGCTAATTTCATTCCATCGAACGAGAAAAGTGTGGTGCAATTGAGAAGTGAAAGATTGAATACTTGGTGGCCCAGCAATAATGATGAAACCGGTCACTAATGGCCTAATGGTTCCACCCGGAATTTAACAACGCATTATTCTATCCGAACTATTTTGCGTGAAACATTGCTTAATTAAAATTAAGTTTAAACAATTTTCGAAAATGTTCGAAGGTGAATATATGACGAAGCCACACCTAGAATTTTCTAGAGCACAAATCTGAAGAACCGAATGTCGGTTTGCGCTTAAAAGTTGATCGTTTGGTTACCCGCTGGTGGTTTGCTCATTTCTCGGTTGGTTAGTTGCTTGATGCGTCTGGAGCATTCGGGGCGGGTCATGCAAACGAAATAAACTGGAAAGCCAGCCAAATGGGAGGAGCCTAATCTACTAATCAAGGGGAATAAAAGCAGTGACCTCTGTTTTCTTCCGTCATTTTCGTTGAATCAGTCAAAGGGAATGGATGTCACCTCCGCAGCTGCGCACCAATCCTGCGATGACTCTCGGCTATTTAGCTGATAGAACCAGGAATCTCTAGAATCTGGAACCAGGAATCTCAGGCTATATGGAACAGGGCCCATATCGTCGGTTTCCTGCAATAGGGGCACAACTCAAAAAATGTGAATTTTCAGAATGAGCGTTTGAAAATTGGCAAACTTGAAGCACTTCCTACAAGTTCACTTATTTCTCTCATTATTCGACAAAAGTAAACGAATTTTGATTGTTGTATCATAGAAAGGGGCTGAAGGACTATCTGTTTCATGATTTTTGGATTACTATTTTTCATCGACTATTGAAAAAGTTGACTGATTTTGAGTTGTGCCTTTATTGCGGAAAATTGGTGAAAATTCAAAAATCTCGCGTTTCTCAACAAATTTTGGAACGGGTCTTTGTGAGATGAAAGTTTGCATAGTTTTTCATCATTTGCCATCAAAATCTCAAAAACGACCAATTTTGAGTTGTGCCCCTATTGCAGGAAACCGACGATATAGCCGAGGCGGTAAACACACGGGTATTCAGCATGACCATGCTGAGGGTAACGGGTTCGATTCCCGGTCGGTCCAGGATCTTTTTGTAAAGGAAATTTCCTTGACTTCCTTGGGCATAGAGTATCTTCGTGCCTGCCATACGATATGCACATGCAAAATGGTCATTGGCAGAGGAAGCTCTCAGTTAATTACTTTGGAAGTGCTCATAGAACACTAAGCTGAGAAGCAGGCTTTGTCCCAGTAAGGACGTTACGCCAAGAAGAAGAAGAAGAAGAACCAGGAATCTCATCCACGGCAGTAAGCGATGGCAGTTTTCGATGGCTTCCAGCATTCAGTGCGGATAATTTTCAATTGTCTTGCCGAAATCTCTTGTTATTTAAAAGGTTCTTTTCAGGACCAGTGAAAATTATTCCTCCAGAGTTATGAATCGGATAATTAAAAGCGACAGACTGAAAACTTAGCAACAGCATAGCCGGCCTCTAATTGTTGTTCGCGTAACTATACAACGTATTGTTGAATCTAGCAATTGAGTTGTGTCAAATACACATGGCTACGGTGGCTCCATCTGTTAATTTCATAGCGGCAATTTTAGTTATTTTAATTATTGTTGCGATCGCAATATGATGTTTGGGAAGCTATGGCTTAACGCCTTTCAATATTATAATCATTCTTTCCTTTCGACGAAAATTCTTTCAAACTACGGTTGAACATTTATCTTCAAAATAAAATAATACTCAACCCTCAAGTGATGGCCAACCGCGCGAGTTACGGAAGGTTTAACTAATTAACATCTTATGAATGCGTTCAGTGAAATGGATCACATAGGTAACAACTTTAATCAACACATCACTCCGCCGATTTGAATTTTGCCAGCATACATTGTGTAGGCCTTTTATCGTCGGTTTCCTGCAATAGGGGCACAACTCAAAAAATGTGAATTTTCAGAATAAGCGTTTGAAAATTGGCAATCATGAAGCACCTCCTGCAAATTCACTTATTTCTCTCATCATTTGACAAAAGTAAACAAATTTTGATTGTTGTATCATTGAAAGGGGCTGAAGGACTATCTGTTTCATGAATTTTTGACAACTATTTTTCAACGACTATTGAAAAAATTGACTGATTTTGAGTTGTGCCCTTACTGCGGAAAATTGGTGAAAATGCCCAAATCTCGCGTTTCTCATCGAATTTTGGAACGGGTCTTTGTGAGATGAAATTTTACATAGTTTTTCATCATTTGCCATCAAAATCTCAAAAATGACATATTTTGAGTTGTGCCCCTATTGCAGGAAACCGACGTTATGTGATAAATTCGTTATGCATTTATTTACGAAGGTCGGACAACAATGACACGAAAAATCAGCTGATTTAAGACTTCAAATTAAAGGGCCCATTTCAATATATAAAAGTCGGAACCTCATTCCAGCCTTTGTCCTACGTCAACAATGCGGTTATGTCTCAGACATTACCCACCCCTAGTTTTTATCAGTCAAATAAGTGAAATCTCATAATGATTTGCTGTTTCAAGAAATATCAACGAATACTATTTTTGACGTAGGACTACGTCTCTGTTTTCTATACCCGGTGTCATTTCAAAATTTATGAAACCAAGAGCGTTACGTTTGAGTGAAAGATTTTAAACGCTCACAGTACCTTTCCCACTGAACGAAATGATAAACAAATCCCGTTATCCGAGAGATGAAACTCCCGCGTTCAATTTGTAATATTCGATGAACCTAAAAATCATTGATAAATAGTTGAAAAGTTGTTTTAAAGTTAGACATTGAAATTGCTGAAATCTATAAATATGGGTAGCGGACAAATTTTCTCGTTCAGTATACCAACGCTCTCTGATTGGTGCGCATCGTGGGGGCAACTACGATGCAGGAAGGAATGCGATCATGCGAGAGCTGATCGTCAGTTCCATTTCGACCACCGTCGAGGTGACACCTCGAGCTGGGCAGCGGCACATCGACTCAGCGACGACACTTGGCTATCGTACTGATAGCACCAGGAATCTCATTCACAACAGCAAGCGGCGGGCCAGTTTTCGATTGCGTCTAGCGTTGAGCGCGGAGAAAACCAACACGAATTGCGTGGCATTGTAAATTCATCAAAATCGTCCATTATTCAAACGGTTCTTTTCAGGACCATCGAAAAAGATTTCTCAAGAGTTAATTGGATGAATTTCCACCCTCGATCGAGAAAGGTGAACCTAGTGCAAAGCAAGGACAGAGCGGCGTTTCTCAGCAAAAGCAAAGCCGGTCATTAATCGCATGCACGGCAGCAAGCGGCGGGCCAGTTTTCGGTGGCGTTCAGCATTTAGTGCGGAGAAAACAAACACGCATAGTGGCATAGTGAATTCATTTAATTTTCCTCCTAATTTAAGGACCATCGAAAATGATTTTTCAAGAGCTGTGAATCGGATAATTCCATTCCAACGAACGGGAAAAGTGTAGTACAACCGAAAAGTGAATGATTTTGAATGCTTGGTAACTCAGCCAGCAACAATTATGACGTCTAATTGTTCCACCCGGACTTTGGCAACGCATTATCATATCCGGACCATTTTGCGTGAAAAATGTTTCAATTCTAACATTTTCCAAATTAAAATGATCTAAATCATCTAATATTTTGGTTACATTATCCGTTCAATGGAAATTTTCTCATTTCTCGGTTGATTAATCGTTTGATGCGTCTGGAGCATAAGGGGCGGGTCATGCAAACGAAATTAACTGAAAAGCCAGCCGAATGGGAGGAGCTTCATCTGCCAATCTAGGGGTATAAAAGCAGTGTTCTCTGTTTTCTTTCGTCATTTTCGTTGGATCAGTCAAGGAGGTTGGAGGTGGATGTCACCTCCAGCAAGGCAGCAGCACAACAACCCAGCGACTACTCTCGGATATCGTGCTGATGATAGCACTTGGAATCGCATCCATGGCAGCGGCGGTGGGCCAATTTTCGACGGCGTCCAGCATTCTCCGCACTCCGCAGCGAAAACCAACACGCATTGCATGGCATTTTGAATGCATCAAAATCGTCCATTATTCAAACCGGTCCTTTTCAGGACCATCGAAAATGATTCCTCAAGAGTTAATTGGATAATTTCCAACATCGATCGAGATGTAGTGCAACCAAAAAGCAAAAGACAGAGCATCGTTGCCAGCAATAGTGAAACTGGTCATTATTGTAATCCACGGCGGTCCAGTTTTCGGTGGCGTTTATCATTCAGCACGGAGAAAACCAACACGCATTGCGTGACATGGTGAATTCATGCCATTTCGTTCCTAAAATCGTCAATTAATCAAACGGTCTTGTTCAGGACCACCGTTAATTATTCCTTAAGAGTTTGTGAATCAGCTAATTTCATTCCATCGAACGAGAAAAGTGTGGTGCAATTGAGAAGTGAAAGATTGAATACTTGGTGGCCCAGCAATAATGATGAAACCGGTCACTAATGGCCTAATGGTTCCACCCGGAATTTAACAACGCATTATTCTATCCGAACTATTTTGCGTGAAACATTGCTTAATTAAAATTAAGTTTAAACAATTTTCGAAAATGTTCGAAGGTGAATATATGACGAAGCCACACCTAGAATTTTCTAGAGCACAAATCTGAAGAACCGAATGTCGGTTTGCGCTTAAAAGTTGATCGTTTGGTTACCCGCTGGTGGTTTGCTCATTTCTCGGTTGGTTAGTTGCTTGATGCGTCTGGAGCATTCGGGGCGGGTCATGCAAACGAAATAAACTGGAAAGCCAGCCAAATGGGAGGAGCCTAATCTACTAATCAAGGGGAATAAAAGCAGTGACCTCTGTTTTCTTCCGTCATTTTCGTTGAATCAGTCAAAGGGAATGGATGTCACCTCCGCAGCTGCTCACCAATCCTGCGATGACTCTCGGCTATTTAGCTGATAGAACCAGGAATCTCTAGAATCTGGAACCAGGCATCTCAGGCTATATGGAACAGGGCCCATATAGCCGAGGCGGTAAACGCACGGGTATTCAGCATGACCATGCTGAGGGTAACGGGTTCGATTCCCGGTCGGTCCAGGATCTTTTCGTAAAGGAAATTTCCTTGACTTCCTTGGGCATAGAGTATCTTCGTGCCTGCCACACGATATGCACATGCAAAATGGTCATTGGCAGAGGAAGCTCTCAGTTAATTACTTTGGAAGTGCTAATAGAAGCAGGCTTTGTCCCAGTGAGGACGTTACGCCAAGAAGAAGAAGAAGAACCAGGAATCTCATCCACGGCAGTAAGCGATGGCAGTTTTCGATGGCTTCCAGCATTCAGTGCGGATAATTTTCAATTGTCTTGCCGAAATCTCCTGTTATTTAAAAGGTTCTTTTCAGGACCAGTGAAAATTATTCCTCCAGAGTTATGAATCGGATAATTAAAAGCAACAGACTGAAAACTTAGCAACAGTATAGCCGGCCTCTAATTGTTGTTCGCGTAACTATACAACGTATTGTTGAATCTAGAATATTTCATGAAACTGCAATCAAAATTATCTAAAATTTCGTTAACAGCAATTGGGTTGTTTAGTGAATTAAATATTACCATTTTCTTTAGCCTAATCGAAAGAGCTCATTTTTCTGAGTATTAGGTGAATTTATTGCGTTCCAATTTCTTTGTTTTGATGGTTAAATAAACAAAACAGTTTTAATTTCCGTGGATAGAATGACAGTTCAATCGATAAAGTGACATTTCACCCCGACCAAAAAATTTTCTCCATACAAACTTTAAATGCATTTTAAAAATAGTTCCCGGTCACCAAAAATGATGAAATTTTGGATTTCGACTAATTTTTGGACGGAGATTCCGATTATGCAATAATCTGGATACCCCTAAAGAACCCAATTGAGTTGTGTCAAATACACATGGCTACGGTGGCTCCATCTGTTCATTTCATAGCGGCAATTTTAGTTATTTTAATGATTGTTGCGATCGCAATATGATGTTTGGGAAGCTATGGCTTAACGCTTTTCAATATTATAATCATTCTTTCCTTTCGACGAAAATTCTTTCAAACAACGGTTGAACATTTATCTTCAAAATAAAATAATACTCAACCCTCAAGTGATGGCCAACCGCGCGAGTTACGGAAGGTTTAACTAATTAACATCTTATGAATGCGTTCAGTGAAATGGATCACATAGGTAACAACTTTAATCAACACATCACTCCGCCGATTTGAATTTTGCCAGCATACATTGTGTAGGCCTTTTATCGTCGGTTTCCTGCAATAAGGGCACAACTCAAAAAATGTGAATTTTCAGAATAAGCGTTTGAAATTTGGCAATCATGAAGCACCTCCTGCAAATTCACTTATTTCTCTCATCATTTGATAAAAGTAAACAAATTTTGATTGTTGTATCATTGAAAGGGGCTGAAGGACTATCTGTTTCATGAATTTTTGACAACTATTTTTCAACGACTATTGAAAAAATTGACTGATTTTGAGTTGTGCCCTTACTGCGGAAAATTGGTGAAAATGCCCAAATCTCGCGTTTCTCATCGAATTTTGGAACGGGTCTTTGTGAGATGAAATTTTACATAGTTTTTCATCATTTGCCATCAAAATCTCAAAAATGACATATCTTGAGTTGTGCCCCTATTGCAGGAAACCGACGTTATGTGATAAATTCGTTATGCATTTATTTACGAAGGTCGGACAACAATGACACGAAAAATCAGCTGATTTAAGACTTCAAATTAAAGGGCCCATTTCAATATATAAAAGTCGGAACCTCATTCCAGCCTTTGTCCTACGTCAACAATGCGGTTATGTCTCAGACATTACCCACCCCTAGTTTTTTTCCATTCACATTAATATAAATAACTAATACATAATGGAAATAAATGCCGGATTCGTTTCATAAGACATGCCGCTATCGGACGCAACAACTGTATCTGAGAAAGTGTTTTTGAAATCCTGCGTAAAGAATAATATATTGTGTTTGCAGACAAAAATCAATTTCGCTGAAATGCTTCTCAAAACCAATAGTTTGCTGCTTCCTATAGAGGGCACTGCACGCCACTAGGGTTACAATGGAAAATTTTTCTAAGCTTTTGGCATTACGGCAAGATTCCAACAGTTCCTTATATAGTTTCTACAGGACTTCCTCAAAGAATTCATCCAACAATTTCTAAAGGAACTCCTCTAGCAACTTTGTAAGGAATTTCTCATTGTGTTCTTTATAGGTTTCCCAAACAGGAGAAGGATAACATTTCCACAGAAATTCCTACTGGGAAACCCAGAAAAAAAAACTTCTGAAAACATTTCAAAAGGATCTGGAGAAATCTCAGAGGGAAAACTTGAAGGAACTTTCAGAAGAATTTCAGAAGGAACTGCTGGAACAATTATGAAAGGAAATAGAGAAATTTTAAAAGAAATTCCGTGAGGAGTACCTGCAGCAATTTAGATGAAGCTTTCGGAGAAACCCTGAATAAACTTCTGGAAGAATCTTAGATGGAGACATTTGTAGATTGTCAGAAGGAACTCCTGGTTTAATTTCTGAAGAAAGCATGGCAGAAATAATTGAAATAATTCCGTAAGGAATTTCTGAAGCAATCCCGAAAATAACTCTTGGGGAATCACAGAAGATTATCTGGATATAACTCCTGATGAAATCTTAGAAAGAAAATCCTGGAGGAATTCCAGAAGCAACTATGGGAGGAATCCGTAAAGGGATTCTTCGCAGAATTATAAGATATCCTGGAGGAATCTTGGATGGAGTGAATGCAGGGATGCTGGAAAAAGTTACTGAAGGAGTCCCGGGAAAAAAAAAATCCTGGATAAATCCTAGAAGGAAGTTCTCGAGGAATCCCAGAAGAATCCACGAAGGAATTCCTAAAGGAATCCAAAAAGGAACACCTGGAGGAATCCCAGAAGCAACTCCTGGGAGGGTTTTGAATGAATTCCGGAGGGGTTACCCGCCGAGATCTTGGAATGTATATCTGAATGAACCCCTGAAGGAATCCAAGAAGGAACTCCTGGAGGAATCCCGAAAGGAACTTTTTTAGGAAACACAGAAAGAAGTTCTGATGGAATCTCAAAAGAAATTCCGGTTAAAATCCCTGTAGAGATGTCTAAAGAAATTGCTGGTGGAAGAGAGGAGAAAAAAAAACCTTGAAAGAACTCCTTAAGGAAACCATGGATAAACTTTTAGAAAAACCTTAGAAAAAAAACTAGGGGTGGGTAATGTCTGAGACATAACCGCATTGTTGACGTAGGACAAAGGCTGGAATGAGGTTCCGACTTTTATATATTGAAATGGGCCCTTTAATTTGAAGTCTTAAATCAGCTGATTTTTCGTGTCATTGTTGTCCGACCTTCGTAAATAAATGCATAACGAATTTATCACATAACGTCGGTTTCCTGCAATAGGGGCACAACTCAAGATATGTCATTTTTGAGATTTTGATGGCAAATGATGAAAAACTATGTAAAATTTCATCTCACAAAGACCCGTTCCAAAATTCGATGAGAAACGCGAGATTTGGGCATTTTCACCAATTTTCCGCAGTAAGGGCACAACTCAAAATCAGTCAATTTTTTCAATAGTCGTTGAAAAATAGTTGTCAAAAATTCATGAAACAGATAGTCCTTCAGCCCCTTTCAATGATACAACAATCAAAATTTGTTTACTTTTATCAAATGATGAGAGAAATAAGTGAATTTGCAGGAGGTGCTTCATGATTGCCAAATTTCAAACGCTTATTCTGAAAATTCACATTTTTTGAGTTGTGCCCTTATTGCAGGAAACCGACGATAAAAGGCCTACACAATGTATGCTGGCAAAATTCAAATCGGCGGAGTGATGTGTTGATTAAAGTTGTTACCTATGTGATCCATTTCACTGAACGCATTCATAAGATGTTAATTAGTTAAACCTTCCGTAACTCGCGCGGTTGGCCATCACTTGAGGGTTGAGTATTATTTTATTTTGAAGATAAATGTTCAACCGTTGTTTGAAAGAATTTTCGTCGAAAGGAAAGAATGATTATAATATTGAAAAGCGTTAAGCCATAGCTTCCCAAACATCATATTGCGATCGCAACAATCATTAAAATAACTAAAATTGCCGCTATGAAATGAACAGATGGAGCCACCGTAGCCATGTGTATTTGACACAACTCAATTGGGTTCTTTAGGGGTATCCAGATTATTGCATAATCGGAATCTCCGTCCAAAAATTAGTCGAAATCCAAAATTTCATCATTTTTGGTGACCGGGAACTATTTTTAAAATGCATTTAAAGTTTGTATGGAGAAAATTTTTTGGTCGGGGTGAAATGTCACTTTATCGATTGAACTGTCATTCTATCCACGGAAATTAAAACTGTTTTGTTTATTTAACCATCAAAACAAAGAAATTGGAACGCAATAAATTCACCTAATACTCAGAAAAATGAGCTCTTTCGATTAGGCTAAAGAAAATGGTAATATTTAATTCACTAAACAACCCAATTGCTGTTAACGAAATTTTAGATAATTTTGATTGCAGTTTCATGAAATATTCTAGATTCAACAATACGTTGTATAGTTACGCGAACAACAATTAGAGGCCGGCTATACTGTTGCTAAGTTTTCAGTCTGTTGCTTTTAATTATCCGATTCATAACTCTGGAGGAATAATTTTCACTGGTCCTGAAAAGAACCTTTTAAATAACAGGAGATTTCGGCAAGACAATTGAAAATTATCCGCACTGAATGCTGGAAGCCATCGAAAACTGCCATCGCTTACTGCCGTGGATGAGATTCCTGGTTCTTCTTCTTCTTCTTGGCGTAACGTCCTCACTGGGACAAAGCCTGCTTCTATTAGCACTTCCAAAGTAATTAACTGAGAGCTTCCTCTGCCAATGACCATTTTGCATGTGCATATCGTGTGGCAGGCACGAAGATACTCTATGCCCAAGGAAGTCAAGGAAATTTCCTTTACGAAAAGATCCTGGACCGACCGGGAATCGAACCCGTTACCCTCAGCATGGTCATGCTGAATACCCGTGCGTTTACCGCCTCGGCTATATGGGCCCTGTTCCATATAGCCTGAGATGCCTGGTTCCAGATTCTAGAGATTCCTGGTTCTATCAGCTAAATAGCCGAGAGTCATCGCAGGATTGGTGAGCAGCTGCGGAGGTGACATCCATTCCCTTTGACTGATTCAACGAAAATGACGGAAGAAAACAGAGGTCACTGCTTTTATTCCCCTTGATTAGTAGATTAGGCTCCTCCCATTTGGCTGGCTTTCCAGTTTATTTCGTTTGCATGACCCGCCCCGAATGCTCCAGACGCATCAAGCAACTAACCAACCGAGAAATGAGCAAACCACCAGCGGGTAACCAAACGATCAACTTTTAAGCGCAAACCGACATTCGGTTCTTCAGATTTGTGCTCTAGAAAATTCTAGGTGTGGCTTCGTCATATATTCACCTTCGAACATTTTCGAAAATTGTTTAAACTTAATTTTAATTAAGCAATGTTTCACGCAAAATAGTTCGGATAGAATAATGCGTTGTTAAATTCCGGGTGGAACCATTAGGCCATTAGTGACCGGTTTCATCATTATTGCTGGGCCACCAAGTATTCAATCTTTCACTTCTCAATTGCACCACACTTTTCTCGTTCGATGGAATGAAATTAGCTGATTCACAAACTCTTAAGGAATAATTAACGGTGGTCCTGAACAAGACCGTTTGATTAATTGACGATTTTAGGAACGAAATGGCATGAATTCACCATGTCACGCAATGCGTGTTGGTTTTCTCCGTGCTGAATGATAAACGCCACCGAAAACTGGACCGCCGTGGATTACAATAATGACCAGTTTCACTATTGCTGGCAACGATGCTCTGTCTTTTGCTTTTTGGTTGCACTACATCTCGATCGATGTTGGAAATTATCCAATTAACTCTTGAGGAATCATTTTCGATGGTCCTGAAAAGGACCGGTTTGAATAATGGACGATTTTGATGCATTCAAAATGCCATGCAATGCGTGTTGGTTTTCGCTGCGGAGTGCGGAGAATGCTGGACGCCGTCGAAAATTGGCCCACCGCCGCTGCCATGGATGCGATTCCAAGTGCTATCATCAGCACGATATCCGAGAGTAGTCGCTGGGTTGTTGTGCTGCTGCCTTGCTGGAGGTGACATCCACCTCCAACCTCCTTGACTGATCCAACGAAAATGACGAAAGAAAACAGAGAACACTGCTTTTATACCCCTAGATTGGCAGATGAAGCTCCTCCCATTCGGCTGGCTTTTCAGTTAATTTCGTTTGCATGACCCGCCCCTTATGCTCCAGACGCATCAAACGATTAATCAACCGAGAAATGAGAAAATTTCCATTGAACGGATAATGTAACCAAAATATTAGATGATTTAGATCATTTTAATTTGGAAAATGTTAGAATTGAAACATTTTTCACGCAAAATGGTCCGGATATGATAATGCGTTGCCAAAGTCCGGGTGGAACAATTAGACGTCATAATTGTTGCTGGCTGAGTTACCAAGCATTCAAAATCATTCACTTTTCGGTTGTACTACACTTTTCCCGTTCGTTGGAATGGAATTATCCGATTCACAGCTCTTGAAAAATCATTTTCGATGGTCCTTAAATTAGGAGGAAAATTAAATGAATTCACTATGCCACTATGCGTGTTTGTTTTCTCCGCACTAAATGCTGAACGCCACCGAAAACTGGCCCGCCGCTTGCTGCCGTGCATGCGATTAATGACCGGCTTTGCTTTTGCTGAGAAACGCCGCTCTGTCCTTGCTTTGCACTAGGTTCACCTTTCTCGATCGAGGGTGGAAATTCATCCAATTAACTCTTGAGAAATCTTTTTCGATGGTCCTGAAAAGAACCGTTTGAATAATGGACGATTTTGATGAATTTACAATGCCACGCAATTCGTGTTGGTTTTCTCCGCGCTCAACGCTAGACGCAATCGAAAACTGGCCGCCGTTTGCTGCCGTGAATGAGATTCCTGGTGCTATCAGTACAATAGCCAATTGTCGTCGCTGAGTCGATGTGCCGCTGCCCAGCTCGAGGTGTCACCTCGACGGTGGTTGAATGGAACTGACGATCAGCTCTCGCATGATCGCATTCCTTCCTGCATCGTAGTTGCCCCCACGATGCGCACCAATCAGAGAGCGTTGGTATACTGAACGAGAAAATTTGTCCGCTACCCATATTTATAGATTTCAGCAATTTCAATGTCTAACTTTAAAACAACTTTTCAACTATTTATCAATGATTTTTAGGTTCATCGAATATTACAAATTGAACGCGGGAGTTTCATCTCTCGGATAACGGGATTTGTTTATCATTTCGTTCAGTGGGAAAGGTACTGTGAGCGTTTAAAATCTTTCACTCAAACGTAACGCTCTTGGTTTCATAAATTTTGAAATGACACCGGGTATAGAAAACAGAGACGTAGTCCTACGTCAAAATCTCAGAAGGACCTTTGGAGGAATCTAAGAAGAAACTCCGGAATGAATTATTGGAGGGATCTTTGAAGGAACCCCTGAAGGAATACAATAAGGAGGAATTATCTAATGGAATCACAAAAAAGCATGGATAAATCCTAGAAGGACGTAGTTCCTCCAAAAAGGGAGACATTCTCAAAAATGGGAATCCCAATATAAACTTCTCTAGGAATTCCAAAATGAACTGCTATAAGAATTTTAGAAGAAACTCTTGTAGAGTCCTTCGAATGTCGTGGTGAATTTTATTCAAATTAATTCAATTTGATATTCTTCATAGATTTAACGGGTGTCCACTAAATAACGAGAATGGTTTTAGCAACTGATTAAAAAATTACAAGCGCCCCTAGAGAAAAGTTTTTTTATGCAAAACAATCATCTCTCTCTCTCTCTTCTTGGCGTAACGTCCTCATTGGGACAAAGCCTGCTTCTCAGCTTAGTGTTCTATGAGCACTTCCACAGTTATTAACTGAGAGCTTCCGCTGCCAATGACCATTTTGCATGTGTATATCGTGTGGCAGGCACGAAGATACTCTATGCCCAAGGAAGTCAAGGAAATTTCCTTTACGAAAAGATCCTGGACCGACCGGGAATCGAACCCGTCACCCTCAGCATGGTCATGCTGAATACCCGTGCGTTTACCGCCTCGGCTATATGGGCCCTAAAACAATCATCTATCTATCCACAAAGTCAGCGTATTTTTTTATTTTGTTTCAACTTATTCTGTTCTGTAGAAAACGACATTGAAACAGGAAGCCCTAGTTAAGCGCCTTGGACGGCTCTACCGATTGCTAAAAAAAACGTAAAAAAGTTAAAAGAAAACCTAAAATCTGTCCAGTTTTGAATGAACTCTACAACCTGGCATCCCTAGAAACAGATCCTGATGGAAATAGATGTAAACTAGCTAAATCAATAAGCATGAAATCATTTCACATCATTAAACGTACTTTTGCGTCATGGGCTGGATAAATCAATAGAATGCCGTGTAAAATATCAAATATCCACATCAAATCACATTTACACGTTGGACAACATGTAAATGGTTTGTTATAAAATAAAATAGCACACAAAAAGGTCAACAATGAACCGCAGTGCACAAATTACATTGACACGTTTTTATGATACAGAAAAATGGCATTTTTTGGAAATTTCAATAAACGTCATTTACGAGAAAAGGCTGCCATCAAAGCAGTAAAACCAGTCAGTATCCCCATTTTTTTTCCTATTGTTGTTTGAGTGTGTAGATGCTAAAGGTAGCTTGGAAGTCAATTATTTCAACTAACTATTTCACAGATGCAGAAAATGCGTGAAAGTTAAATTTTAAAAGTCGTACAAAGCAGTTGCTCCAACATCACTACACAAATATGCTGTACAAATTACTACGTTCAATTTTCTAAAATTTTATATTTTTCCATGAAAGTACAGTGTTAAACCTTTATGATAGATAGATTCAGATTGCCGTTTTAGAAGATCATATATTTTTAAGAGCACTTTGGAAGCATTCTCGTTATTTAGTGGACACCCGTTATTAGTGAACAAACTAATATCTTCGGAAGAGCTTCTAAGCTAATATGGTAGCAGAACAATGGGTGGTTTATTGAGTCATTAGCTTTGGTGATAATCTCCACTGGTTGCACCTATGGTCTTGATATCGGTGATCTGAACCTGGCAGTTGGCAATGTTTTCTTGCTATTGTTGTTTTTTCATAATATTCTATTAGCATACAAGTTAAAATTGAAATCAGAGCTAAGTTCGAGTTTAATCACATGAACATTTTGTTGAAGGGGGGGGGGGGTGTTTAACAAGCTACGTCATTTATAGAGGGGGGTGTCTGAATTTGTGACGAAATGCTACGAGGGGGGAGGGGGGTATTAAAAATCGCTCAAAAATAGCTACGTCATTTATGGACGCCCCCTAAACCGATTTTGTTCACCGATGATTTGTTTTTGATAACGAAAAGTGCCCATAAAGCCACAGCTGCTAAGGCGTGAGTACTGAGTACCCAGCACAACCATGCTGAGGATGACGGGTTCGATTCCCGGTCAGTCCAGGACCTTTTCGTGAAGGAAATTTCCTCGACTTAAATGAGCATGCAGTATTTTCGTGCAAGTCACACGCTATACACATGCAAAATAGTAATTGGCAAAATAAGATTTTAGTTAAAAACTAGGGGTGGGTAATGTCTGAGACATAACCGCATTGTTGACGTAGGACAAAGGCTGGAATGAGGTTCCGACTTTTATATATTGAAATGGGCCCTTTAATTTGAAGTCTTAAATCAGCTGATTTTTCGTGTCATTGTTGTCCGACCTTCGTAAATAAATGCATAACGAATTTATCACATAACGTCGGTTTCCTGCAATAGGGGCACAACTCAAGATATGTCATTTTTGAGATTTTGATGGCAAATGATGAAAAACTATGTAAAATTTCATCTCACAAAGACCCGTTCCAAAATTCGATGAGAAACGCGAGATTTGGGCATTTTCACCAATTTTCCGCAGTAAGGGCACAACTCAAAATCAGTCAATTTTTTCAATAGTCGTTGAAAAATAGTTGTCAAAAATTCATGAAACAGATAGTCCTTCAGCCCCTTTCAATGATACAACAATCAAAATTTGTTTACTTTTATCAAATGATGAGAGAAATAAGTGAATTTGCAGGAGGTGCTTCATGATTGCCAAATTTCAAACGCTTATTCTGAAAATTCACATTTTTTGAGTTGTGCCCTTATTGCAGGAAACCGACGATAAAAGGCCTACACAATGTATGCTGGCAAAATTCAAATCGGCGGAGTGATGTGTTGATTAAAGTTGTTACCTATGTGATCCATTTCACTGAACGCATTCATAAGATGTTAATTAGTTAAACCTTCCGTAACTCGCGCGGTTGGCCATCACTTGAGGGTTGAGTATTATTTTATTTTGAAGATAAATGTTCAACCGTTGTTTGAAAGAATTTTCGTCGAAAGGAAAGAATGATTATAATATTGAAAAGCGTTAAGCCATAGCTTCCCAAACATCATATTGCGATCGCAACAATCATTAAAATAACTAAAATTGCCGCTATGAAATGAACAGATGGAGCCACCGTAGCCATGTGTATTTGACACAACTCAATTGGGTTCTTTAGGGGTATCCAGATTATTGCATAATCGGAATCTCCGTCCAAAAATTAGTCGAAATCCAAAATTTCATCATTTTTGGTGACCGGGAACTATTTTTAAAATGCATTTAAAGTTTGTATGGAGAAAATTTTTTGGTCGGGGTGAAATGTCACTTTATCGATTGAACTGTCATTCTATCCACGGAAATTAAAACTGTTTTGTTTATTTAACCATCAAAACAAAGAAATTGGAACGCAATAAATTCACCTAATACTCAGAAAAATGAGCTCTTTCGATTAGGCTAAAGAAAATGGTAATATTTAATTCACTAAACAACCCAATTGCTGTTAACGAAATTTTAGATAATTTTGATTGCAGTTTCATGAAATATTCTAGATTCAACAATACGTTGTATAGTTACGCGAACAACAATTAGAGGCCGGCTATACTGTTGCTAAGTTTTCAGTCTGTTGCTTTTAATTATCCGATTCATAACTCTGGAGGAATAATTTTCACTGGTCCTGAAAAGAACCTTTTAAATAACAGGAGATTTCGGCAAGACAATTGAAAATTATCCGCACTGAATGCTGGAAGCCATCGAAAACTGCCATCGCTTACTGCCGTGGATGAGATTCCTGGTTCTTCTTCTTCTTCTTGGCGTAACGTCCTCACTGGGACAAAGCCTGCTTCTATTAGCACTTCCAAAGTAATTAACTGAGAGCTTCCTCTGCCAATGACCATTTTGCATGTGCATATCGTGTGGCAGGCACGAAGATACTCTATGCCCAAGGAAGTCAAGGAAATTTCCTTTACGAAAAGATCCTGGACCGACCGGGAATCGAACCCGTTACCCTCAGCATGGTCATGCTGAATACCCGTGCGTTTACCGCCTCGGCTATATGGGCCCTGTTCCATATAGCCTGAGATGCCTGGTTCCAGATTCTAGAGATTCCTGGTTCTATCAGCTAAATAGCCGAGAGTCATCGCAGGATTGGTGAGCAGCTGCGGAGGTGACATCCATTCCCTTTGACTGATTCAACGAAAATGACGGAAGAAAACAGAGGTCACTGCTTTTATTCCCCTTGATTAGTAGATTAGGCTCCTCCCATTTGGCTGGCTTTCCAGTTTATTTCGTTTGCATGACCCGCCCCGAATGCTCCAGACGCATCAAGCAACTAACCAACCGAGAAATGAGCAAACCACCAGCGGGTAACCAAACGATCAACTTTTAAGCGCAAACCGACATTCGGTTCTTCAGATTTGTGCTCTAGAAAATTCTAGGTGTGGCTTCGTCATATATTCACCTTCGAACATTTTCGAAAATTGTTTAAACTTAATTTTAATTAAGCAATGTTTCACGCAAAATAGTTCGGATAGAATAATGCGTTGTTAAATTCCGGGTGGAACCATTAGGCCATTAGTGACCGGTTTCATCATTATTGCTGGGCCACCAAGTATTCAATCTTTCACTTCTCAATTGCACCACACTTTTCTCGTTCGATGGAATGAAATTAGCTGATTCACAAACTCTTAAGGAATAATTAACGGTGGTCCTGAACAAGACCGTTTGATTAATTGACGATTTTAGGAACGAAATGGCATGAATTCACCATGTCACGCAATGCGTGTTGGTTTTCTCCGTGCTGAATGATAAACGCCACCGAAAACTGGACCGCCGTGGATTACAATAATGACCAGTTTCACTATTGCTGGCAACGATGCTCTGTCTTTTGCTTTTTGGTTGCACTACATCTCGATCGATGTTGGAAATTATCCAATTAACTCTTGAGGAATCATTTTCGATGGTCCTGAAAAGGACCGGTTTGAATAATGGACGATTTTGATGCATTCAAAATGCCATGCAATGCGTGTTGGTTTTCGCTGCGGAGTGCGGAGAATGCTGGACGCCGTCGAAAATTGGCCCACCGCCGCTGCCATGGATGCGATTCCAAGTGCTATCATCAGCACGATATCCGAGAGTAGTCGCTGGGTTGTTGTGCTGCTGCCTTGCTGGAGGTGACATCCACCTCCAACCTCCTTGACTGATCCAACGAAAATGACGAAAGAAAGTTTCAGTTAAATATTCTTTATTTCAGTTATTTTTACATTACTATACATTTTACATTTTAAGTGATACTGTGGTTTACATTTCAGCTTTGACCTTCTTCTAATTTTTATGTTACATTGTTTTGTTGATTTGATGTTTTCTTTTGCAATTTGTAAATATTGCTTTTGGTTTCCTTAAAACTAATTACAAACTACCCTATCCTACCTCTCCTTACCCTACTATTGCTGAAACAGCGAACTGATCATTTCGTGCTCAGATTGTGATGCCTTTTCTCTGAATTTTTGAAATATTGTTTGCATTTTCTGTTCTATGGTTTGGATTCCTGCTAGATCATGTACTTCAGTCGTTCTCGTGTTAAACGGTACGTTCAAAATCATTCTTAACGTCTTGCTTTGTAGGTTTTGCAACGTTTTCCTATGCGACATAGCAGTAGTCTGCCAAACAGGCATTGCATAGTGTATAACAGGAGCAATAATCTGTTTATACACAGCTAATTTATTTTTCAGGCACAATCTGGACCTTCTGTTTATCAATGGATATAGTGCTCTAATGATTTTGTTACATTTTGTTTTCGTTTTGTCTACGTGTGACCTAAACAGAAGCCTCTGGTCAAGAGTTAGGCCGAGATACACTACTTCAGCGGACCAGTCTAACGGATTTCCATCCATGATGATTTTTTGACTTTCAGATGGGATCAGTCTGGGGGATCGATTGTATGGGAAGACAATGACCTGCGTTTTTGCTGAATTAACTTTGATTTTCCACAATTCAGCATATTGTTGGAAGGAGTCCAGACACTGTTGCAGTTTACGCACCGAGGTGGACGTATTTCGACCCTTGACCATTATGCCTGTATCGTCGGCGAAAAGAGACAAATAGCAGCCGTCTGGGAGTTGGGGGACGTCAGACGTGTATATGCTGTACAGTATAGGACCAAGCAAACTACCCTGAGGGACGCCAGCCGGAATTTGTAAGCTGTCCGAGAGAGCTCCACCTAGAGACACTCTAAAGCATCTGTCGCTCAAGTAGTTTTGGATAACTTTGATTATGTAGTTCGGGAAATTGTAACGGTAGAGCTTGTGTACTAATCCATCGTGCCAAACACTATCAAAGGCCTTCTCAATATCAAGAAGGCCCATGAAAGTGGATTTGGCCACGGATTTGTTCCGCTTGATAATATTAGTCACTCGATAAAGCTGATGGGCAGTCGAGTGACCTTTACGGAAACCAAATTGTTCCGGAAGTAAAATATTGTTGTTGAGTACATGCTCCTGAACGCGATCGAGTATCAACCTCTCGAACAGCTTACTGAGGGCCGACAGCAAGCTTATCGGTCTGTAACTCTTAGGGCTGGTTGGGTCTTTCCCTGGTTTCAAAATTGGCACCACTTTAGCCATCTTCCAGCAAGTGGGAAAGTAGTGGAGATCAAGACATTTGTTGAGGATTTTAGCTATGTAGGCCAACGCAGACATGCTCAGATTTTTTAACACTAAATTAAAAATACCATCAAAGCCAGGTGCTTTCATGTTTTTGGAACCCTTGAGTGCAGCTGCGACTTGTTCGGTAGTTATTCGTTTGTTTTGTGGGACATAGCATGGGGTGTTACGCAAGGTGGACAATGTATCTCTAACCGGAAGCTCCATAGGACTGACCATTTGGCTACCTATCATATGGGATTCTCTGAACTGTAAGGCAATAGCATTCGATTTTTCGATTGGAGACACTAGTAGATCACTATTACACTTGAGTGGGGGAATCTGCTGAGGTTTCGATTTTAAAACTTTTGCTACTTTCCAAAATGGTTTGGCTAACGGATTCATCCTGCTGAGGGCTTGTTTGAAGTTTTCATTTTTAATATTTTGGACTCTAGAAGCTATTATTTTGTTCAGTCTCCTAGCCGTACTTCTTTTTACCGGGTCACCAGTACGCTGGTACTGGCGCCTGAACACGTTCCTAGCTCTGATAATACGTTTCGTGAAAGGGTCAAGTTGAAGTTGGTTACTTACTACTGATACTCGTGGAACACATCTGGTCTCGGCTGATGTTATGGCTTCTTGCAGGTTGGCCACTGCAGCGTCGATGTCGTCTTCGGTTTCCAGGGCTGCCTCGAGGTCGATTCCCATATCGACCCTCCGCTGGAACTCGACCCAGTTCACTCGTTGAAAATCCTTTCGCATTCGATGTTGCCGTCGCTCAGCTCCCCCACCAACCCGGATGGACACTGGTAAGTGGTCAGAGCTGAGGTCGTTGATGGTGTTTGGGCTTGATACTTCTGTATTCGTGAGGAAGATGTCCATGAAGGACGGTACACCCGCCCGCGACAGGTACGTTGGATCGCTGGGGGCATGTACCGTGAAATGTCCCAGCTGCGCTTCTCCAAACAGGAGGTTTCCATTCTTGTTTCGCCGATGGTTGCCCCAAGCCTCGTGCTTGGCGTTGAGATCACATGCCACGACGAACCGCTTTCTGTGCCGAGTTAGCTTGACCAGGTCATTCTTGAACTGCCGGGCCCCTCCCTGCCGTTCATAACACTGTTGGGGGCAGTACGCTGCAATCACAAGGAGGGGACCGTTTGGTGTACTTACTTCAACTCCTATGGCCTCTATTACTGATGTCTTGTAGTGCGGCTGCACTGAAAACTTGATTGGTTGTTTGATCGCGATGGCCACTCCTCCTCCATTAGCGGGTGTGCGATCCAATCTCACGATGGTGAATCCGGGAATGCTGAAGTTGATCCCGGGCTTCAGATGGGTCTCCGTTATGACGATCATATCCGTTTCTTCGCTAATCGCTAGGTCCTGTAGTTCAAGTGCCTTCGCTTTGACAGCGCAGGCGTTCCACAATAGGATGTTGACGTGGTTAGCCATGTCGAATGATAAATTCCCCTAGACAGAGGATCTGGTCCGCACGGGTGCGGCACTGTTTCAGTTGTTGCCACATTTCCTGGAAAATGTGGAGGAGTTCCTCGGGCGTGAGCAGTGGAGCTGAGTCCTCTTGTTGCTGATAACTTGGCTGATTTCTTGGTGGTTCCCGCTGGCAGAGCCTGTCACGGTATGACAAACCCGGCGGTGGGACCCGAGTGCCGGCCTGGCAGTCGGTAGGTTGACCTCCGGTTTGATTGGGAATCCGGGGGAAGTTGTTCGCGTCGAGATTGGGAGCCTCTCTGGGGCGACGCTTGGGCTGGTTCCGGCTTGCTGCTTCTTTCCGAATGCGCTTGTACTCCGCTCGCTTTTCGCAGGAGCGGTCGGTGGCACGATGACTGCCGCCGCAGTTCGCGCACTTGTAGTCAACTACCTCCTCGATTGGGCAATCCTTGGTCTCATGTTGTTGAGTGCAGACACCACACCGTGGTTTCACGTTGCAATTTCTCGCTCCGTGACCAAAGTGGAGGCATCGCATGCACTGCGTGACGTCTCTGTTGGCTCCTCGGTAGCCTTCCCACTCGACGATGGTATCGTTGAGGTACCGTACCGCTTTCAAAGCTCCGAGAGTCACGGAGCCCTTCCTAAAGTGTACCAGGTACAGGCAGTCCCGGTACGTCTTGTTCTTGTCATGGCGGGACATCGGGAATACCGCCAGCGGCTTCAGCTTGTAGTGATGTTCTAGTTCCTGCTTGATCTCGTCCGTGTCCATGGCTTCAAGGCCACGAATGACTGCCTTGAACGGTTTGTCCGACGGCATGTCGAACGAGTAGAACTCCGTTTTGCTCCTGGTCAAATAGGTTTTTGCTTTCAGGTAGTCCTCCTTGGATTCCAGAACCACCTTTACACCGACGCGACACAGCTTGTATTTCGCTTCGATGTTGATCGCCTTCATGGTAGCTTTCAATTTGCTCAGTCCGACGGCCTTGACCATCAGCGGAGGAATCTTCGCCACCTGTGCACGCTGTTGTTGCCTTGGAGCTTCCTGTTCTTCGGGTTCATCGCCGAACCCCTCCAAGTCGCTGTCGTTTACAGCTGTTCCGCCTGTACTGTAGCGATTTTTCGACAAGATGGTCTTCTGATACGATGACTCGTCATCCTGTCGCTGCTTCTTCGTAGTGGTCTGCCCTGGAGTGCTGACCGTGACGTCGACCGGTTTACTGCTTCGAACCTTTCGCTTGCGTCCCATGATGGGTGGCAAGCCGCGAATTTACTGCACTTACTTTTACTACCTCGAAACACGTCTGAACTTCTCAAGTGACAAAAGCAAATTGATGATGAATGATGATGACGAAAGAAAACAGAGAACACTGCTTTTATACCCCTAGATTGGCAGATGAAGCTCCTCCCATTCGGCTGGCTTTTCAGTTAATTTCGTTTGCATGACCCGCCCCTTATGCTCCAGACGCATCAAACGATTAATCAACCGAGAAATGAGAAAATTTCCATTGAACGGATAATGTAACCAAAATATTAGATGATTTAGATCATTTTAATTTGGAAAATGTTAGAATTGAAACATTTTTCACGCAAAATGGTCCGGATATGATAATGCGTTGCCAAAGTCCGGGTGGAACAATTAGACGTCATAATTGTTGCTGGCTGAGTTACCAAGCATTCAAAATCATTCACTTTTCGGTTGTACTACACTTTTCCCGTTCGTTGGAATGGAATTATCCGATTCACAGCTCTTGAAAAATCATTTTCGATGGTCCTTAAATTAGGAGGAAAATTAAATGAATTCACTATGCCACTATGCGTGTTTGTTTTCTCCGCACTAAATGCTGAACGCCACCGAAAACTGGCCCGCCGCTTGCTGCCGTGCATGCGATTAATGACCGGCTTTGCTTTTGCTGAGAAACGCCGCTCTGTCCTTGCTTTGCACTAGGTTCACCTTTCTCGATCGAGGGTGGAAATTCATCCAATTAACTCTTGAGAAATCTTTTTCGATGGTCCTGAAAAGAACCGTTTGAATAATGGACGATTTTGATGAATTTACAATGCCACGCAATTCGTGTTGGTTTTCTCCGCGCTCAACGCTAGACGCAATCGAAAACTGGCCGCCGTTTGCTGCCGTGAATGAGATTCCTGGTGCTATCAGTACAATAGCCAATTGTCGTCGCTGAGTCGATGTGCCGCTGCCCAGCTCGAGGTGTCACCTCGACGGTGGTTGAATGGAACTGACGATCAGCTCTCGCATGATCGCATTCCTTCCTGCATCGTAGTTGCCCCCACGATGCGCACCAATCAGAGAGCGTTGGTATACTGAACGAGAAAATTTTTTTTTTTTTTTTTTAACCGTTAAATTCATATTTATTTGATTCATTTTTGCTCTACAATTATTTTTGGACATTTTAAGTGATTAGTCTAATAACTCTACATCTTAAGTATAACATTTTCTTTGAATAATCAGAAGCTATTTTTACAATGGAGGAATGTACACTAATTTAACATGTTGGTCCTTAAGACTCTGGTTTATAAAAAAGAAAAGAAATTTGATAACCTACCTAACTACAATCTACAAATTTGATAACCTACAATTTTTTCAAAGGACCTAATGAGGGGGAATCAGGTCCCGAATGATTTGTTGGTCCGATGCTTGGCAACGCGCCCTGAACCTATGGATAGACTCACCAAATCTCTGATCAAGGGTTTTTATTCCGGCCAGACGATGAACCTCAGAATTTCGCATTCTCCACGGGCAGTTCATTATCATCCGCAAGAACTTGTTTTGCACCCTTTGGAGTTTTAAGTGGTGGGTTTTCGCGCAACTTTCCCAGACAGGGACGCCGTATTCAATGACCGGTAGTACAATCTGTTTATAGACAGCAAGCTTGTTCTTCAACGACAAGGTTGATCTGCGGTTGATCAATGGATAGAGCAACTTTAGCAACATGTTGCATTTGGTGACGGTTTTGTCAACCTGCTGTCGGAAGATAAGCTTGCTGTCCAGAGTTAGTCCTAGGTAATCAGCTTCACTAGACCAATCCACCGTTGTTCCACCTAGGGTGATTTTACAATCCTCAGCCGGAACAAGTCGGGGGGATTTGGAATGGGGGAAGAGGATGACCTGGGTCTTCGCCGCGTTGATGCAGATCTTCCAGTTGATCAGGTAGTCTGACAGAACATTCAGGTCTCGCTGGAGTCGTGAGGTGAGCGCCCTAATGAACCTTCCATTTTGGACGACTGAGGTATCATCGGCGAACAACGATAAGGAGCTATTCTCTGGCAACGGAGGAATATCCGAGGTGAAGATGTTGTACAACAGCGGACCTAGTATACTTCCCTGTGGAACGCCGGCGGGGATGTTGAGCGGATCGGAGTTTGCTCCTTGGAGCGAGACTCTGAATGTCCTGTTCGAGAGATAGTTGTTGATTATTTTCACCAGGTAGGTGGGTAGATTGAATCTGTGCAGCTTGAACACCAGGCCATCGTGCCAGACGTTGTCGAATGCTTTTTCAACATCGAGCAACGCCATAGCAGAGGTTTTTGAGAGGGACTTGTTCCGTCTGAGGTTGTTTGCTACTCGGGTCAGCTGGTGCACGGTTGATCGACCGCGTCGGAATCCAAACTGTTCCTCGAGTAGGATGTTGTTTTCTTCGGCTGATGTTAAAAGGCGCCGGTAGATGGCTTTCTCAAAGAGTTTCGATAACCCCGAGAGAAGGCTGATGGGACGATAGCTCCTTGGGGAGGAAGGATCTTTCCCAGGTTTCCTGATGGGAATGACTTTAGCCAGTTTCCACTGCGACGGGAAGTGGCTAAGTCTTAGGCACTGGTTAAATATCACAGCCAGATGATCAAAGAATCTGTCACTCAGGTGTTTCAGTTCCAGATTTAGGATTTTGTCGAAACCTGGGGCCTTCATGTTCTTGGAGGTCTTGACATAGGCCGACAGTTCATCAGCTGAGATTCCCAATTCATCCGAGAAATCATTGGGAATCTGGTGTAGATTTTGAGCATGCTGGTTAACTGCAGCTTCGTGTGAACTGACGATGTCACGTCCGAGATTGTGGGAGCTGATGAAATGCCGACCTATTTCAGAAGCCTTCTCTGCGGGGGTTATCAATCGGTCTTTGGTGCCGTTCAGTGGAATCAGCGGTGGAATTGGTCTAGGTTTGGTTTTCAAGATTTTTGTCATTTTCCAGAATGGCTTAGCGTTGTCTGGGAAAGAGCGGATCTTATTCGAAAAGTTCTTATTTCTGAGGTCCACCAGTCTGGCCTTGATAATTTTGGTCATGCGATTGCAATCACTTTTCAGTGCAGGCAGACCAGTACGCTGGTACTGCCTGCGGGTGGTATTACGTAATCTGATCAGATCTTTAGTGAGTCTATCGATAGGGAGGGTGTTGCTTACCTGGTTGCACACTGGTATGTGCAACTCCCTGGCCCGGGTGAGTGCCTCTTCGATGCTCTGCAGCTGCCTGTCGATGTCCTCAGGATTTTCGAGCGGGGCCTCGTAGTCGACGTAGGAGTCAACTTGCTGCCGGAACTGCTGCCAGTTTGCTTGATGGTAGTTTCGCTTGGTAGTTGGGTGCCGGAGGACGGATGAACCAACTTCAGTTACCACCGGGTAGTGGTCCGAGCTTAGTTCGTTGATCACGACCGGCTGGTCGATGTTGGTCGCCATGTTTGTCAGGAATATGTCGATGATCGCGTGGGACCCAGTGCTGCTCAACCGGGTGGGAGAGTCCGGGCTCAGCATCGTGTATAAACCTTCATCCAGTTCCTTCTGGACGACGATTCCGTTGCGATTCCTGCAGGCATTCCCCCAGGCTTCATGTTTTGCGTTTAGATCCCCAGCGATGATGAACCGCCCCTGCCGCCGAGTCAACTTGGAGAGGTCGTTCCTGAAGTCCAGTTGGGGGGCTTGTTTGGGACAGTAGGCTGCAATGATGGTGATCGGTCCGACGGAGGTGCTAACCTCAACACCAATGGCTTCGATAGTTTTCGTCTTGAAGCTCGGCAGCAGGCGGCAGTTGATGTTGTTGCGGAGTGCGATGGCGACACCACCCCCTCTAGCTTCAGTCCGGTCTAGTCTCACTAGCCGAAAGTCAGGAAAGTAGATCTTCACTTCCGGCTTGAGATGTGTCTCGGTGATGACGCAGATGTCGATTTTGTGTTCATCAAGGAAGTCGATGAATTCTAACATTTTGCTCTGTAAAGAGCAAGCATTCCAGTTGCAGATGGTGATGGACTCTTCAGGGCCCATACTTGGTGACGAAGTTTAGAAGCACCATGGTGGATGCTTCGAGTTGCTGTTCTTTGGAGCGGCAGCCATGCAGCGCTCGATACATGTTTCGGACGAACTCCATCATCTGCTCCGGAGTGTAGAGTTCATCGTCGACATCGCTGGTGGGAGGCAGCTTGTTCTCGATGTTGCCCCAGCCTGGGGGGGACACACTGGGCCCGGGGGAACCCCAAGCTGTAGTGGATGGTTTCGTTGGTGCCGCTGCGGCAGCTGCGAGGCGAGGCTGGACCGAGGGTGGAGGGGGCCGGGTGGCTTGACGCTGGTTTGGTTGTAGTGGCGGTAGGTTCGGAACGTTGTACCGAAGCGACGGGAAGTGTTGTTCCGTCATCGGTGGAGGGGGGCGCCGTTCGCGTCCTCGCTGGTTTCGGGAGGATGCCTTTTTGCGGATGTCCATGTATTCCGCACGCTTTGGGCAGTTGCGAGAGTTGCCCTCGTGATTTGCGCCGCAATTGGCGCACTTGGGATCCGAGCCTTCTTCCATGTGTTGGCAGTCGTCGGTTGAGTGCCGTTCGGCACACTTACCACACCGCGGGTGCATGTGGCAGTTTCGTGTGCCATGTCCGAACGCCAAACAGTTTGTGCACTGCGTTACTCCTCTTCGCTTCGGCTTGTATCGCTCCCACTCGACAATGATGTCGAAGAGAGAACGAACTTTCTGGAGATCTGCCATGGTGGTAGAGCCCTTCTCCAGGTGGACCAGGTAGAGGTTGTCCCGATGGGTTTCACCGCTCAGTCGCCTGATAGGGAAAACGTTGATCGGTTTGAGCTTCGCTTCCTTCAGTTCAGCTACGATTTCGTCCGGGGGGAATTCCGCCAATCCATGGATGACCACCTTGAACGGCTTTTGTCCAGGGTTGTCATGTGTGTAGAACTCATGCCCTTGCTGCTTGAGGTGTTTGGCCACTACCTGGTAATCATCCATGGTGGAGCAGACGATTTTCGTGCCCGTGTTGCAGAGCTTGAAGAGGGGGTGTACTTGTTTCGCCGTTAGCTCATTCCTGAGCACCGCCACAGCCTTCGTCGAGGTGAAGAGAGGGGGAATTTTCACTTTCCTTTCGATGCTGCCGGAATCCTGCGGCAGGGTGGCGAATTTGTTTTGTGCCAGTAGCCTGGCATTTGGGTCCGATTGGTCGATGTTCTCCTTCCTGGGTCGTTTTGCTTTGCTTCCTAAAGCAGATGACGCCGCCGATGGGCCGGGGGCTGAATCTGCCGGGCGGGATTTGCGACTCATCGCAATGGGCCGCTGAAAGTTGGCTTCGGTCCTCTGAAGCTCCGATTTTTGGTGGGCTGTGTGGAGCAAATGTCCAAGCGCCGGAGAAATATCGCGGTGGGGATGCGAAATTTTCGCGGGAAAAATGCACGAGAAAAGCACGAGAAGCCAGTCGAAAATTGTCGTGGCAGACACACGTCCAATCCGACCGAACGCACGCGACAGAATGATGAACGAGAAAATTTGTCCGCTACCCATATTTATAGATTTCAGCAATTTCAATGTCTAACTTTAAAACAACTTTTCAACTATTTATCAATGATTTTTAGGTTCATCGAATATTACAAATTGAACGCGGGAGTTTCATCTCTCGGATAACGGGATTTGTTTATCATTTCGTTCAGTGGGAAAGGTACTGTGAGCGTTTAAAATCTTTCACTCAAACGTAACGCTCTTGGTTTCATAAATTTTGAAATGACACCGGGTATAGAAAACAGAGACGTAGTCCTACGTCAAAACTGTGAAAGTGCTTGTAGGAGATAAAATAAGAAAATTTCAAACAAATCAAACAATTTCATTTATTCTTATTACATCTCCTACAGTGCTCATAGAACAAGCTAGGAAGCATGCTTTGTCCCTGTAGGGACATTTCGCCAAAAAGAAGAAGAAGAAGAAGACGAAAGAAAACATGTGTCTTGAGTACCAGACGCGCATTGAAGTTGAGAAGCTGTTTAAGAAGAATATATGACGAAGTCACACCCCGAAATTTCTAGAGCACAAATCTGAAGAACCAAATAACGGTATATGCTGTAAAGGTGGTCGATTGATGACTTGCTGGTGCCAGTCAAATATGAGACCCTAAAGACCTATACGCATCTGTCATAGGATGCAAACACATTATTGGAATCTAGATTGGAATTCGCTATTCGCTGAAACAGCATATAACTCGATTTTATACTCACTGTTCTAGTACTTTCACCACACTGTTCATAAACATCTGCTGGATTTCCCATTCATATGGGGCTATTGTGCTTTTATGTGAAGAATAATGAACATAATATAAACAATATATCGTCGGAAAATCATGCTTGCAATGGAAAAACTAGGGGTGGGTAATGTCTGAGACATAACCGCATTGTTGACGTAGGACAAAGGCTGGAATGAGGTTCCGACTTTTATATATTGAAATGGGCCCTTTAATTTGAAGTCTTAAATCAGCTGATTTTTCGTGTCATTGTTGTCCGACCTTCGTAAATAAATGCATAACGAATTTATCACATAACGTCGGTTTCCTGCAATAGGGGCACAACTCAAGATATGTCATTTTTGAGATTTTGATGGCAAATGATGAAAAACTATGTAAAATTTCATCTCACAAAGACCCGTTCCAAAATTCGATGAGAAACGCGAGATTTGGGCATTTTCACCAATTTTCCGCAGTAAGGGCACAACTCAAAATCAGTCAATTTTTTCAATAGTCGTTGAAAAATAGTTGTCAAAAATTCATGAAACAGATAGTCCTTCAGCCCCTTTCAATGATACAACAATCAAAATTTGTTTACTTTTATCAAATGATGAGAGAAATAAGTGAATTTGCAGGAGGTGCTTCATGATTGCCAAATTTCAAACGCTTATTCTGAAAATTCACATTTTTTGAGTTGTGCCCTTATTGCAGGAAACCGACGATAAAAGGCCTACACAATGTATGCTGGCAAAATTCAAATCGGCGGAGTGATGTGTTGATTAAAGTTGTTACCTATGTGATCCATTTCACTGAACGCATTCATAAGATGTTAATTAGTTAAACCTTCCGTAACTCGCGCGGTTGGCCATCACTTGAGGGTTGAGTATTATTTTATTTTGAAGATAAATGTTCAACCGTTGTTTGAAAGAATTTTCGTCGAAAGGAAAGAATGATTATAATATTGAAAAGCGTTAAGCCATAGCTTCCCAAACATCATATTGCGATCGCAACAATCATTAAAATAACTAAAATTGCCGCTATGAAATGAACAGATGGAGCCACCGTAGCCATGTGTATTTGACACAACTCAATTGGGTTCTTTAGGGGTATCCAGATTATTGCATAATCGGAATCTCCGTCCAAAAATTAGTCGAAATCCAAAATTTCATCATTTTTGGTGACCGGGAACTATTTTTAAAATGCATTTAAAGTTTGTATGGAGAAAATTTTTTGGTCGGGGTGAAATGTCACTTTATCGATTGAACTGTCATTCTATCCACGGAAATTAAAACTGTTTTGTTTATTTAACCATCAAAACAAAGAAATTGGAACGCAATAAATTCACCTAATACTCAGAAAAATGAGCTCTTTCGATTAGGCTAAAGAAAATGGTAATATTTAATTCACTAAACAACCCAATTGCTGTTAACGAAATTTTAGATAATTTTGATTGCAGTTTCATGAAATATTCTAGATTCAACAATACGTTGTATAGTTACGCGAACAACAATTAGAGGCCGGCTATACTGTTGCTAAGTTTTCAGTCTGTTGCTTTTAATTATCCGATTCATAACTCTGGAGGAATAATTTTCACTGGTCCTGAAAAGAACCTTTTAAATAACAGGAGATTTCGGCAAGACAATTGAAAATTATCCGCACTGAATGCTGGAAGCCATCGAAAACTGCCATCGCTTACTGCCGTGGATGAGATTCCTGGTTCTTCTTCTTCTTCTTGGCGTAACGTCCTCACTGGGACAAAGCCTGCTTCTATTAGCACTTCCAAAGTAATTAACTGAGAGCTTCCTCTGCCAATGACCATTTTGCATGTGCATATCGTGTGGCAGGCACGAAGATACTCTATGCCCAAGGAAGTCAAGGAAATTTCCTTTACGAAAAGATCCTGGACCGACCGGGAATCGAACCCGTTACCCTCAGCATGGTCATGCTGAATACCCGTGCGTTTACCGCCTCGGCTATATGGGCCCTGTTCCATATAGCCTGAGATGCCTGGTTCCAGATTCTAGAGATTCCTGGTTCTATCAGCTAAATAGCCGAGAGTCATCGCAGGATTGGTGAGCAGCTGCGGAGGTGACATCCATTCCCTTTGACTGATTCAACGAAAATGACGGAAGAAAACAGAGGTCACTGCTTTTATTCCCCTTGATTAGTAGATTAGGCTCCTCCCATTTGGCTGGCTTTCCAGTTTATTTCGTTTGCATGACCCGCCCCGAATGCTCCAGACGCATCAAGCAACTAACCAACCGAGAAATGAGCAAACCACCAGCGGGTAACCAAACGATCAACTTTTAAGCGCAAACCGACATTCGGTTCTTCAGATTTGTGCTCTAGAAAATTCTAGGTGTGGCTTCGTCATATATTCACCTTCGAACATTTTCGAAAATTGTTTAAACTTAATTTTAATTAAGCAATGTTTCACGCAAAATAGTTCGGATAGAATAATGCGTTGTTAAATTCCGGGTGGAACCATTAGGCCATTAGTGACCGGTTTCATCATTATTGCTGGGCCACCAAGTATTCAATCTTTCACTTCTCAATTGCACCACACTTTTCTCGTTCGATGGAATGAAATTAGCTGATTCACAAACTCTTAAGGAATAATTAACGGTGGTCCTGAACAAGACCGTTTGATTAATTGACGATTTTAGGAACGAAATGGCATGAATTCACCATGTCACGCAATGCGTGTTGGTTTTCTCCGTGCTGAATGATAAACGCCACCGAAAACTGGACCGCCGTGGATTACAATAATGACCAGTTTCACTATTGCTGGCAACGATGCTCTGTCTTTTGCTTTTTGGTTGCACTACATCTCGATCGATGTTGGAAATTATCCAATTAACTCTTGAGGAATCATTTTCGATGGTCCTGAAAAGGACCGGTTTGAATAATGGACGATTTTGATGCATTCAAAATGCCATGCAATGCGTGTTGGTTTTCGCTGCGGAGTGCGGAGAATGCTGGACGCCGTCGAAAATTGGCCCACCGCCGCTGCCATGGATGCGATTCCAAGTGCTATCATCAGCACGATATCCGAGAGTAGTCGCTGGGTTGTTGTGCTGCTGCCTTGCTGGAGGTGACATCCACCTCCAACCTCCTTGACTGATCCAACGAAAATGACGAAAGAAAGTTTCAGTTAAATATTCTTTATTTCAGTTATTTTTACATTACTATACATTTTACATTTTAAGTGATACTGTGGTTTACATTTCAGCTTTGACCTTCTTCTAATTTTTATGTTACATTGTTTTGTTGATTTGATGTTTTCTTTTGCAATTTGTAAATATTGCTTTTGGTTTCCTTAAAACTAATTACAAACTACCCTATCCTACCTCTCCTTACCCTACTATTGCTGAAACAGCGAACTGATCATTTCGTGCTCAGATTGTGATGCCTTTTCTCTGAATTTTTGAAATATTGTTTGCATTTTCTGTTCTATGGTTTGGATTCCTGCTAGATCATGTACTTCAGTCGTTCTCGTGTTAAACGGTACGTTCAAAATCATTCTTAACGTCTTGCTTTGTAGGTTTTGCAACGTTTTCCTATGCGACATAGCAGTAGTCTGCCAAACAGGCATTGCATAGTGTATAACAGGAGCAATAATCTGTTTATACACAGCTAATTTATTTTTCAGGCACAATCTGGACCTTCTGTTTATCAATGGATATAGTGCTCTAATGATTTTGTTACATTTTGTTTTCGTTTTGTCTACGTGTGACCTAAACAGAAGCCTCTGGTCAAGAGTTAGGCCGAGATACACTACTTCAGCGGACCAGTCTAACGGATTTCCATCCATGATGATTTTTTGACTTTCAGATGGGATCAGTCTGGGGGATCGATTGTATGGGAAGACAATGACCTGCGTTTTTGCTGAATTAACTTTGATTTTCCACAATTCAGCATATTGTTGGAAGGAGTCCAGACACTGTTGCAGTTTACGCACCGAGGTGGACGTATTTCGACCCTTGACCATTATGCCTGTATCGTCGGCGAAAAGAGACAAATAGCAGCCGTCTGGGAGTTGGGGGACGTCAGACGTGTATATGCTGTACAGTATAGGACCAAGCAAACTACCCTGAGGGACGCCAGCCGGAATTTGTAAGCTGTCCGAGAGAGCTCCACCTAGAGACACTCTAAAGCATCTGTCGCTCAAGTAGTTTTGGATAACTTTGATTATGTAGTTCGGGAAATTGTAACGGTAGAGCTTGTGTACTAATCCATCGTGCCAAACACTATCAAAGGCCTTCTCAATATCAAGAAGGCCCATGAAAGTGGATTTGGCCACGGATTTGTTCCGCTTGATAATATTAGTCACTCGATAAAGCTGATGGGCAGTCGAGTGACCTTTACGGAAACCAAATTGTTCCGGAAGTAAAATATTGTTGTTGAGTACATGCTCCTGAACGCGATCGAGTATCAACCTCTCGAACAGCTTACTGAGGGCCGACAGCAAGCTTATCGGTCTGTAACTCTTAGGGCTGGTTGGGTCTTTCCCTGGTTTCAAAATTGGCACCACTTTAGCCATCTTCCAGCAAGTGGGAAAGTAGTGGAGATCAAGACATTTGTTGAGGATTTTAGCTATGTAGGCCAACGCAGACATGCTCAGATTTTTTAACACTAAATTAAAAATACCATCAAAGCCAGGTGCTTTCATGTTTTTGGAACCCTTGAGTGCAGCTGCGACTTGTTCGGTAGTTATTCGTTTGTTTTGTGGGACATAGCATGGGGTGTTACGCAAGGTGGACAATGTATCTCTAACCGGAAGCTCCATAGGACTGACCATTTGGCTACCTATCATATGGGATTCTCTGAACTGTAAGGCAATAGCATTCGATTTTTCGATTGGAGACACTAGTAGATCACTATTACACTTGAGTGGGGGAATCTGCTGAGGTTTCGATTTTAAAACTTTTGCTACTTTCCAAAATGGTTTGGCTAACGGATTCATCCTGCTGAGGGCTTGTTTGAAGTTTTCATTTTTAATATTTTGGACTCTAGAAGCTATTATTTTGTTCAGTCTCCTAGCCGTACTTCTTTTTACCGGGTCACCAGTACGCTGGTACTGGCGCCTGAACACGTTCCTAGCTCTGATAATACGTTTCGTGAAAGGGTCAAGTTGAAGTTGGTTACTTACTACTGATACTCGTGGAACACATCTGGTCTCGGCTGATGTTATGGCTTCTTGCAGGTTGGCCACTGCAGCGTCGATGTCGTCTTCGGTTTCCAGGGCTGCCTCGAGGTCGATTCCCATATCGACCCTCCGCTGGAACTCGACCCAGTTCACTCGTTGAAAATCCTTTCGCATTCGATGTTGCCGTCGCTCAGCTCCCCCACCAACCCGGATGGACACTGGTAAGTGGTCAGAGCTGAGGTCGTTGATGGTGTTTGGGCTTGATACTTCTGTATTCGTGAGGAAGATGTCCATGAAGGACGGTACACCCGCCCGCGACAGGTACGTTGGATCGCTGGGGGCATGTACCGTGAAATGTCCCAGCTGCGCTTCTCCAAACAGGAGGTTTCCATTCTTGTTTCGCCGATGGTTGCCCCAAGCCTCGTGCTTGGCGTTGAGATCACATGCCACGACGAACCGCTTTCTGTGCCGAGTTAGCTTGACCAGGTCATTCTTGAACTGCCGGGCCCCTCCCTGCCGTTCATAACACTGTTGGGGGCAGTACGCTGCAATCACAAGGAGGGGACCGTTTGGTGTACTTACTTCAACTCCTATGGCCTCTATTACTGATGTCTTGTAGTGCGGCTGCACTGAAAACTTGATTGGTTGTTTGATCGCGATGGCCACTCCTCCTCCATTAGCGGGTGTGCGATCCAATCTCACGATGGTGAATCCGGGAATGCTGAAGTTGATCCCGGGCTTCAGATGGGTCTCCGTTATGACGATCATATCCGTTTCTTCGCTAATCGCTAGGTCCTGTAGTTCAAGTGCCTTCGCTTTGACAGCGCAGGCGTTCCACAATAGGATGTTGACGTGGTTAGCCATGTCGAATGATAAATTCCCCTAGACAGAGGATCTGGTCCGCACGGGTGCGGCACTGTTTCAGTTGTTGCCACATTTCCTGGAAAATGTGGAGGAGTTCCTCGGGCGTGAGCAGTGGAGCTGAGTCCTCTTGTTGCTGATAACTTGGCTGATTTCTTGGTGGTTCCCGCTGGCAGAGCCTGTCACGGTATGACAAACCCGGCGGTGGGACCCGAGTGCCGGCCTGGCAGTCGGTAGGTTGACCTCCGGTTTGATTGGGAATCCGGGGGAAGTTGTTCGCGTCGAGATTGGGAGCCTCTCTGGGGCGACGCTTGGGCTGGTTCCGGCTTGCTGCTTCTTTCCGAATGCGCTTGTACTCCGCTCGCTTTTCGCAGGAGCGGTCGGTGGCACGATGACTGCCGCCGCAGTTCGCGCACTTGTAGTCAACTACCTCCTCGATTGGGCAATCCTTGGTCTCATGTTGTTGAGTGCAGACACCACACCGTGGTTTCACGTTGCAATTTCTCGCTCCGTGACCAAAGTGGAGGCATCGCATGCACTGCGTGACGTCTCTGTTGGCTCCTCGGTAGCCTTCCCACTCGACGATGGTATCGTTGAGGTACCGTACCGCTTTCAAAGCTCCGAGAGTCACGGAGCCCTTCCTAAAGTGTACCAGGTACAGGCAGTCCCGGTACGTCTTGTTCTTGTCATGGCGGGACATCGGGAATACCGCCAGCGGCTTCAGCTTGTAGTGATGTTCTAGTTCCTGCTTGATCTCGTCCGTGTCCATGGCTTCAAGGCCACGAATGACTGCCTTGAACGGTTTGTCCGACGGCATGTCGAACGAGTAGAACTCCGTTTTGCTCCTGGTCAAATAGGTTTTTGCTTTCAGGTAGTCCTCCTTGGATTCCAGAACCACCTTTACACCGACGCGACACAGCTTGTATTTCGCTTCGATGTTGATCGCCTTCATGGTAGCTTTCAATTTGCTCAGTCCGACGGCCTTGACCATCAGCGGAGGAATCTTCGCCACCTGTGCACGCTGTTGTTGCCTTGGAGCTTCCTGTTCTTCGGGTTCATCGCCGAACCCCTCCAAGTCGCTGTCGTTTACAGCTGTTCCGCCTGTACTGTAGCGATTTTTCGACAAGATGGTCTTCTGATACGATGACTCGTCATCCTGTCGCTGCTTCTTCGTAGTGGTCTGCCCTGGAGTGCTGACCGTGACGTCGACCGGTTTACTGCTTCGAACCTTTCGCTTGCGTCCCATGATGGGTGGCAAGCCGCGAATTTACTGCACTTACTTTTACTACCTCGAAACACGTCTGAACTTCTCAAGTGACAAAAGCAAATTGATGATGAATGATGATGACGAAAGAAAACAGAGAACACTGCTTTTATACCCCTAGATTGGCAGATGAAGCTCCTCCCATTCGGCTGGCTTTTCAGTTAATTTCGTTTGCATGACCCGCCCCTTATGCTCCAGACGCATCAAACGATTAATCAACCGAGAAATGAGAAAATTTCCATTGAACGGATAATGTAACCAAAATATTAGATGATTTAGATCATTTTAATTTGGAAAATGTTAGAATTGAAACATTTTTCACGCAAAATGGTCCGGATATGATAATGCGTTGCCAAAGTCCGGGTGGAACAATTAGACGTCATAATTGTTGCTGGCTGAGTTACCAAGCATTCAAAATCATTCACTTTTCGGTTGTACTACACTTTTCCCGTTCGTTGGAATGGAATTATCCGATTCACAGCTCTTGAAAAATCATTTTCGATGGTCCTTAAATTAGGAGGAAAATTAAATGAATTCACTATGCCACTATGCGTGTTTGTTTTCTCCGCACTAAATGCTGAACGCCACCGAAAACTGGCCCGCCGCTTGCTGCCGTGCATGCGATTAATGACCGGCTTTGCTTTTGCTGAGAAACGCCGCTCTGTCCTTGCTTTGCACTAGGTTCACCTTTCTCGATCGAGGGTGGAAATTCATCCAATTAACTCTTGAGAAATCTTTTTCGATGGTCCTGAAAAGAACCGTTTGAATAATGGACGATTTTGATGAATTTACAATGCCACGCAATTCGTGTTGGTTTTCTCCGCGCTCAACGCTAGACGCAATCGAAAACTGGCCGCCGTTTGCTGCCGTGAATGAGATTCCTGGTGCTATCAGTACAATAGCCAATTGTCGTCGCTGAGTCGATGTGCCGCTGCCCAGCTCGAGGTGTCACCTCGACGGTGGTTGAATGGAACTGACGATCAGCTCTCGCATGATCGCATTCCTTCCTGCATCGTAGTTGCCCCCACGATGCGCACCAATCAGAGAGCGTTGGTATACTGAACGAGAAAATTTGTCCGCTACCCATATTTATAGATTTCAGCGATTTCAATGTCTAACTTTAAAACAACTTTTCAACTATTTATCAATGATTTTTAGGTTCACCGAATATTACAAATTGAACGTGGGAGTTTCATCTCTCGGATAACGGGATTTGTTTATCATTTCGTTCAGTGGGAAAGGTACTGTGAGCGTTTAAAATCTTTCACTCAAACGTAACGCTCTTGGTTTCATAAATTTTGAAATGACACCGGGTATAGAAAACAGAGACGTAGTCCTACGTCAAAACAGTGTTTTGTCATAAATGTGTTCTTCGAAAAAAATGAAAAAATATCATATTTTTTCAAAAAAAAAAAATTGTTCTAGACCCGCCGATAGAACTTTCGGCCCATATAGCCGAGGCGGTAAACGCACGGGTATTTAGCATGACCATGCTGAGGGTGACGGGTTCGATTCCCGGTCGGTCCAGGATCTTTTCGTAAAGGAAATTTCCTTGACTTCCTTGGGCATAGAGTATCTTCGTGCCTGCCACACGATATACACATGCAAAATGGTCATTGGCAGAGGAAGCTCTCAGTTAATAACTGTGGAAGTGCTCATAGAACACTAAGCTGAGAAGCAGGCTTTGTCCCAATGAGGACGTTACGCCAAGAAGAGAGAGAGAGAGAGAGATAGAACTTTCTCCTTTTAGTCTCAAATGAAAGGGGGGACCCTTAGCTTTTGCCTGGTGGGTGTCTTAGCGATACCGATTTTTTTGACGTAGGACTACGTCTCTGTTTTCTATACCCGGTGTCATTTCAAAATTTATGAACCCAAGAGCGTTACGTTTGAGTGAAAGATTTTAAACGCTCACTGTATCTTTCCCACTGAACGAAATGATAAACAAATCCCGTTATCCGAGAGATGAAACTCCCGCGTTCAATTTGTAATATTCGGTGAACCTAAAAATCATTGATAAATAGTTGAAAAGTTGTTTTAAAGTCAGACATTGAAATCGCTGAAATCTATAAATATGGGTGGCGGACAAATTTTCTCGTTCAGTCTACCAACGCTCTCTGATTGGTGCACATCGTGCGGTGGAGCTACGACGCAGGAAGGAATGCGATCATGCGAGAGCTGATTGTCAGTTCCATTTCGACCACCGTCGAGGAGAGAGCAGTTCGCAGTTCGTTGATTTCGTTGGAACAACCAACAAAGGTGAATGTCACCTCCAGCAGAGCAGCGGCACAACAACCCAGCGACGACGCTCGACTATCGATAGCACCAGGAATCGCATCCAGGGCAACAAGCGGCGGGCCAGTTTTCGACGGCATCCAGCATTCAGCGCGGAGAATACCGTGCGTGGCATGGTGAATTCATTTCATTTCCTTCCTAAAATCGTCCATTATTCAAACGGTTCTTTTCAGGACCATCGAAAATGATTCCTAGAGAGTTAATTAGATAAATTTCCTCCAGTGAAAGTGAAAGCAAATAGTGATAAATTGAATGCTTGGTGGTTGTTCAGCTACGGTGAAGCCGGTCATAAATCTCAGCTACGGCAGCAAGCGGCGGGCCTATTCGCGACGGCGTCTAGCATTCAGCGCAGATAAATCCCACAAGCATTGCGTGGCGGAGTGAAATAATGCAAATTATTTGCCCATCATACGTCCCGGTCCTTTTCAGGATTTTCGAAACTATTTCCGTAAGAGTTATGATTCGGATAATTTTCCTCCATCGATCGAGAAAAGTGTGGTGCAACCAAAAAGTGAAAGATTGAATGCTTCATGGCTCAGCAACAGTTACGAAGCCGGTCACTAATGATTCCACCTGGAATTTAGCAACGCATTTTCCTATTAAGACCATTTTGAGTGAAACATTGTTTAATTCTAACATTTTTCGAATTAATATTTTGGTAACTTCATCCGTTCAAAGAAAATTTACTCATTTCTGGGTTGATTAATCGTTTGGTGCGTCTGAGTGCGTGCAGGCGGGGCATGCAAACGAAATAAACTGGAGAGCCAGCCAAATGGGAGGAGCTTCATCTGCTAATCTAGGGGTATAAAAGCTTTGCCCTCTGTTTTCTTTCGTCAGTTTCGTTGGATCAATCAAGGAGGATGGAGGTGGATGTCACTTCCACAGCTGGCAGCTGCACATCAACTGCGTCAAATCTCGGCTGTTAGTACCAGGAATCTCATCCACTGAGCACAGCAGCAAGCGGCAGACTAGTTTTCGGAGGCACCTAGCATTGAGCGCGGAGAAAACCAACACGCATTGCGTGGCATGGTGAATTCATCAAAATTGTCCATTATTCCAACGGTCCTTTTCAGGACCACAGAAAGTCTTTCCAAAAGAGTTAAGAATAATTATACCTCCATCGATCGAGAACAGTGTTGTAACCGAAAAGTGGAAGACAGCTCCGTTTGTCAGCAAGAGTGAAGTCGACTACTAATTTTATCCACGGCAGTAAGCAGCAGGTCAGTTTTCGGTGGCCCAGCATTAAGGCTCAATAAGAATCGCATATTATCCAAAACTGAAAACGCACTTTTCTCGAGAATGACGAAAAAGTGAACAAAACCAGCGTGTCCGATTGTCATAATTGACTAAATAAACAATCGGACATTCTTATTTTCTTCGATTTGTGGATCATTTTGGGAAAAAGTGCTTTTTTAGTTCTGGAACATTTGCCATTCTCAATTGAGCCTTAAGCGCGGAGAAGACCAACACGCATTGCTTGGCATGGTGAATTCAAAACCAAACGATCCTTATCAGGACCACCGAAAATGATAACTCATGAGCGGATAATTTTCATCAATCGATCGAGAAACCAAATAGTAAAGATGTAGTGGAACCAAATAGTACAGATTGAATACTCGTGCCTAAGCAACAGTGAAGCCGGTTACTAAATCTTATCCACGGTAGCAAGCGATGGGGCAATTTTCGACGGTATCCGGCATTCAGAGCGGAGAAATCCAACACACATTGCGTGAAATGGTGAATTAATGTAGTTTTCTTTCTTAAATCGTCCAGATTCCTTAAACAGGATTCATTCCATCGGTCAGGAAAACCGTGATGCAACCAAAAAGTGAAAGAATGAATGCTTGGTGCTCTTTTCGATGAAAATTTACTCGTTTCTGGGTTGATTAATCGTTTGAAGCGTCTGGGTGCATGTAGGCGGGGCATGCAAACGAAATAAAGTGGAAGCCAGCCAAATGGGAGGAGCTTCATCTGCTAATCTACAGGTATAAAAGCTGTGCCCTCTGTTTTCTTACGTCATTTTCGTTGGATCAATCAAGGAGGGTGGAGGTGGATGAAAGTTTTCTCATTTCTTGGTTGATTAATCGTTTGAAGCGTCTGGAGCATGCGGGGCGGGTCATGCAAACGGAATAAACTGCAAAGCCAGCTAAATGGGAGGAGCTTCATCTGCTAATCTAGGGGTATAAAAGCAGTGTTCTCTGTTTTCTTTCGTCATTTTCGTTGGATCAGTCAAGGAGGTCACCTCCAGCAAGGCAGCAGCACAACAATCCAGCGACTACTCTCGGCTATCGTGCTGATGAAGGCGCCTGGAATCGCATCCGTGGCAGCGGAGCAGTGGGCAAATTTTCGACGGCGTCCAGCATTCTCCGCACGCCGCAGAGAAAACACGCATTGCATGGCATGGTGAATGCATCAAAATCGTCCATTATTCAAACCGGTCCTTTTCAGGACCATCGAAAATGATTCCTCAAGAGTTAATTGGATAATTTCCAACATCGATCGAGATGTAGTGCAACCAAAAAGCAAAAGACAGAGCATCGTTGCCAGCAATAGTGAAACTGGTCATTATTCTAATCCACGGCAGCAAGCGGCGGTCCAGTTTTCGGTGGCGTTTATCATTCAGCACGGAGAAAACCAACACGCATTGCGTGACATGGTGAATTCATGCCATTTCGTTTCTAAAATCGTCAATTAATCAAACGGGCTTGTTCAGGACCACTGTAATTTATTTCTTAAGAGTTTGTGAATCAGCTAATTTAATTCCATTGAACGAGAAAAGTGTGGTGCGACTAAAAAGTGAAAGATTGAATACTTGGTGGCCCAGCAATAATGATGTAGCCGGTCACTAATGGCCTAATGGTTCCACCCAGAATTTAACAACGCATTATTCTATGCGGACTAAAATTAGGTTTAAACATTTTTGGAATTAAACTGATCGAAATTATCCAATATTTTGGTTACTCTATCCGTTCAATGGCAATTTTATCATTTCTCGGTTGATTAGTTGATGGATGCATCTGGAGCATTCGGGGAGGGTCATGCAAATGAAATAACCTGGAAAGCCAGCCAAATGGGAGGAGCCTAATCTGCTAATCTTGGGGAATAAAAGCAGTGACCACTGTTTTCTTCCGTCATTTTCATTGGTTCAGTCAAACAAATGGAGTGGATGTCACCTCCACAGCTGCGCACCTATCCTGCGACGACTCTCGGCTATTTAGCTGATAGAACCAGGAATCTCATTCACGGCAGTAAGCGGTGACCGTTTTCAATGGCTTCCAGCATTCAGTGTGGATAATTTTCTGTTATTTTAAAGTTTCTTTCAGGATCAGTGAAAATTATTCAAATTATTGCCAAATCCAATCAAAATAACTAAAATTTCGTTAACAGCAATTGAGTTGTGTCAAATAGACATGGCTACGGTGGCGCTGTCTGTTCATTTCATAGCGGCAATTTTAGTTATTTTAATGATTGTTGCGATCGCAATATGATGTTTGGGAAGCTATGGCTTAACGCCTTTCTATATTATAATCATTTTATCCTTTCGACGAAAATTCTTTCAAACAACGGTTGAACATTTATCTTCAAAATGAAATAATGCTCAACCCTCAAGTGATGGCCGCGCGAGTCACGGAAGGTTAAACTAATTAACATCTTATGAATGCGTTCAGTGAAATGGATCACATAACAACTTTAATCAACACATCACTCCGCCGATTTGAATTTTGCCAGCATACATTGTATAGGCCTTTTATGTGATAGGTCCGTTATGCATTTATTTACGAAGGTCGGACAACAATGAACCGAAAAATCAGCTGATTTAAGACTTCAAATCGTCCCCTTTATGCTAGAACTAGGTAACTGGTTTTGCGAAATCGCAAGAAATTTGTTTATATCTGAACGTATACCACAATAAACACAAGTTTGTCAATTGAAAATCCGAAAACACATATTAATTCAACATTTTAGACCAACAGAGAGTTTGTTTTATACCAGGCTGAGTTTTACCAGCCATTTTTATCCGCACTTTCCAAAACGAATTACCTAGCTCTAGCATTAAGGGCGCGAAATGAAAGGGCACATTTAAATATATAAAAGTCGGAACCTCATTCCCGCCTTTGTCCTACGTCAACATTGCGGTTATGTCTCAGACATTACCCACCCCTAGTTTTAAATTTATGTTCTCCACCAGACACACCTTCTCCTCTTCTTCTTCTTGGCGTAACGTCCTCACTGGGACAAAGCCTGCTTCTCAGCTTAGTGTTCTATGAGCACTTCCACAGTTATTAACTGAGAGCTTCCTCTGCCAATGACCATTTTGCATGTGTATATCGTGTGGCAGGCACGAAGATACTCTATGCCCAAGGAAGTCAAGGAAATTTCCTTTACGAAAAGACATGACCTTTACCAGACACACCGTGATTACTAAATAAGTTCCGTCCAAAAAGTTCTATCCAAAAATTTAGCCGGGTTAAGACAGAAATGACTTCAAGAGGTTGACTACGAAATTCAGAAGATGAACTTCCCTGTTTTGAAAAATTGAGCGTTTACGTTTAGTACAGTGCAACTTATTTAGCACTCCAAGCTAGCGACTAGTAACATCATTTTTACTCAATCACAAAATTCATAACTCCAATATTGAAATGTTCTTTATTTATTCTGATTGTGTTGAGCTACATGTCTACATATTTGATGTAAGTGCATTTAAAAACCATTTCCGCAAAAACCGCGCCGAAATGATCAAAAACGCGCCAAATCCGCGCGAAACGCAAAAACCGCGAAAAACGCAAAATCCGCGCCACCTGTAACAGCCCTGAAAGTGCCATTTACCATTCGCCGAATGGTATAGAACAATAGGGGTGATGGTGAGTGTGCCGTGTAAATTACAATACGTTTAATGGTGAATGTTTTTCGAAACAGTACCGTACCTTCCCCATAGACGTAGTTTACGTCAAAAATGGTGTTGTAACAATAAAATTTAGCGTATTTTTATGATATTTTTTATCAGGGTAGCCAGATAGCCAGGTAAGGCAATGAGCCATTTTACGAGACGTTTCGGATCAGCTGATCGCTAATTTCATGAATGAAAATTTGACAGGAGGTCGCGCCCAAGCCCGTGAGTGTTAATATCAATATCAACACTGTTGTCGTTTCGTAAAATAGACTATAAGAGTCAAAAACATGGGGAGTTCAATAACTACGTAACGGTTGAAATTTGACCATATGCGTAGAATAATTTTGACGTAGGACTACGTCTCTGTTTTCTATACCCGGTGTCATTTCAAAATTTATGAAACCAAGAGCGTTACGTTTGAGTGAAAGATTTTAAACGCTCACAGTACCTTTCCCACTGAACGAAATGATAAACAAATCCCGTTATCCGAGAGATGAAACTCCCGCGTTCAATTTGTAATATTCGGTGAACCTAAAAATCATTGATAAATAGTTGAAAAGTTGTTTTAAAGTTAGACATTGAAATCGCTGAAATCTATAAATATGGGTAGCGGCCAAATTTTCTCGTTCAGTATACCAACGCTCTCTGATTGGTGCGCATCGTGGGGGCAACTACGATGCAGGAAGGAATGCGATCATGCGAGAGCTGATCGTCAGTTCCATTTCGACCACCGTCGAGGTGACACCTCGAGCTGGGCAGCGGCACATCGACTCAGCGACGACACTTGGCTATCGTACTGATAGCACCAGGAATCTCATTCACAACAGCAAGCGGCGGGCCAGTTTTCGATTGCGTCTAGCGTTGAGCGCGGAGAAAACCAACACGAATTGCGTGGCATTGTAAATTCATCAAAATCGTCCATTATTCAAACGGTTCTTTTCAGGACCATCGAAAAAGATTTCTCAAGAGTTAATTGGATGAATTCCCACCCTCGATCGAGAAAGGTGAACCTAGTGCAAAGCAAGGACAGAGCGGCGTTTCTCAGCAAAAGCAAAGCCGGTCATTAATCGCATGCACGGCAGCAAGCGGCGGGCCAGTTTTCGGTGGCGTTCAGCATTTAGTGCGGAGAAAACAAACACGCATAGTGGCATAGTGAATTCATTTAATTTTCCTCCTAATTTAAGGACCATCGAAAATGATTTTTCAAGAGCTGTGAATCGGATAATTCCATTCCAACGAACGGGAAAAGTGTAGTACAACCGAAAAGTGAATGATTTTGAATGCTTGGTAACTCAGCCAGCAACAATTATGACGTCTAATTGTTCCACCCGGACTTTGGCAACGCATTATCATATCCGGACCATTTTGCGTGAAAAATGTTTCAATTCTAACATTTTCCAAATTAAAATGATCTAAATCATCTAATATTTTGGTTACATTATCCGTTCAATGGAAATTTTCTCATTTCTCGGTTGATTAATCGTTTGATGCATCTGGAGCATAAGGGGCGGGTCATGCAAACGAAATTAACTGAAAAGCCAGCCGAATGGGAGGAGCTTCATCTGCCAATCTAGGGGTATAAAAGCAGTGTTCTCTGTTTTCTTTCGTCATTTTCGTTGGATCAGTCAAGGAGGTTGGAGGTGGATGTCACCTCCAGCAAGGCAGCAGCACAACAACCCAGCGACTACTCTCGGATATCGTGCTGATGATAGCACTTGGAATCGCATCCATGGCAGCGGCGGTGGGCCAATTTTCGACGGCGTCCAGCATTCTCCGCACTCCGCAGCGAAAACCAACACGCATTGCATGGCATTTTGAATGCATCAAAATCGTCCATTATTCAAACCGGTCCTTTTCAGGACCATCGAAAATGATTCCTCAAGAGTTAATTGGATAATTTCCAACATCGATCGAGATGTAGTGCAACCAAAAAGCAAAAGACAGAGCATCGTTGCCAGCAATAGTGAAACTGGTCATTATTGTAATCCACGGCGGTCCAGTTTTCGGTGGCGTTTATCATTCAGCACGGAGAAAACCAACACGCATTGCGTGACATGGTGAATTCATGCCATTTCGTTCCTAAAATCGTCAATTAATCAAACGGTCTTGTTCAGGACCACCGTTAATTATTCCTTAAGAGTTTGTGAATCTGCTAATTTCATTCCATCGAACGAGAAAAGTGTGGTGCAATTGAGAAGTGAAAGATTGAATACTTGGTGGCCCAGCAATAATGATGAAACCGGTCACTAATGGCCTAATGGTTCCACCCGGAATTTAACAACGCATTATTCTATCCGAACTATTTTGCGTGAAACATTGTTTAATTAAAATTAAGTTTAAACATTTTTCGAAAATGTTTGAAGGTGAATATATGACGAAGCCACACCTAGAATTTTCTAGAGCACAAATCTGAAGAACCGAATGTCGGTTTGCGCTTAAAAGTTGATCGTTTGGTTACCCGCTGGTGGTTTGCTCATTTCTCGGTTGGTTAGTTGCTTGATGCGTCTGGAGCATTCGGGGCGGGTCATGCAAACGAAATAAACTGGAAAGCCAGCCAAATGGGAGGAGCCTAATCTACTAATCAAGGGGAATAAAAGCAGTGACCTCTGTTTTCTTCCGTCATTTTCGTTGAGTCAGTCAAAGGGAATGGATGTCACCTCCGCAGCTGCGCACCAATCCTGCGATGACTCTCGGCTATTTAGCTGATAGAACCAGGAATCTCTAGAATCTGGAACCAGGAATCTCAGGCTATATGGAACAGGGCCCATATAGCCGAGGCGGTAAACGCACGGGTATTCAGCATGACCATGCTGAGGGTAACGGGTTCGATTCCCGGTCGGTCCAGGATCTCTTTTCGTAAAGGAAATTTCCTTGACTTCCTTGGGCATAGAGTATCTTCGTGCCTGCCACACGATATGCACATGCAAAATGGTCATTGGCAGAGGAAGCTCTCAGTTAATTACTTTGGAAGTGCTCATAGAACACTAAGCTGAGAAGCAGGCTTTGTCCCAGTGAGGACGTTACGCCAAGAAGAAGAAGAAGAACCAGGAATCTCATCCACGGCAGTAAGCGATGGCAGTTTTCGATGGCTTCCAGCATTCAGTGCGGATAATTTTCAATTGTCTTGCCGAAATCTCCTGTTATTTAAAAGGTTCTTTTCAGGACCAGTGAAAATTATTCCTCCAGAGTTATGAATCGGATAATTAAAAGCGACAGACTGAAAACTTAGCAACAGCATAGCCGGCCTCTAATTGTTGTTCGCGTAGCTATACAACGTATTGTTGAATCTAGCAATTGAGTTGTGTCAAATACACATGGCTACGGTGGCTCCATCTGTTAATTTCATAGCGGCAATTTTAGTTATTTTAATGATTGTTGCGATCGCAATATGATGTTTGGGAAGCTATGGCTTAACGCCTTTCAATATTATAATCATTCTTTCCTTTCGACGAAAATTCTTTCAAACTACGGTTGAACATTTATCTTCAAAATAAAATAATACTCAACCCTCAAGTGATGGCCAACCGCGCGAGTTACGGAAGGTTTAACTAATTAACATCTTATGAATGCGTTCAGTGAAATGGATCACATAGGTAACAACTTTAATCAACACATCACTCCGCCGATTTGAATTTTGCCATTGTGTAGGCCTTTTATCGTCGGTTTCCTGCAATAGGGGCACAACTCAAAAAATGTGAATTTTCAGAATAAGCGTTTGAAAATTGGCAATCATGAAGCACCTCCTGCAAATTCACTTATTTCTCTCATCATTTGACAAAAGTAAACAAATTTTGATTGTTGTATCATTGAAAGGGGCTAAAGGACTATCTGTTTCATGAATTTTTGACAACTATTTTTCAACGACTATTGAAAAAATTGACTGATTTTGAGTTGTGCCCTTACTGCGGAAAATTGGTGAAAATGCCCAAATCTCGCGTTTCTCATCGAATTTTGGAACGGGTCTTTGTGAGATGAAATTTTACATAGTTTTTCATCATTTGCCATCAAAATCTCAAAAATGACATATTTTGAGTTGTGCCCCTATTGCAGGAAACCGACGTTATGTGATAAATTCGTTATGCATTTATTTACGAAGGTCGGACAACAATGACACGAAAAATCAGCTGATTTAAGACTTCAAATTAAAGGGCCCATTTCAATATATAAAAGTCGGAACCTCATTCCAGCCTTTGTCCTACGTCAACAATGCGGTTATGTCTCAGACATTACCCACCCCTAGTTTTTTTCACCATTTGTGGTCCTCTACCACCCTTTAAAAAGTTTGCACTCAGGAACCCAACACCCTGTATATTAGGTTGACAAACAGCCAAAACTTGAGAATGTTTGATGTACTCTATGAAAAGTTACAGCATGTTGTACTTTTTTGAGAGAGAGAAAAAAAACTAGGGGTGGGTAATGTCTGAGACATAACCGCATTGTTGACGTAGGACAAAGGCTGGAATGAGGTTCCGACTTTTATATATTGAAATGGGCCCTTTAATTTGAAGTCTTAAATCAGCTGATTTTTCGTGTCATTGTTGTCCGACCTTCGTAAATAAATGCATAACGAATTTATCACATAACGTCGGTTTCCTGCAATAGGGGCACAACTCAAGATATGTCATTTTTGAGATTTTGATGGCAAATGATGAAAAACTATGTAAAATTTCATCTCACAAAGACCCGTTCCAAAATTCGATGAGAAACGCGAGATTTGGGCATTTTCACCAATTTTCCGCAGTAAGGGCACAACTCAAAATCAGTCAATTTTTTCAATAGTCGTTGAAAAATAGTTGTCAAAAATTCATGAAACAGATAGTCCTTCAGCCCCTTTCAATGATACAACAATCAAAATTTGTTTACTTTTATCAAATGATGAGAGAAATAAGTGAATTTGCAGGAGGTGCTTCATGATTGCCAAATTTCAAACGCTTATTCTGAAAATTCACATTTTTTGAGTTGTGCCCTTATTGCAGGAAACCGACGATAAAAGGCCTACACAATGTATGCTGGCAAAATTCAAATCGGCGGAGTGATGTGTTGATTAAAGTTGTTACCTATGTGATCCATTTCACTGAACGCATTCATAAGATGTTAATTAGTTAAACCTTCCGTAACTCGCGCGGTTGGCCATCACTTGAGGGTTGAGTATTATTTTATTTTGAAGATAAATGTTCAACCGTTGTTTGAAAGAATTTTCGTCGAAAGGAAAGAATGATTATAATATTGAAAAGCGTTAAGCCATAGCTTCCCAAACATCATATTGCGATCGCAACAATCATTAAAATAACTAAAATTGCCGCTATGAAATGAACAGATGGAGCCACCGTAGCCATGTGTATTTGACACAACTCAATTGGGTTCTTTAGGGGTATCCAGATTATTGCATAATCGGAATCTCCGTCCAAAAATTAGTCGAAATCCAAAATTTCATCATTTTTGGTGACCGGGAACTATTTTTAAAATGCATTTAAAGTTTGTATGGAGAAAATTTTTTGGTCGGGGTGAAATGTCACTTTATCGATTGAACTGTCATTCTATCCACGGAAATTAAAACTGTTTTGTTTATTTAACCATCAAAACAAAGAAATTGGAACGCAATAAATTCACCTAATACTCAGAAAAATGAGCTCTTTCGATTAGGCTAAAGAAAATGGTAATATTTAATTCACTAAACAACCCAATTGCTGTTAACGAAATTTTAGATAATTTTGATTGCAGTTTCATGAAATATTCTAGATTCAACAATACGTTGTATAGTTACGCGAACAACAATTAGAGGCCGGCTATACTGTTGCTAAGTTTTCAGTCTGTTGCTTTTAATTATCCGATTCATAACTCTGGAGGAATAATTTTCACTGGTCCTGAAAAGAACCTTTTAAATAACAGGAGATTTCGGCAAGACAATTGAAAATTATCCGCACTGAATGCTGGAAGCCATCGAAAACTGCCATCGCTTACTGCCGTGGATGAGATTCCTGGTTCTTCTTCTTCTTCTTGGCGTAACGTCCTCACTGGGACAAAGCCTGCTTCTATTAGCACTTCCAAAGTAATTAACTGAGAGCTTCCTCTGCCAATGACCATTTTGCATGTGCATATCGTGTGGCAGGCACGAAGATACTCTATGCCCAAGGAAGTCAAGGAAATTTCCTTTACGAAAAGATCCTGGACCGACCGGGAATCGAACCCGTTACCCTCAGCATGGTCATGCTGAATACCCGTGCGTTTACCGCCTCGGCTATATGGGCCCTGTTCCATATAGCCTGAGATGCCTGGTTCCAGATTCTAGAGATTCCTGGTTCTATCAGCTAAATAGCCGAGAGTCATCGCAGGATTGGTGAGCAGCTGCGGAGGTGACATCCATTCCCTTTGACTGATTCAACGAAAATGACGGAAGAAAACAGAGGTCACTGCTTTTATTCCCCTTGATTAGTAGATTAGGCTCCTCCCATTTGGCTGGCTTTCCAGTTTATTTCGTTTGCATGACCCGCCCCGAATGCTCCAGACGCATCAAGCAACTAACCAACCGAGAAATGAGCAAACCACCAGCGGGTAACCAAACGATCAACTTTTAAGCGCAAACCGACATTCGGTTCTTCAGATTTGTGCTCTAGAAAATTCTAGGTGTGGCTTCGTCATATATTCACCTTCGAACATTTTCGAAAATTGTTTAAACTTAATTTTAATTAAGCAATGTTTCACGCAAAATAGTTCGGATAGAATAATGCGTTGTTAAATTCCGGGTGGAACCATTAGGCCATTAGTGACCGGTTTCATCATTATTGCTGGGCCACCAAGTATTCAATCTTTCACTTCTCAATTGCACCACACTTTTCTCGTTCGATGGAATGAAATTAGCTGATTCACAAACTCTTAAGGAATAATTAACGGTGGTCCTGAACAAGACCGTTTGATTAATTGACGATTTTAGGAACGAAATGGCATGAATTCACCATGTCACGCAATGCGTGTTGGTTTTCTCCGTGCTGAATGATAAACGCCACCGAAAACTGGACCGCCGTGGATTACAATAATGACCAGTTTCACTATTGCTGGCAACGATGCTCTGTCTTTTGCTTTTTGGTTGCACTACATCTCGATCGATGTTGGAAATTATCCAATTAACTCTTGAGGAATCATTTTCGATGGTCCTGAAAAGGACCGGTTTGAATAATGGACGATTTTGATGCATTCAAAATGCCATGCAATGCGTGTTGGTTTTCGCTGCGGAGTGCGGAGAATGCTGGACGCCGTCGAAAATTGGCCCACCGCCGCTGCCATGGATGCGATTCCAAGTGCTATCATCAGCACGATATCCGAGAGTAGTCGCTGGGTTGTTGTGCTGCTGCCTTGCTGGAGGTGACATCCACCTCCAACCTCCTTGACTGATCCAACGAAAATGACGAAAGAAAACAGAGAACACTGCTTTTATACCCCTAGATTGGCAGATGAAGCTCCTCCCATTCGGCTGGCTTTTCAGTTAATTTCGTTTGCATGACCCGCCCCTTATGCTCCAGACGCATCAAACGATTAATCAACCGAGAAATGAGAAAATTTCCATTGAACGGATAATGTAACCAAAATATTAGATGATTTAGATCATTTTAATTTGGAAAATGTTAGAATTGAAACATTTTTCACGCAAAATGGTCCGGATATGATAATGCGTTGCCAAAGTCCGGGTGGAACAATTAGACGTCATAATTGTTGCTGGCTGAGTTACCAAGCATTCAAAATCATTCACTTTTCGGTTGTACTACACTTTTCCCGTTCGTTGGAATGGAATTATCCGATTCACAGCTCTTGAAAAATCATTTTCGATGGTCCTTAAATTAGGAGGAAAATTAAATGAATTCACTATGCCACTATGCGTGTTTGTTTTCTCCGCACTAAATGCTGAACGCCACCGAAAACTGGCCCGCCGCTTGCTGCCGTGCATGCGATTAATGACCGGCTTTGCTTTTGCTGAGAAACGCCGCTCTGTCCTTGCTTTGCACTAGGTTCACCTTTCTCGATCGAGGGTGGAAATTCATCCAATTAACTCTTGAGAAATCTTTTTCGATGGTCCTGAAAAGAACCGTTTGAATAATGGACGATTTTGATGAATTTACAATGCCACGCAATTCGTGTTGGTTTTCTCCGCGCTCAACGCTAGACGCAATCGAAAACTGGCCCGCCGCTTGCTGTTGTGAATGAGATTCCTGGTGCTATCAGTACGATAGCCAAGTGTCGTCGCTGAGTCGATGTGCCGCTGCCCAGCTCGAGGTGTCACCTCGACGGTGGTCGAAATGGAACTGACGATCAGCTCTCGCATGATCGCATTCCTTCCTGCATCGTAGTTGCCCCCACGATGCGCACCAATCAGAGAGCGTTGGTATACTGAACGAGAAAATTTGTCCGCTACCCATATTTATAGATTTCAGCAATTTCAATGTCTAACTTTAAAACAACTTTTCAACTATTTATCAATGATTTTTAGGTTCATCGAATATTACAAATTGAACGCGGGAGTTTCATCTCTCGGATAACGGGATTTGTTTATCATTTCGTTCAGTGGGAAAGGTACTGTGAGCGTTTAAAATCTTTCACTCAAACGTAACGCTCTTGGTTTCATAAATTTTGAAATGACACCGGGTATAGAAAACAGAGACGTAGTCCTACGTCAAAAGTTGCCCAACTCAAACATGTTGGCTACCCCCTGTATATGCAATCTTGCATGGAGAACATTTATGTTGAAAGCCTCTACCCAAAAGCATCAGTATGTACCTACAGCAGCAGCAGTCCAATAAATAAAATAAAGCAGTTTCGCTCCAACTCTCTAATGTGCACAAAATAAAATGATCATTCCACTGACCGCGACCGGTCGCCGCGCCGGGTCCACACCATCCAGCGAAAGAGAGAAGAGAGCGAATGGTAGGCGGCAGCTTTGCCAAAGCCACATCAACAACGCACTGCTACCCGAGCAGGATCAAGTAACTTACTAACACATAATTGCAGCATGCTAAAGTCTGGACAAGTTACAGATTGGCTATTTATCTCGGTATTGGGAATCGCGCCACCCGAAGGGGGGAAAATGCACCACTCAAGTTGGAAGAATCGGTTATAAAAAAACTAGGGGTGGGTAATGTCTGAGACATAACCGCATTGTTGACGTAGGACAAAGGCTGGAATGAGGTTCCGACTTTTATATATTGAAATGGGCCCTTTAATTTGAAGTCTTAAATCAGCTGATTTTTCGTGTCATTGTTGTCCGACCTTCGTAAATAAATGCATAACGAATTTATCACATAACGTCGGTTTCCTGCAATAGGGGCACAACTCAAAATATGTCATTTTTGAGATTTTGATGGCAAATGATGAAAAACTATGTAAAATTTCATCTCACAAAGACCCGTTCCAAAATTCGATGAGAAACTCGAGATTTGGGCATTTTCACCAATTTTCCGCAGTAAGGGCACAACTCAAAATCAGTCAATTTTTTCAATAGTCGTTGAAAAATAGTTGTCAAAAATTCATGAAACAGATAGTCCTTCAGCCCCTTTCAATGATACAACAATCAAAATTTGTTTACTTTTGTCAAATGATGAGAGAAATAAGTGAATTTGCAGGAGGTGCTTCATGATTGCCAAATTTCAAACGCTTATTCTGAAAATTCACATTTTTTGAGTTGTGTCCCTATTGCAGGAAACCGACGATAAAAGGCCTACACAATGTATGCTGGCAAAATTCAAATCGGCGGAGTGATGTGTTGATTAAAGTTGTTACCTATGTGATCCATTTCACTGAACGCATTCATAAGATGTTAATTAGTTAAACCTTCCGTAACTCGCGCGGTTGGCCATCAGGCAGCGTCCATTTATTACGTAACGCTAAAATCGACAATTTTCGACCCCCCCTCCCCCCTCCATAACGCTGTTTTGTATGAAAACCCGGAAATTTTTGTATGGGCCGTAACGCTCGACCATACTCCCCCCCTCCCCCAAGAGCGTTACGTAATTTGTGGACGGCGCCTCACTTGAGGGTTGAGTATTATTTTATTTTGAAGATAAATGTTCAACCGTTGTTTGAAAGAATTTTCGTCGAAAGGAAAGAATGATTATAATATTGAAAGGCGTTAAGCCATAGCTTCCCAAACATCATATTGTGATCGCAACAATCATTAAAATAACTAAAATTGCCGCTATGAAATTAACAGATGGAGCCACCGTAGCCATGTGTATTTGACACAACTCAATTGCTAGATTCAACAATACGTTGTATAGTTACGCGAACAACAATTAGAGGCCGGCTATGCTGTTGCTAAGTTTTCAGTCTGTCGCTTTTAATTATCCGATTCATAACTCTGGAGGAATAATTTTCACTGGTCCTGAAAAGAACCTTTTAAATAACAGGAGATTTCGGCAAGACAATTGAAAATTATCCGCACTGAATGCTGGAAGCCATCGAAAACTGCCATCGCTTACTGCCGTGGATGAGATTCCTGGTTCTTCTTCTTCTTCTTCTTGGCGTAACGTCCTCACTGGGACAAAGCCTGCTTCTCAGCTTAGTGTTCTATGAGCACTTCCAAAGTAATTAACTGAGAGCTTCCTCTGCCAATGACCATTTTGCATGTGCATATCGTGTGGCAGGCACGAAGATACTCTATGCCCAAGGAAGTCAAGGAAATTTCCTTTACGAAAAGATCCTGGACCGACCGGGAATCGAACCCGTTACCCTCAGCATGGTCATGCTGAATACCCGTGCGTTTACCGCCTCGGCTATATGGGCCCTGTGCCATATAGCCTGAGATTCCTGGTTCCAGATTCTAGAGATTCCTGGTTCTATCAGCTAAATAGCCGAGAGTCATCGCAGGATTGGTGCGCAGCTGCGGAGGTGACATCCATTCCCTTTGACTGATTCAACGAAAATGACGGAAGAAAACAGAGGTCACTGCTTTTATTCCCCTTGATTAGTAGATTAGGCTCCTCCCATTTGGCTGGCTTTCCAGTTTATTTCGTTTACATGACCCGCCCCGAAGGCTCCAGACGCATCAAGCAACTAACCAGCCGAGAAATGAGCAAACCACCAGCGGGTAACCAAACGATCAACTTTTAAGCGCAAACCGACATTCGGTTCTTCAGATTTGTGCTCTAGAAAATTCTAGGTGTGGCTTCGTCATATATTCACCTTCGAACATTTTTGAAAAATGTTTAAACTTAATTATTATTAAACAATGTTTCACGCAAAATAGTTCGGATAGAATAATGCGTTGTTAAATTCCGGGTGGAACCATTAGGCCATTAGTGACCGGTTTCATCATTATTGCTGGGCCACCAAGTATTCAATCTTTCACTTCTCAATTGCACCACACTTTTCTCGTTCGATGGAATGAAATTAGCTGATTCACAAACTCTTAAGGAATAATTAACGGAGGTCCTGAACAAGACCGTTTGATTAATTGACGATTTTAGGAACGAAATGGCATGAATTCACCATGTCACGCAATGCGTGTTGGTTTTCTCCGTGCTGAATGATAAACGCCACCGAAAACTGGACCGCCGTGGATTACAATAATGACCAGTTTCACTATTGCTGGCAACGATGCTCTGTCTTTTGCTTTTTGGTTGCACTACATCTCGATCGATGTTGGAAATTATCCAATTAACTCTTGAGGAATCATTTTCGATGGTCCTGAAAAGAACCGGTTTGAATAATGGACGATTTTGATGCATTCAAAATGCCATGCAATGCGTGTTGGTTTTCGCTGCGGAGTGCGGAGAATGCTGGACGCCGTCGAAAATTGGCCCACCGCCGCTGCCATGGATGCGATTCCAAGTGCTATCATCAGCACGATAGCCGAGAGTAGTCGCTGGGTTGTTGTGCTGCTGCCTTGCTGGAGGTGACATCGTCGGTTTCCTGCAATAGGGGCACAACTCAAAATTTGTCATTTTTGAGGTTTTGATGGCAAATGATGAAAAACCATGCAAACTTTCATCTGACAAAGACCCGTTCCGAAATTCGATGAGAAACGCGAGATTTTTGCATTTTCACCAATTTTCCGCAGTAAAGGCACAACTCAAAATCAGTCAACTTTTCAATAGTCGATGAAAAATAGTAATCTAAAATTTATGAAAGAGATAGTCCTTCAGTCCCTTTCCATGATACAACAATCAAAATTCGTATACTTTTGTCTAATAATGAGAGAAATAAGTGAACTTGTAGGATGTGCTTCAAGATTGCCAATTTTCAAACGCTCATTCTGAAAATTCACATTTTTTGAGTTGTGCCCCTATTGCAGGAAACCGACGACATCCACCTCCAACCTCCTCGACTGATCCAACGAAAATGACGAAAGAAAACAGAGAACACTGCTTTTATACCCCTAGATTGGCAGATGAAGCTCCTCCCATTCGGCTGGCTTTTCAGTTAATTTCGTTTGCATGACCCGCCCCTTATGCTCCAGATGCATCAAACGATTAATCAACCGAGAAATGAGAAAATTTCCATTGAACGGATAATGTAACCAAAATATTAGATGATTTAGATCATTTTAATTTGGAAAATGTTAGAATTGAAACATTTTTCACGCAAAATGGTCCGGATATGATAATGCGTTGCCAAAGTCCGGGTGGAACAATTAGACGTCAAAATTGTTGCTGGCTGAGTCACCAAGCATTCAAAATCATTCACTTTTCGGTTGTACTACACTTTTCCCGTTCGTTGGAATGGAATTATCCGATTCACAGCTCTTGAAAAATCATTTTCGATGGTCCTTAAATTAGGAGGAAAATTAAATGAATTCACTATGCCACTATGCGTGTTTGTTTTCTCCGCACTAAATGCTGAACGCCACCGAAAACTGGCCCGCCGCTTGCTGCCGTGCATGCGATTAATGACCGGCTTTGCTTTTGCTGAGAAACGCCGCTCTGTCCTTGCTTTGCACTAGGTTCACCTTTCTCGATCGAGGGTGGGAATTCATCCAATTAACTCTTGAGAAATCTTTTTCGATGGTCCTGAAAAGAACCGTTTGAATAATGGACGATTTTGATGAATTTACAATGCCACGCAATTCGTGTTGGTTTTCTCCGCGCTCAACGCTAGACGCAATCGAAAACTGGCCGCCGTTTGCTGCCGTGAATGAGATTCCTGGTGCTATCAGTACAATAGCCAATTGTCGTCGCTGAGTCGATGTGCCGCTGCCCAGCTCGAGGTGTCACCTCGACGGTGGTTGAATGGAACTGACGATCAGCTCTCGCATGATCGCATTCCTTCCTGCATCGTAGTTGCCCCCACGATGCGCACCAATCAGAGAGCGTTGGTATACTGAACGAGAAAATTTGTCCGCTACCCATATTTATAGATTTCAGCGATTTCAATGTCTAACTTTAAAACAACTTTTCAACTATTTATCAATGATTTTTAGGTTCACCGAATATTACAAATTGAACGTGGGAGTTTCATCTCTCGGATAACGGGATTTGTTTATCATTTCGTTCAGTGGGAAAGGTACTGTGAGCGTTTAAAATCTTTCACTCAAACGTAACGCTCTTGGTTTCATAAATTTTGAAATGACACCGGGTATAGAAAACAGAGACGTAGTCCTACGTCAAAATGGATGTGATATTTTTACATTAATCGAAAACATTTTTAATTTTCTATTTTGTCAAACAATAAAGCTTTGTGTTTCACAAACCAAAATATTAAAATTTAAAAACGACTTTTGAAATTTCTGTTATAAGAGTGCGAAAACTTTTGCCGTATATTTTAAGGTCTAAATGGAACAACACTACACATTTTGATATGGCAATCTTTTTACTCTCTCGTCGAAATTTATTAATCGAGCGAAAAAAAAATGATGTTATAAACTTAAAACACTCTATCGGAGAGAGTCTCAAATTGAGTTGGGTCATTTTATCCCAGTTGCGCGTATTAGACCGATTGCCCCTATGGAGATAACGGCCACTGACACACCAACGCAATGCGAAGCTCAACACCGTCGTGTAGAGTGTGATCCTTCCTCTGTTCGCACGCAAACTCACAAAGCTTCAAACTGCGCCGGTAAGAGAACGATCGAGACAACATTGTGCTTGAGTTGGATTCGGCGTAAAGATAACAATTTTTCAAATACGTTAATAAGTAGTAAAAGTGTAATTCAAATATAAAGTTCTCTGTGCTAGTCAAGCTCGTTTACGGGATACAGTATTTATTGGCCGAACCGAAATCAACTAAGAAAGAAGTGCAACAAGACGCCGTCGGAGGAAATCGCCGAGGAATCAGATCAAGTGCAAATTCAACTCCGTTCCGGACTGATTCAAGGTGATCGAAACCCGCTACCAGAGCAGAACGCAACGTCCGCTAGATATTCCGACACAATCTTCCGTGAGTTTCCTAGAGCCCAGCTTAAAATAATGATAAGGTAGCCATGTTATTAAAATACAGTCTAGACTCCTACTACACGGTTGGTTCGGAGGTGCAGTAGGAAAGTATGAATCCCAGAGCTTATGGGATTTCGCCTAATTGGGGGTATGAGCGAATATCTCAGAAGTATTACAAGATAGCACCACACTTTCTTTGGCAAAGTTGTAGTACTAGAAAAGATCTACCACACAATGCGAACTAACATCCAATTAGTTGGCAATTTGGCCGATAGAGGCGCTATGTAGAACTGGTTGCTAATGTTCGCCAGTAGAGGCACTCATAAGTTATCACATGGGATATCTCAAGATCTACTTGATTTGGAACAATAATGCTGTCTTCGGCAGAGTTGCTCAGGAGGTCAAGAACAATCTGGTGATTCACCAATTAGTTTGTGATTTCGTCGCTAGGTGGCGCTAGTCGTCAAGTAAAGTTTCAAACGTCTCTATCTCGGGATCCAGAGCAGCTAGAAAAGTGTCGTCTTCGGCAAAGTTCTTCAACAATTAGTTTGTGATTTCGCCGCCAGGTGGTGCTAGTTGTCAAGCAAAGTTTCAAACTTCTCTAACTCGCGAACCAGAGCAGATAGAAAAGTGTCGTCTTCAGCAAAATTCTTCAGGAAGTTAAAACCAATCTGGTGATTCAACATTTAGTTGGTGATTTCGTCGCTAGGTGGCGCTAGTTGTCAAGAAAAATTTTAAACTTCTCTAGCTCGCGATCCAGAGCAGATAGAAGAAGGTCGTCTTCGGCAAAATTCTTCAGGAAGTCAAAACCTATCTGGTGGTTCAACATTTAGTTTGTGATTTCGCCGCTAGGTGGCACTAGTTGTCAAGCAAAGTTTCAAACTTCTCTAGCTCGGGATCCAGAGCAGATAGAAAAGTGTCGTCTTCGGCAAAGTTCTTCAGGGAGTCAAGACCTATCTGGTGATTCATAATTGGTGGTTTTTCATAGTTGGTGGTTTCGCCGCTTGGTGGCACTAGTTGTCAAGTGAAAATTTAAACTTCTCTAGTTCGTTATCCAAAGCAAATAAAAGAGGATCGTCTTCGGAAAAGTTCTTCAGGAAGTCAAGCGCCAGCTGGTGATCCAACATATAGTCGGGGATTTCACCGCTAGGTGGCGCTAGTTGTTGAGTAAAATTTTAAATCTGTCTAGCTCGCGGTCCAGAGCAGATAGAAGAGGGCCATCTTCGGCAAAGTTCTTCTGGAAGTCGAAACCTATCTGGTAATTCAACATTTAGTTGGTGATTTCACTGCTAGGTGGCGCTAGTTGTCAAGTTTTAATCTTATCTATCTCGAGATCCAAAACAGATAATAGAATGTTGTTTCCGGCAAGTTCCTCAGAAAAGCAAGAGCAATCTGGTGTTCAACAATTAGTTACTAATTTCGCCATTAGGTGGCGCTAGTTACCAAAAAAAGTTTTAAATTCCTCTAGCTCGAGATCCAGAGCAAAAAGAAGAGTGTTGTTTTTGACAAAGTTATTCAGAAAGTCAAGAGCAGTCTGGTGAGTCAATAATTGGTGATTCCGTCGCTAGGTGGCGCTAGTCAGCATGTTTACTTTTAAACTTTTCTATCTCGGGAAAAAGCAGATGTAAGAATGCTGTGTCCGGTAGCGTTCTTCAGGAGGTCGAAAGCAGGGATGGAAAATGTCATGAAATTACATGAAAAACATGTCATGACATTTTTCTATTAACACCACTTTCGATGAAAATTTGTGTTCGTAATTATCACCGGTCCATAACGCTGATAAGTTATCAATGATGTCGCCGATTAACATTGCCGACTAAGTGCAGTGAAATTAGCAAATAACGAAATTACATTTTTGTGACATTTCCCAAGAATAATCTAATAATTTAGCAATTGGATTGTTTAGTGAATAAAATTTTGCTTTTTTCTATAGCCTAATCGATAGAGTTCATTTTTCTGAGCATAACGTGGTTTTATTGGATTCCAATAGCTTTGTTGTTGGTTAAAATAACAAAACAATTTTTATGTTCGTGGATAGAATGACAGTTCAATCGATAAAATGACAGTTCGACCCGAACAAAATAAAATCCCATACAAACTTTAAATGCATTTTTAAAACAGTTCCCGCACTCCAAGAATTATGAAACTTTGGATTTCGACTAATTTTTGGGTGGAGAATTCGATTATAAAATAATCCGGATACCCCTACAGAACCCAATTAGCTTGTGATTTCACTACTTGTTGACACTAGTTGTATCTCTGGATTCCAGCAAGTTCTCGGTAGAGTTTATCAGAGGGTGAAGATTAAAAAGATGGTGAACAAATTGTTCGTTTTGATTTTCCAACGTAGGTTATATCTGTGGAATATTTCTGTTTTGCGAAAATTTAAGTGCTCCTAATTTTTATTTAGATTTTCTTAAATATATAGAAGATGCCACAAAAGTTTAACTTATAGGACGCAGTGGCTTGATTTCCTAAACAGGGTAGGAAAAAAGATGAACCAGCTTAGGACTGGTAATCTCCATAATCACAGAGAACAGACATCCAAGTCCAATCTGAATTTTGTTTAAAGAATATTTCATCGGCAACACAAGTGGATAAACTCATAATATTCTGAGAGCCTTCGTACCAATGTTTACGATAATTTAAAAAATCCACCAAAGTAGGTAATGAAATAAAAACAATAAACTAGATAAAGATATAAGCCAGATAAACATATAAGCTAGATAAAAAAAATGATTTTAATTAAGGAGCTCCAGAAGGTGCCCAAAGCCAGAAGAATATGGTAGGCAGGGCATGTTGCAAGACTGCCGAATAACAACCTTCAAAGTTAGTGTTCGTAACTGATACGCTAGATACAAGAAGGCGTGGAGCGCAGAGAGCACAATGAACGGACCAGGTGGAGCGTGACCGAGAATGAAGAGCGGCAGACACCAACCGTGTATTATAGAGAAATATTGATTCAGTTTCATATTAAATTTGATGTAATACTACTTTCGGAAGCATTTTGTCGAAGATGACACTCTTCTATCTGATTTGAATCGCGAGCTAAAAGAGTTAAACATTTAACTTGACAACTTGGCACTACCTGGTGTCGAAATCACCGACTGTATATTGAATCATCACATAGGTTTTGACTTCCTGAAGAACTTTGCTGAAGACGACTCTCTTCTATCTGTTCTGGATTCCGAGATAGAGACGTTTGAAACTTTACTTGATGACTAGCGCCACCTATCGGCGAAATCACCAACTAATTGTTGAATTATCAGACAGGCCTTGACTTACTGAAGAACTTTGCCGAAGACTTCACTTTTCTATCTACTTTGGATCGCGAGCTAGCGAAATTTAATGTTTTACTTGACATCTAGCGCCACCTAGCTTCGAAATCACGAACTAAATTTTGAATCACCAGATAGCTCTTAACTTTCAAAACAACTTTTCCGAAGATGACACTTCTCTATCTCCTCTGAATCCCGAGATAACGGAGTTTGCAGCTTTACTTGGCGAAATCACCAACTAAATGTTGAATCACCACATAGGTTTTGACTTCCTGAAGAACTTTGCCGATGACGACTCTCTTCTATCTGTTTTTAAAAGACACGGACACGTTGAATGCATCCAGTGAGCTATTCACTCTTTGAAGGAAGCACGACACTAGACAACGGACTAGCATGCAACGCCCAGTGGCACAGCCGAAAACTATTCCTGACAGCTGCGGTGGGAATCGAACCCACGCTCCTCAGCACGATGCAACATTTAGTTTGGTGACACTAGCCGCACGGCCACGAAGCCACCTGTTCTGGATCGGGAGCTAGAGAAGTTTTAAATTTTACTTGACAACTAGCGCCATCTAGCGGCGAAATCATCAACTAAATGTTGAATCACCAGCTGGCGCTTAACTTCCTGAAGAATTTTGCTGAAGACGACACTTTTCTATCAGAGATCCCACTGGAGATTCCTCCAAGATTTCTTCCTGGGAATTCCTCCATGATGGGTTCATTCAGAAGATAACTCCAGAATTTCTTCCTGAGGATTCCATGAGAAGTTCCCTCTGGGGATTCCTCTATGAGTTCCATCTGGGGATTCCTCCAAGAGTTCCCAACAGGGATTTATCCAGGAGTTCCCTCTGGGGATGTCCAACAAGAGGCTTCTCCAAGAATTCGTTCTCGAAATTCCTACAACAGTTCCATCGAGGGATTCCATCCAGAAGTTTCCTCTGGGGATAGCACCGGGAGTTCCTTTTGTGGATTCCTCCAGGAGTTCCATCTGGGGACTCATCCAAGACTTACCGCTGGAGATTCGCCCTGTGAAGTTCCCTCTGGAGATTGCTCTAGGAGTTCCAACAAGAAATTTTGAGAATTCCTTCGGGAGTTCAGTCACATATTTCTCTGGGAATTCCTCCAGACATTACTCTAGGAATGCCTCCAAGAACACTGGTGGACTTCCTTGAGGAAGCCCTGGAGGAATCCCCGGGGGGACTTCCCGGAGGAATCCCCGGGGGGACTTCCCGGAGGAATCCCCGGGGGGACTTCCCGGAGGAATCCCCGGGGGGACTTCCCGGAGGAATCCCCGGGGGGACTTCCCGGAGGAATCCCCGGGGGGACTTCCCGGAGGAATCCCCGGGGGGACTTCCCGGAGGAATCCCCGGGGGGACTTCCCGGAGGAATCCCCGGGGGGACTTCCCGGAGGAATCCCCGGGGGGACTTCCCGGAGGAATCCCCGGGGGGACTTCCCGGAGGAATCCCCGGGGGGACTTCCCGGAGGAATCCCCGGGGGGACTTCCCGGAGGAATCCCCGGGGGGACTTCCCGGAGGAATCCCCGGGGGGACTTCCCGGAGGAATCCCCGGGGGGACTTCCCGGAGGAATCCCCGGGGGGACTTCCCGGAGGAATCCCCGGGGGGACTTCCCGGAGGAATCCCCGGGGGGACTTCCCGGAGGAATCCCCGGGGGGACTTCCCGGAGGAATCCCCGGGGGGACTTCCCGGAGGAATCCCCGGGGGGACTTCCCGGAGGAATCCCCGGGGGGACTTCCCGGAGGAATCCCCGGGGGGACTTCCCGGAGGAATCCCCGGGGGGACTTCCCGGAGGAATCCCCGGGGGGACTTCCCGGAGGAATTCCCGGCGGGACATCCCGGAGGAATCCCCGGCGGGACTTCCCGGAGGAATCCCCGGGGGGACTTCCCGGAGGAATCCCCGGGGGGACTTCCCGGAGGAATCCCCGGGGGGACTTCCCGGAGGAATCCCCGGGGGGACTTCCCGGAGGAATCCCCGGGGGGACTTCCCGGAGGAATCCCCGGGGGGACTTCCCGGAGGAATCCCCGGGGGGACTTCCCGGAGGAATCCCCGGGGGGACTTCCCGGAGGAATCCCCGGGGGGACTTCCCGGAGGAATCCCCGGGGGGACTTCCCGGAGGAATCCCCGGGGGGACTTCCCGGAGGAATTCCCGGCGGGACTTCCCGGAGGAATCCCCGGGGGGACTTCCCGGAGGAATCCCCGGGGGGACTTCCCGAAGGAATCCCCGGGGGGACTTCCCGAAGGAATCCCCGGGGGGACTTCCCGGAGGAATCCCCGGGGGGACTTCCCGGAGGAATCCCCGGGGGGACTTCCCGGAGGAATCCCCGGGGGGACTTCCCGGAGGAATCCCCGGGGGGACTTCCCGGAGGAATCCCCGGGGGGACTTCCCGGAGGAATCCCCGGGGGGACTTCCCGGAGGAATCCCCGGGGGGACTTCCCGGAGGAATCCCCGGGGGGACTTCCCGGAGGAATCCCCGGGGGGACTTCCCGGAGGAATCCCCGGGGGGACTTCCCGGAGGAATCCCCGGGGGGACTTCCCGGAGGAATCCCCGGGGGGACTTCCCGGAGGAATCCCCGGGGGGACTTCCCGGAGGAATCCCCGGGGGGACTTCCCGGAGGAATCCCCGGGGGGACTTCCCGGAGGAATCCCCGGGGGGACTTCCCGGAGGAATCCCCGGGGGGATTTCCCGGAGGAATCCCCGGGGGGACTTCCCGGAGGAATCCCCGGGGGGACTTCCCGGAGGAATCCCCGGGGGGACTTCCCGGAGGAATCCCCGGGGGGACTTCCCGGAGGAATCCCCGGGGGGACTTCCCGGAGGAATCCCCGGGGGGACTTCCCGGAGGAATCCCCGGGGGGACTTCCCGGAGGAATCCCCGGGGGGACTTCCCGGAGGAATCCCCGGGGGGACTTCCCGGAGGAATCCCCGGGGGGACTTCCCGGAGGAATCCCCGGGGGGATTTCCCGGAGGAATCCCCGGGGGGACTTCCCGGAGGAATCCCCGGGGGGACTTCCCGGAGGAATCCCCGGGGGGACTTCCCGGAGGAATCCCCGGGGGGACTTCCCGGAGGAATCCCCGGGGGGACTTCCCGGAGGAATCCCCGGGGGGACTTCCCGGAGGAATCCCCGGGGGGACTTCCCGGAGGAATCCCCGGGGGGACTTCCCGGAGGAATCCCCGGGGGGACTTCCCGGAGGAATCCCCGGGGGGACTTCCCGGAGGAATCCCCGGGGGGACTTCCCGGAGGAATCCCCGGGGGGACTTCCCGGAGGAATCCCCGGGGGGACTTCCCGGAGGAATCCCCGGGGGGACTTCCCGGAGGAATCCCCGGGGGGACTTCCCGGAGGAATCCCCGGGGGGACTTCCCGGAGGAATCCCCGGGGGGACTTCCCGGAGGAATCCCCGGGGGGACTTCCCGGAGGAATCCCCGGGGGGACTTCCCGGATGAGAGGACTTCCTGGCGAAATAACCTGGGCAAATCCTGGAAGAATTCCCTCTGAGGATTGAGAGGGAACTTCTGTAGAAATCCGTGTATGAAACCCCTGCAAGATTCTTCGGCAGAAATAAGGGCTTGTTCACAAATGTCATAACGCTGGAGGGGGTGGGTGGGTGTCCTTCATGGTGTTACAGCTCGAACAAATAATTTTTTTCCCCATATAAATAGTGTTACGAAGGGGTGGGTGGGTGTCAGGAAAGGCCAATTTTGGCGTTATGATATTTGTGAATGAACCCTAACTGGATGAATTTTTGAAAGATATTCCTGAAGGATTTCCCGGAAGATTCCTGGAAAAATCCCTTCAGAAGGGATCCTCGGAATAACAAAACTAGGATAAGTCTGCAGAGGGAATTCCTGGAGGAATCTCCTGGAGGATTCAAGAGGGTACACGCTCAGAAACCCGTTCTAATAAACGTGAACAAACAAATGCAAATATGAGAACAAGCAAATGTACACCGTGAACTGGAACTAGTTCCAGCTGTCAATATGGGCGTTCTAGAAAACGTGAAATCTAGTTCACGGTGTACATTTCTTATTGTTCCCAGGTAACCGATAAGCATTTAAATTTGCCGTATTTCTGTATTATATCTGCATTTGACCTGCTTACTGCCGTATGATAGCAGTTCGACTGCTAAACTGCCCTATATTAGCAATTGAAATGCTACTGAAAATCTGACAGCAGTTATGTAGCATTTCAGATGCACGGTATGTTTTGGTCAACAAGCAGCATAATTGCTACATTAGTGCCATAAAACTGCAACGTGGGATGAGTGATGCTAAACCATTTCCACTTTAACACACATTTCCACTTTAATTTACGTGTTCCGGCTGTAGATGCCATTATCATTCGCTTGTTGTCTTTTATAGAGTAGCAACTAAAAAAACCCTGATTTGGCAAATATTTTCCATAGTTTTGGCCACTTTCCAATACTCGATTTAATTCAGCACATGCCGGGCACATAGCGTATCTAACGAAGCAGCTGCCGGTGTAACATTCAAGCTTTAAATTGATCAAAAAACCAACACACATTATCTAATCATCTATAGCTTACATCGTAGCGTAGTTCAGCCCCATCGTCAACCCTAGGATCGAGGGATCAAATCCCAATTTCGCCGAAACCAGCAACAAAAAACAACAACAGCATTCCAAAACGTGCAACAAGCCTCAAAAGTTGCACACGAGAGAGGAGAGTGAGGATAAAAATAGAAGAGAAAGGGAAGCCGTAAAATGGGCAGGGGAAATATTTAGTTTTTATTTTTGACAATCTGGGGGATAGGAAATTGAAGCATTTAATCAGCCGTATATTGGGCCAAAACCTGCACTTAAGTGGCACTTATGGCGCATATAGGGCAAATTAGCATATAACGACCTGCTGTAAAAGCGCATATAGTGCCGAATTAATACCATTTTTACTGCTAATTGGTTACCTGGGTTGTTATCGTTGCTATGCATAGTTCCCGTTTGTTCCCGTTGCCGTGATTGGGAGTGCACGTATATCGGAACGGATTTTTTTGCGTGTACTTCTAAAAGATTCTCTAGAGGGATCTTCAGAAAGAACTTTTGGGGGAATCCCCATTGGAAACTCCTGAAGGAATCGTTCGAGGAAGCTCCTGATCTTCAGAGGGAACTTCTGGAAGAAATCTAAAAAGGGAACTCCTGGAAGAATCTCCAGAGAGAACACCAGGAGAAATCTCCAGAGTGAACTCTTGGAGGAATCTCATAGCTAACTCCTGGAGGAATTCCCAGAGGTAAGACCTGGAGGACTTACCAAAAGGAGCAGCTGAAGGAATCACCACAGGGCGCTGCTGGAGGAATCTCCAGAGAGAACTGCAAAAGGAATCCCTTGAGGGAACTCCTGGAATAATCTTCACAGGGAACTACTAGAAGAATCTTCAGAGGGAACTGCTAAGGGAGCTCCTATATCCCTATAGAAAGCATTTAAAAAAGAGTTCACAGAGGAAGCACCTTTTCCCGAACTCTTGGAAAGATCCAATGGGTAACTCAAGGAGGAATCCCAAGCGGTGAATCCTAGCCGAGCGGTTGGATAAACATTCGGAGGGCTTCAAGCTTCGAAGTGTTCGTGATTGCATAAGCAATATTATAGTCTAATTATGGGACAGAAATTGAATCCGTGAATTTCACATGTTTTTCCCAAGTTTTTCATAGCACTAATAAAGATAAATTTCTTACTTGCAGCCACATCCCAATGGAGTCAACCGAGGAATCTTCCCTTTCAAAAATGTTCACATGGAGTGGAAGTCTGACAAGTCATGGTTTCGCATATGAGAAAGATCTTGCTTTTACGTTGTTCGTTGCTGCATCTTTAGAAGATCGTCGATTTCGCCTGGCAACGGAAATGAATGTGGCCGGTAAATTTGATGACGCTGTACTGATTCTGGACGATCGGAGAGAAGTATGGTTCTTTCAAGCCAAGCATAGCCAAACATCGAATGCTAAAATTGCATACGAAGAGTTTTTCCCATCAAGTCTCGAGGAAAAGAGTCAATTTTCTCTACCAATGTACATCCAATCGTTCCTGAATGTTTCAAAGCGAAGTGAATTCAAGAATTACGACAAGCGATTTATAATCTTCAGCAATAAATCAATAGATGAAAATGCTACACATAAGCTGAGAGAGCTCATGGACGTAAAAGGCTTTCCTTTGATTGATCCGCTGGAAAAGAAACTGTTTATCAGAAGTAGTGAAAAATTTGTACCTAATGCAGAGCAAATGCAGAACCTGTTGAAAAAGCTAAACGAATTACCTGTTGCCATTAGGGATGCTATAATTGAACTTCAGAGGACCGGAACAGTAAAAAGTATCCTGCGAAAATACACCACTCCTTTACGATCCATATTGGATATAGACAACTCCGTACGCTTTTGACGTAGGACTACGTCTCTGTTTTCTATACCCGGTGTCATTTCAAAATTTATGAAACCAAGAGCGTTACGTTTGAGTGAAAGATTTTAAACGCTCACAGTACCTTTCCCACTGAACGAAATGATAAACAAATCCCGTTATCCGAGAGATGAAACTCCCGCGTTCAATTTGTAATATTCGGTGAACCTAAAAATCATTGATAAATAGTTGAAAAGTTGTTTTAAAGCTAGACATTGAAATCGCTGAAATCTATAAATATGGGTAGCGGACAAATTTTCTCGTTCAGTATACCAACGCTCTCTGATTGGTGCGCATCGTGGGGGCAACTACGATGCAGGAAGGAATGCGATCATGCGAGAGCTGGGCAGCGGCACATCGACTCAGCGACGACACTTGGCTATCGTACTGATAGCACCAGGAATCTCATTCACAACAGCAAGCGGCGGGCCAGTTTTCGATTGCGTCTAGCGTTGAGCGCGGAGAAAACCAACGCGAATTGCGTGGCATTGTAAATTCATCAAAATCGTCCATTATTCAAACGGTTCTTTTCAGAGCCATCGAAAAAGATTTCTCAAGAGTTAATTGGATGAATTTCCACTCTCGATCGAGAAAGGTGTAGTGCAATGCAAGGACAGAGCGGCGTTTCTCAGCAAAAGCAAAGCCGGTCATTAATCGCATGCGCGGCAGCAAGCGGCGGGCCAGTTTTCGGTGGCGTTCAGCATTTAGTGCGGAGAAAACAAACACGCATAGTGGCATAGTGAATTCATTTAATTTTCTTCCTAAAATTATTCATTATCCAAACGGTCCTTTTAAGGACCATCGAAAATGATTTTTCAAGAGCTGTGAATCGAATAATTCCATTCCAACGAACGGGAAAAGTGTAAGTAGTACATCCGAAAAGTGAATGATTTTGAATGCTTGGTGACTCAGCCAGCAACAATTATGACGACTAATTGTTCCACCCGGACTTTGGCAACGCATTATCATATCCGGACCATTTTGCGTGAAAATGTTTCAATTCATTTTCCAAATTAAAATGATCTAAATCATCTAATATTTTGGTTACATTATCCGTTCAATGGAAATTTTCTCATTTCTCGGTTGATTAATCGTTTGATGCGTCTGGAGCATAAGGGGCGGGTCATGCAAACGAAATTAACTGAAAAGCCAGCCGAATGGGAGGAGCTTCATCTGCCAATCTAGGGGTATAAAAGCAGTGTTCTCTGTTTTCTTTCGTCATTTTCGTTGGATCAGTCAAGGAGGTTGGAGGTGGATGTCACCTCCAGCAAGGTAGCAGCACAACAACCCAGCGACTACTCTCGGCTATCGTGCTGATGATAGCACTTGGACTCGCATCCATGGCAGCGGCGGTGGGCCAATTTTCGACGGCGTCCAGCATTCTCCGCACTCCGCAGAGAAAACCAACACGCATTGCATGGCATGGTGAATGCATCAAAATCGTCCATTATTCAAACCGGTCCTTTTCAGGACCATCGAAAATGATTCCTCAAGAGTTAATTGGATAATTTCCAACATCGATCGAGATGTAGTGCAACCAAAAAGCAAAAGACAGAGCATCGTTGCCAGCAATAGTGAAACTGGTCATTATTGAAATCCACGGCGGTCCAGTTTTCGGTGGCGTTTATCATTCAGCACGGAGAAAACCAACACGCATTGCGTGACATGGTGAATTCATGCCATTTCGTTCCTAAAATCGTCAATTAATCAAACGGTCTTGTTCAGGACCACCGTTAATTATTCCTTAAGAGTTTGTGAATCAGCTAATTTCATTCCATCGAACGAGAAAAGTGTGGTGCAATTGAGAAGTGAAAGATTAAATACTTGGTGGCCCAGCAATAATGATGAAGCCGGTCACTAATGGCCTAATGGTTCCACCCGGAATTTTACAACGCATTATTCTATCCGAACTATTTTGCGTGAAACATTGTTTAAATAAAACATTTAAACATTTTTCGAAAATGTTCGAAGGTGAATATATGACGAAGCCACACCTAGAATTTTCTAGAGCACAAATCTGAAGAACCGAATGTCGGTTTGCGCTTGATCGTTTGGTTACCCGCTGGTGGTGAATCGAAATTATCCAATCCGTTCAATGAAAATTTGTTCATTTCTCGGTTGGTTAGTTGCTTGCTGCGTCTGGAGCATTCGGGGCGGGTCATGCAAACGAAATAAACTGGAAAGCCAGCCAAATGGGAGGAGCCTAATCTACTAATCAAGGGGAATAAAAGCAGTGACCTCTGTTTTCTTCCGTCATTTTCGTTGGATCAGTCAAAGGGAACGGATGTCACCTCCGCAGCTGCGCACCAATCCTGCGATGACTCTCGGCTATTTAGCTGATAGAACCAGGAATCTCATCCACGGCAGTAAGCGATGGCAGTTTTCGATGGCTTCCAGCATTCAGTGCGGATAATTTTCAATTGTCTTGCCGAAATCTCCTGTTATTTAAAAGGTCCTTTTCAGGACCAGTGAAAATTATTCCTCCAGAGTTATGAATCGGATAATTAAAAGCGACAGACTGAAAACTTAGCAACAGTATAGCCGGCCTCTAATTGTTGTTCGCGTAACTATACAACGTATTGTTAAATCTAGAATATTTCATGAAACTGCAATCAAAATTATCTAAAATTTCGTTAACAGCAATTGAGTTGTGTCAAATACACATGGCTACGGTGGCGCCATCTGTTCATTTCATAGCGGCAATTTTAGTTATTTTAATGATTGTTGCGATCGCAATATGATGTTTGGGAAGTTCTGGCTTAACGCCTTTCAATATTATAATCATTCTTTCCTTTCGACGAAAATTCTTTCAAACAACGGTTGAACATATATCTTCAAAATAAAACTAGGGGTGGGTAATGTCTGAGACATAACCGCATTGTTGACGTAGGACAAAGGCTGGAATGAGGTTCCGACTTTTATATATTGAAATGGGCCCTTTAATTTGAAGTCTTAAATCAGCTGATTTTTCGTGTCATTGTTGTCCGACCTTCGTAAATAAATGCATAACGAATTTATCACATAACGTCGGTTTCCTGCAATAGGGGCACAACTCAAAATATGTCATTTTTGAGATTTTGATGGCAAATGATGAAAAACTATGTAAAATTTCATCTCACAAAGACCCGTTCCAAAATTCGATGAGAAACTCGAGATTTGGGCATTTTCACCAATTTTCCGCAGTAAGGGCACAACTCAAAATCAGTCAATTTTTTCAATAGTCGTTGAAAAATAGTTGTCAAAAATTCATGAAACAGATAGTCCTTCAGCCCCTTTCAATGATACAACAATCAAAATTTGTTTACTTTTGTCAAATGATGAGAGAAATAAGTGAATTTGCAGGAGGTGCTTCATGATTGCCAAATTTCAAACGCTTATTCTGAAAATTCACATTTTTTGAGTTGTGTCCCTATTGCAGGAAACCGACGATAAAAGGCCTACACAATGTATGCTGGCAAAATTCAAATCGGCGGAGTGATGTGTTGATTAAAGTTGTTACCTATGTGATCCATTTCACTGAACGCATTCATAAGATGTTAATTAGTTAAACCTTCCGTAACTCGCGCGGTTGGCCATTGAGGGTTGAGTATTATTTTATTTTGAAGATAAATGTTCAACCGTTGTTTGAAAGAATTTTCGTCGAAAGGAAAGAATGATTATAATATTGAAAGGCGTTAAGCCATAGCTTCCCAAACATCATATTGTGATCGCAACAATCATTAAAATAACTAAAATTGCCGCTATGAAATTAACAGATGGAGCCACCGTAGCCATGTGTATTTGACACAACTCAATTGCTAGATTCAACAATACGTTGTATAGTTACGCGAACAACAATTAGAGGCCGGCTATGCTGTTGCTAAGTTTTCAGTCTGTCGCTTTTAATTATCCGATTCATAACTCTGGAGGAATAATTTTCACTGGTCCTGAAAAGAACCTTTTAAATAACAGGAGATTTCGGCAAGACAATTGAAAATTATCCGCACTGAATGCTGGAAGCCATCGAAAACTGCCATCGCTTACTGCCGTGGATGAGATTCCTGGTTCTTCTTCTTCTTCTTCTTGGCGTAACGTCCTCACTGGGACAAAGCCTGCTTCTCAGCTTAGTGTTCTATGAGCACTTCCAAAGTAATTAACTGAGAGCTTCCTCTGCCAATGACCATTTTGCATGTGCATATCGTGTGGCAGGCACGAAGATACTCTATGCCCAAGGAAGTCAAGGAAATTTCCTTTACGAAAAGATCCTGGACCGACCGGGAATCGAACCCGTTACCCTCAGCATGGTCATGCTGAATACCCGTGCGTTTACCGCCTCGGCTATATGGGCCCTGTGCCATATAGCCTGAGATTCCTGGTTCCAGATTCTAGAGATTCCTGGTTCTATCAGCTAAATAGCCGAGAGTCATCGCAGGATTGGTGCGCAGCTGCGGAGGTGACATCCATTCCCTTTGACTGATTCAACGAAAATGACGGAAGAAAACAGAGGTCACTGCTTTTATTCCCCTTGATTAGTAGATTAGGCTCCTCCCATTTGGCTGGCTTTCCAGTTTATTTCGTTTACATGACCCGCCCCGAAGGCTCCAGACGCATCAAGCAACTAACCAGCCGAGAAATGAGCAAACCACCAGCGGGTAACCAAACGATCAACTTTTAAGCGCAAACCGACATTCGGTTCTTCAGATTTGTGCTCTAGAAAATTCTAGGTGTGGCTTCGTCATATATTCACCTTCGAACATTTTTGAAAAATGTTTAAACTTAATTATTATTAAACAATGTTTCACGCAAAATAGTTCGGATAGAATAATGCGTTGTTAAATTCCGGGTGGAACCATTAGGCCATTAGTGACCGGTTTCATCATTATTGCTGGGCCACCAAGTATTCAATCTTTCACTTCTCAATTGCACCACACTTTTCTCGTTCGATGGAATGAAATTAGCTGATTCACAAACTCTTAAGGAATAATTAACGGAGGTCCTGAACAAGACCGTTTGATTAATTGACGATTTTAGGAACGAAATGGCATGAATTCACCATGTCACGCAATGCGTGTTGGTTTTCTCCGTGCTGAATGATAAACGCCACCGAAAACTGGACCGCCGTGGATTACAATAATGACCAGTTTCACTATTGCTGGCAACGATGCTCTGTCTTTTGCTTTTTGGTTGCACTACATCTCGATCGATGTTGGAAATTATCCAATTAACTCTTGAGGAATCATTTTCGATGGTCCTGAAAAGAACCGGTTTGAATAATGGACGATTTTGATGCATTCAAAATGCCATGCAATGCGTGTTGGTTTTCGCTGCGGAGTGCGGAGAATGCTGGACGCCGTCGAAAATTGGCCCACCGCCGCTGCCATGGATGCGATTCCAAGTGCTATCATCAGCACGATAGCCGAGAGTAGTCGCTGGGTTGTTGTGCTGCTGCCTTGCTGGAGGTGACATCGTCGGTTTCCTGCAATAGGGGCACAACTCAAAATTTGTCATTTTTGAGGTTTTGATGGCAAATGATGAAAAACCATGCAAACTTTCATCTGACAAAGACCCGTTCCGAAATTCGATGAGAAACGCGAGATTTTTGCATTTTCACCAATTTTCCGCAGTAAAGGCACAACTCAAAATCAGTCAACTTTTCAATAGTCGATGAAAAATAGTAATCTAAAATTTATGAAAGAGATAGTCCTTCAGTCCCTTTCCATGATACAACAATCAAAATTCGTATACTTTTGTCTAATAATGAGAGAAATAAGTGAACTTGTAGGATGTGCTTCAAGATTGCCAATTTTCAAACGCTCATTCTGAAAATTCACATTTTTTGAGTTGTGCCCCTATTGCAGGAAACCGACGACATCCACCTCCAACCTCCTCGACTGATCCAACGAAAATGACGAAAGAAAACAGAGAACACTGCTTTTATACCCCTAGATTGGCAGATGAAGCTCCTCCCATTCGGCTGGCTTTTCAGTTAATTTCGTTTGCATGACCCGCCCCTTATGCTCCAGATGCATCAAACGATTAATCAACCGAGAAATGAGAAAATTTCCATTGAACGGATAATGTAACCAAAATATTAGATGATTTAGATCATTTTAATTTGGAAAATGTTAGAATTGAAACATTTTTCACGCAAAATGGTCCGGATATGATAATGCGTTGCCAAAGTCCGGGTGGAACAATTAGACGTCAAAATTGTTGCTGGCTGAGTCACCAAGCATTCAAAATCATTCACTTTTCGGTTGTACTACACTTTTCCCGTTCGTTGGAATGGAATTATCCGATTCACAGCTCTTGAAAAATCATTTTCGATGGTCCTTAAATTAGGAGGAAAATTAAATGAATTCACTATGCCACTATGCGTGTTTGTTTTCTCCGCACTAAATGCTGAACGCCACCGAAAACTGGCCCGCCGCTTGCTGCCGTGCATGCGATTAATGACCGGCTTTGCTTTTGCTGAGAAACGCCGCTCTGTCCTTGCTTTGCACTAGGTTCACCTTTCTCGATCGAGGGTGGGAATTCATCCAATTAACTCTTGAGAAATCTTTTTCGATGGTCCTGAAAAGAACCGTTTGAATAATGGACGATTTTGATGAATTTACAATGCCACGCAATTCGTGTTGGTTTTCTCCGCGCTCAACGCTAGACGCAATCGAAAACTGGCCGCCGTTTGCTGCCGTGAATGAGATTCCTGGTGCTATCAGTACAATAGCCAATTGTCGTCGCTGAGTCGATGTGCCGCTGCCCAGCTCGAGGTGTCACCTCGACGGTGGTTGAATGGAACTGACGATCAGCTCTCGCATGATCGCATTCCTTCCTGCATCGTAGTTGCCCCCACGATGCGCACCAATCAGAGAGCGTTGGTATACTGAACGAGAAAATTTGTCCGCTACCCATATTTATAGATTTCAGCGATTTCAATGTCTAACTTTAAAACAACTTTTCAACTATTTATCAATGATTTTTAGGTTCACCGAATATTACAAATTGAACGCGGGAGTTTCATCTCTCGGATAACGGGATTTGTTTATCATTTCGTTCAGTGGGAAAGGTACTGTGAGCGTTTAAAATCTTTCACTCAAACGTAACGCTCTTGGTTTCATAAATTTTGAAATGACACCGGGTATAGAAAACAGAGACGTAGTCCTACGTCAAAATAATACTCAACCCTCAAGTGATGGCCAACCGCGCGAGTTACGGAAGGTTTAACTAATAAACATCTTATGAATGCGTTCAGTGAAATGGATCACATAGGCACAGACAAACAGACGTAACACCTTAAACGATTTTCAGGGAAATCCATCGCCCAGTTCACACTATCATCACCTGGTGGAAAAGTTGCACGAATCACTGTGTTGTGTAATATCATCAACAGAAGGCGCTAGTGTGAAACGTCAAACGCATATAAAAACGATGCGCGCGCCTCTGGTTGTGAAAGCCACAACTATAAAAATTTAAAATGATCGTTAAAAGCGTGGTCGATGGAAATTTCGCAAGTGTTACGTCTGTTTGTCTGTGACATAGGTAACAACTTTAATCAACACATCACTCCGCCGATTTGAATTTTGCCAGCATACATTGTGTAGGCCTTTTATGTGATAAATCCGTTATGCATTTATTTACGAAGGTCGGACAACAATGACACGAAAAATCAGCTGATTTAAGACTTCAAATTAAAGGGCCCATTTTAATATATAAAAGTCGGAACCTCATTCCAGCCTTTGTCCTACGTCAACATTGCGGTTATGTCTCAGACATTACCCACCCCTAGTTTTTAGAAACATTTACTGAAAATGAGGATGAAATCAATCAGCAATGGCTATGGAACGAGCTTCAAACACATTTCAGTAGTCAGATCGGAACAACTAAACGCATGTCAGAGGTGGTTTTCGACAAGAAGATAGCCAAACGCGACTTGCAAAATAAATCCGGAGAAACAAGTTTTCCTCGACCTATCGAAGAGGCTGATTTGAGAAGCTTTTTTGAACACCTTGTGATATGCACTGGTCAGCCGGACCAACTCTTCGAGCTGAGAGATAGCATTATAGAATCGGTTTTAAGAATGTGGGTTCATGGGAAGGATCGTGGCTTTTTTAGTGATAGAACAAAATTGCATGTGATATTTGAAAAAGAATTTGAAAATTGGCACATGGTTACAAACCTGGATGGAAATCTGAAACCTTTTCTGAGCAGCTACGAAGGGAATATGTGTGTTCAAATGATAAAAGCAGAAGTGCGCAAGGTTTTACAAAAGGTTGCATCAGCAGATTTGAGTACTTATGTGGAACGTAAGTTAGTGTTACAAAATGGACAGGAAGAATTCACAGAAGATAAATTTATATCAATGCTGGAGCAATCGTCTGGTCGAAATGGTTACATACTGGTTGGGGAACCAGGTATGGGAAAAACAACTTTCATGAAAAGAATCACACACCGACTACAAGCTAACGACTTCAACAAACACGTGTATCTGATTTTTTTGAGTAGATTGTTCAAAAATTACGAGAAAGGAAACGATATATTCATACTTATAAAATCCGCTCTTTCAAAATCAATCCAACAGTTAATTCAAAACAGTTTGGAACATTGTCCACAACAGTGTTTCATTCTACTCGATGGTTTCGATGAGATTGACACATTGCATCATGGCTCAGCTATCAAACTTATCAAGGAAACGTTCTGCAAAAACAATATCCGGGTTTTCATAAGTGGACGAATCCATGTAAAAGAAAGACTCGAAAAAGAATTGCATGTCCAGGCATTGAACCTTGTTCCGTTAATTGAAGATGAGCAACTGCTATTTTTGAGAAACTACTGGGAGATCAGTGCTGATATTGATGGTAAAGAGATGGATCGGTTTCAAAGATTTGCGAAACATTTACTCAGAATGTTGCATGACAATATTCAATCTGACTACTTCACTGGCCTGCCTCTGGTGGTTCGAATGCTTGCAGAAGTGTACAGGGAAAATTTCGAAAAATACTGGGAATCAACGAATGATTATATTAACGAGATATTGGATTTGGAAAGCAGATTCAGTGTATTACGTTTATATGAAAGTTTCATCAACATATCGTTCAATATATTCATTAGAAAAATAAATAACGAAGAAGGTTATGCTACAATTGATTCGAAAATAATAAATTTTTTCAAAGACAATTTGGAAAAATGTCATCGTGCCCATCAGCTAATTGCTATTAAACAGTTGAAAATTCCTGAACTTCGAGAAATATTAAGCACAGGCGATTCTGCAACAATCCTGGAAAACATGCAACAAATATTGAACGATGGAGAAAAGTCACTATTAGTTAATGTTTTTAACAAGGATCATCTAAAATTCACGCACTTGTCGTATGCTGAATATTTCCTTTCGAAATTTTTGTATGAACATGTGGTAGAATGTGAAGCGTTCCTGTTCAATGTTTTGAGTAGATATGAAGTCGTTCGAACCTTCTTCTTTTCAATGATTGAGGAAAATTGGGAAGACAGTTCATTACAAATGGACACAATTAACGATATTTGTTACGAGGACACTGGACTAATGTATTTGGCATGTTTTGGTGGCTACGAATCCATATTAAAAGATCTTCTGAAGCACCATAAAGCAAAAGTAAATTTCTGGGTTGATAACATAGTCAGTGGGGGCTCGCTTCTGCATGCTGCTGTTGAATCAAATAAAGAAAACATGCTGAAGTCAATTCTCTGTGAATATCGTTTTGGCAATTGTCCTCACCATGAAGTGAACTATGATGCAATGAAAACATATGAAACTGAAATAGATATAAATACTCCAGATTCAAAGGGATCTTTACCAATTCATTATGCTGCATATAATGGGAATGAACAGTTTGTTAAGATGCTTGCGCAACATGGTGCTGACAAAAATATCAATGCTCGAGACGACGGAGGGAATGCTCCTCTTCATTTTGCTGCACAAAATGGTTTTTGTCAATTGGCTAAGATGTTAATTGATCAATATTCAGCGGACTACAAAATTGTCAATAACCGCGGATACACTCTTATGCATATGGCAGTCGGAAGAGGTAATATGGAAATTGTAAACATACTTATGGAGGACTATGAGGCTGATGTCAATGCACAAGAGAATGATGGAAATACGCCATTACATCTTGCTGCCAAACAATTGAAGTGGGAAATGGTCCAAATGTTGATTACGAAATATTCTGCAGACTGCAACATTGTTAATGCAAATGGCCAAACTCTCATTCATATAGCAGCAGAAAAGGGTAATATGGACATTGTAAAGATGCTCATAGACGAATATGCGGCTGATGTCAATATGCAAGACGAAAATGGAAACACTCCTCTACTGCTTGCTGCCAAGAATTATGAGTGGGAAATGGTCGAAATGATAATTAAGAGATATTCTGTAGACTGCGAAATTGCCAATGAAATAGGAGAGTTTCTCATACATGTAGCGGCCGCAAGTGGTACTGTGGAAGTTGTAAAGATGCTTATGGACCGTACGACTGATATCAATACACCCGACCATGATGGTAATACTCCTCTCTATCTTGCTGCCAAAAATAACTACTGGGAAGCGGTAAAAATTATTCTTAAGAAATATCCTGCTGTAAGCAGAATTGATCAAAATAATGAACAAACTCTAATCCGTTTGGCGGCAAAAGGTGGCAGTAAGAAAATATTGAAGATGTTTTTAGATGACCACGAGACAGATGTCAACGCACAAGACAACAATGGAAACACTCTTCTTCATCTTGCTGTCGAGAATACTATAGAGGCGGAGGGAGCTAATATGGGAATTGTAAAGATGCTTATAGACGACTATGGGGCTGATGTTAATACGCAAAACAAAAATGGGAATACACCTCTACATCTTGCTGCAAAGAAACTTGAGTGGGAAATGGTCCAAACGTTCATTAAGAGATATTCTGCAGACTGCAAAACTGTTAATGCAAACGGCCAAACTCTCATACATTTGGCAGCCACTAGAAGAAATATGGGAACTGTAAAGATGCTTATAGATGACTATGCGGCTGATGTCAATGAGCAAGACATAAATGGGGATACTCCTCTACATCTTGCGGCCAAGCATTATGATTGGGAGATGGCCCGAATGTTAATTAAGAATTATTCTCCAAAATACGAAATTGTCAATAAACTAGGAGAAAATTTCATCCATTTAGCGGCCACAGGAGGTAATAAAGAAATTATAAAGATGCTCATAGATGACTATGAGGCTGATTTCAATACGCCAGACAAAAAAGGAAACACTCCTCTACATATTGCTGTAAAGAATTTTGATTGGGACATACTTCAAACGATTATTGAGAAACATTCTGCAGACTACAACATCACTAATGCAAACGACCAAACTCTCACCCATTTAGCAGCTGAAAGAGGTAACAAGGAAATTGTTATGATGCTTATAGATGGCTATGGAGCTGATATCAATAAGAAAGACAAAAATGGAGATACCCCTCTACATCTAGCTGCCAAGAATTTTAAGTGGGAAATGGTCCAAATGATGATTAAGAAGTATTCGGCAGACACCACAATTAAAAACGCAAAGGGTCAAACACTCATCCATTTGGCAGCCGAAAGAGGTAACAAGGAAATTGTTATGATGCTTATAGATATCGATTCGGTTGGTGTCAATACGCAAGACAACAATGGAAATACTCCTATAGACCTTGCTGCCAAGAAATTTAAGTGGAGAATGATCCAAATGATTCTCAACAGACACTCGGCAGACTTTGAAATTCACATTAAAAATGGACAAACTCTCATACATTTGGCGGCCGTAGAAAGTAATGTGAAAATTGTCAGGATGCTCATAGATGACTATGCGGCTGATGTCGATAAGCAAGACAATAATGGAGAGACCCCTCTACATCTTGCTGCTAAGAACTTTAAGTGGGAAATGGTCCAAATGATGATTAAGAAGTATTCGGCCGACTGCAACATTGTTAATGCAAACGGTCAAACTCTCATCCATTTGGCAGCCGGAAGAGGTAACATGGAAATTGTTACAATGCTCATAGATGACTATGCGGTTGACTTCAATCAGCCAGACGAAAATGGAAATACTCCTCTACATTTTGCTGCCAAAAATTATCAGTGGGAAATGGTCCAAATGATTCTTAAGAGATATTCTGCAGATTGCAAAATTGCCAACAAAAAGGGACAAACTCTCATCCATTTGGCAACTGCAGAAGGTGACGGTGAAATTATAAAAATGCTCATAGATGACTATGAGGCTGATGTCAATGCACAAGACAACGATGGATACACTCCTCTTCATATTGCTGTCGAGTATAGTGTGGAGGCAGAAGGAGGTTATATGGAAATTGTTATGATGCTTATAGATAACTATGCGGCTGATGTAAATAAGCAAGACAATAGTGGAAATACTCCTCTACATATTGCTGCTCTGACATATCAGTGGGAAATGGTTCAAATGATGCTGAAAAGATATTCTGCAAACTATAAAATTGCCAATAAATATGGACAAACTCTCATTCACTTAGCAGCAGAAAGGGGTAATATTAAAATTGTAAGGATGCTAGAAGGTAACTATGAGGCTGATGTCAATGCACAATACAACGATGGTAATATTCCTGTCGAGAATAGTAACAATTCGAAGTCATAAATAAAAAAGCACGCTGAATTAGGCCGATGCAAATATTTTTTTTTACGTAGGACTACGTCTCTGTTTTCTATACCCGGTGTCATTTCAAAATTTATGAAACCAAGAGCGTTACGTTTGAGTGAAAGATTTTAAACGCTCACAGTACCTTTCCCACTGAACGAAATGATAAACAAATCCCGTTATCCGAGAGATGAAACTCCCGCGTTCAATTTGTAATATTCGGTGAACCTAAAAATCATTGATAAATAGTTGAAAAGTTGTTTTAAAGTTAGACATTGAAATCGCTGAAATCTATAAATATGGGTAGCGGACAAATTTTCTCGTTCAGTATACCAACGCTCTCTGATTGGTGCGCATCGTGGGGGCAACTACGATGCAGGAAGGAATGCGATCATGCGAGAGCTGATCGTCAGTTCCATTTCGACCACCGTCGAGGTGACACCTCGAGCTGGGCAGCGGCACATCGACTCAGCGACGACACTTGGCTATCGTACTGATAGCACCAGGAATCTCATTCACAACAGCAAGCGGCGGGCCAGTTTTCGATTGCGTCTAGCGTTGAGCGCGGAGAAAACCAACACGAATTGCGTGGCATTGTAAATTCATCAAAATCGTCCATTATTCAAACGGTTCTTTTCAGGACCATCGAAAAAGATTTCTCAAGAGTTAATTGGATGAATTTCCACCCTCGATCGAGAAAGGTGAACCTAGTGCAAAGCAAGGACAGAGCGGCGTTTCTCAGCAAAAGCAAAGCCGGTCATTAATCGCATGCACGGCAGCAAGCGGCGGGCCAGTTTTCGGTGGCGTTCAGCATTTAGTGCGGAGAAAACAAACACGCATAGTGGCATAGTGAATTCATTTAATTTTCCTCCTAATTTAAGGACCATCGAAAATGATTTTTCAAGAGCTGTGAATCGGATAATTCCATTCCAACGAACGGGAAAAGTGTAGTACAACCGAAAAGTGAATGATTTTGAATGCTTGGTAACTCAGCCAGCAACAATTATGACGTCTAATTGTTCCACCCGGACTTTGGCAACGCATTATCATATCCGGACCATTTTGCGTGAAAAATGTTTCAATTCTAACATTTTCCAAATTAAAATGATCTAAATCATCTAATATTTTGGCTACATTATCCGTTCAATGGAAATTTTCTCATTTCTCGGTTGATTAATCGTTTGATGCGTCTGGAGCATAAGGGGCGGGTCATGCAAACGAAATTAACTGAAAAGCCAGCCGAATGGGAGGAGCTTCATCTGCCAATCTAGGGGTATAAAAGCAGTGTTCTCTGTTTTCTTTCGTCATTTTCGTTGGATCAGTCAAGGAGGTTGGAGGTGGATGTCACCTCCAGCAAGGCAGCAGCACAACAACCCAGCGACTACTCTCGGATATCGTGCTGATGATAGCACTTGGAATCGCATCCATGGCAGCGGCGGTGGGCCAATTTTCGACGGCGTCCAGCATTCTCCGCACTCCGCAGCGAAAACCAACACGCATTGCATGGCATTTTGAATGCATCAAAATCGTCCATTATTCAAACCGGTCCTTTTCAGGACCATCGAAAATGATTCCTCAAGAGTTAATTGGATAATTTCCAACATCGATCGAGATGTAGTGCAACCAAAAAGCAAAAGACAGAGCATCGTTGCCAGCAATAGTGAAACTGGTCATTATTGTAATCCACGGCGGTCCAGTTTTCGGTGGCGTTTATCATTCAGCACGGAGAAAACCAACACGCATTGCGTGACATGGTGAATTCATGCCATTTCGTTCCTAAAATCGTCAATTAATCAAACGGTCTTGTTCAGGACCTCCGTTAATTATTCCTTAAGAGTTTGTGAATCAGCTAATTTCATTCCATCGAACGAGAAAAGTGTGGTGCAATTGAGAAGTGAAAGATTGAATACTTGGTGGCCCAGCAATAATGATGAAACCGGTCACTAATGGCCTAATGGTTCCACCCGGAATTTAACAACGCATTATTCTATCCGAACTATTTTGCGTGAAACATTGTTTAATAATAATTAAGTTTAAACATTTTTCAAAAATGTTCGAAGGTGAATATATGACGAAGCCACACCTAGAATTTTCTAGAGCACAAATCTGAAGAACCGAATGTCGGTTTGCGCTTAAAAGTTGATCGTTTGGTTACCCGCTGGTGGTTTGCTCATTTCTCGGCTGGTTAGTTGCTTGATGCGTCTGGAGCCTTCGGGGCGGGTCATGCAAACGAAATAAACTGGAAAGCCAGCCAAATGGGAGGAGCCTAATCTACTAATCAAGGGGAATAAAAGCAGTGACCTCTGTTTTCTTCCGTCATTTTCGTTGAATCAGTCAAAGGGAATGGATGTCACCTCCGCAGCTGCGCACCAATCCTGCGATGACTCTCGGCTATTTAGCTGATAGAACCAGGAATCTCTAGAATCTGGAACCAGGAATCTCAGGCTATATGGAACAGGGCCCATATAGCCGAGGCGGTAAACGCACGGGTATTCAGCATGACCATGCTGAGGGTAACGGGTTCGATTCCCGGTCGGTCCAGGATCTTTTCGTAAAGGAAATTTCCTTGACTTCCTTGGGCATAGAGTATCTTCGTGCCTGCCACACGATATGCACATGCAAAATGGTCATTGGCAGAGGAAGCTCTCAGTTAATTACTTTGGAAGTGCTCATAGAACACTAAGCTGAGAAGCAGGCTTTGTCCCAGTGAGGACGTTACGCCAAGAAGAAGAAGAAGAAGAACCAGGAATCTCATCCACGGCAGTAAGCGATGGCAGTTTTCGATGGCTTCCAGCATTCAGTGCGGATAATTTTCAATTGTCTTGCCGAAATCTCCTGTTATTTAAAAGGTTCTTTTCAGGACCAGTGAAAATTATTCCTCCAGAGTTATGAATCGGATAATTAAAAGCGACAGACTGAAAACTTAGCAACAGCATAGCCGGCCTCTAATTGTTGTTCGCGTAACTATACAACGTATTGTTGAATCTAGCAATTGAGTTGTGTCAAATACACATGGCTACGGTGGCTCCATCTGTTAATTTCATAGCGGCAATTTTAGTTATTTTAATGATTGTTGCGATCGCAATATGATGTTTGGGAAGCTATGGCTTAACGCCTTTCAATATTATAATCATTCTTTCCTTTCGACGAAAATTCTTTCAAACTACGGTTGAACATTTATCTTCAAAATAAAATAATACTCAACCCTCAAGTGATGGCCAACCGCGCGAGTTACGGAAGGTTTGACTAATTAACATCTTATGAATGCGTTCAGTGAAATGGATCACATAGGTAACAACTTTAATCAACACATCACTCCGCCGATTTGAATTTTGCCAGCATACATTGTGTAGGCCTTTTATCGTCGGTTTCCTGCAATAGGGGCACAACTCAAAAAATGTGAATTTTCAGAATAAGCGTTTAAAAATTGGCAATCATGAAGCACCTCCTGCAAATTCACTTATTTCTCTCATCATTTGACAAAAGTAAACAAATTTTGATTGTTGTATCATTGAAAGGGGCTGAAGCACTATCTGTTTCATGAATTTTTGACAACTATTTTTCAACGACTATTGAAAAAATTGACTGATTTTGAGTTGTGCTCTTACTGCGGAAAATTGGTGAAAATGCCCAAATCTCGCGTTTCTCATCGAATTTTGGAACGGGTCTTTGTGAGATGAAATTTTACATAGTTTTTCATCATTTGCCATCGAAATCTCAAAAATGACATATTTTGAGTTGTGCCCCTATTGCAGGAAACCGACGTTATGTGATAAATTCGTTATGCATTTATTTACGAAGGTCGGACAACAATGACACGAAAAATCAGCTGATTTAAGACTTCAAATTAAAGGGCCCATTTCAATATATAAAAGTCGGAACCTCATTCCAGCCTTTGTCCTACGTCAACAATGCGGTTATGTCTCAGACATTACCCACCCCTAGTTTTTTCTTTAATGTCCGAGACCTCTCATCGGGTACGAGGGAGAGGGGCAAAAATAAATAAGGAACAAAAAGTAAAAAATCTATTAAAAAATAAAAAAAAAATATATAAATACATACCACAGTACATACTATTGAAAAAATAGTGTAACTATTGTAAAACTATTGCTTTCAAACATTTTCTCTATTGAAAAACGAGTCATTAGCCGCCATGTTTTTCGCCCCAACAATATTCTGGAAATTTTGAAGGGGGGAGGAGTATTTTTGTATACAATTGTTTTGTCAAACTCTTATTTTTGCATGAGGTGTCGAGAAATTGTGTTACCTACTCTTTCTGACAAGGTTTTCGAAATGTGAACATACTTTTTTTTTGCACGGTACGCATCCCTTGTTAAAAAAAAAGAATCGGGTGTACAGCCATTCACTAAAATAATCCTGGAAAATGATAGACCGGACTACTTCTATCATTGTTCCTGTCATTAGGCCGGAACAAATCTCATTTTCTTCTTTTGTCACTTTGCTCGTTGTCTCGCCAAGGGGGGGGGGGGGGGGGGGGATGATAAATAATAAATGTATTAGATGCAAATTTACCCAAACAATTAGGCAAAATCGTCAAACTCATCAGATTTGTTGAGAAATTTTCTCGACAACTCTAATTTCACTCTAAAAGTTTTTAATTTTTTAAATAATTTATTTGTGTCCCCCCTGAAAATGTCGAAATCCGACAACAATTTTCCGAGGGGGGGGGGGGTGACATTAGAGAACATCGAAATTTGTGTCAGCCTTATCATTGCTTGCAGCATATCCGAGATGTATTACAAGCATTTAATCGGCCAGGCCTACCGTGCAGCATGATTATTCTACAATAAAGTTATTAGGGACTACGAAGGTGATGATTTTGTTTGCGGTTTTCTGTGAGACAGTGAAGGATGGACGATTTTTTGCTCTTTTTTCACTCATACTCCCATAAGAAACCCCGTGGGAAGGAAGAGTGCCTCCCGACTCAACAACCTTCAAGAGTGGAGAAATCCCGTAACAAAATCGTACAACAGCTGGCGTTTTGAATTTTGGGTCGCAATAATAAATTTGGTGATATTAATAGAAAAATGGACTTAAAACAGTTCGTAAGCAGTGTTGATACTTATAAATACACTTTATTTCAAAATTTCTTCAATTTTGACTGGTTTGCTACCTATCAGCCTATCAGTGTTGGTGCGAGTGAATATTTTGCTAGTTTAAAAGTTAAAATTTGCGATGTTCGCAAATTCATAACTTTTGAATGTCTCTGCCAATTTACAAAAAAAAAAATACGGTAAGTAAAATATCATTGGATCAATATTATTGGAATAATACTTTCAACAGTTCGGTTGGAACAATAAGGGATGCGCTCTCTAATTCAGTACCGTAAACCGGGGTCAAATTAATCAGCGGGGTGACATTGATCACTCGGGTACTACATTGTAATCCCATCCTAGGAACTCTTAAGCGTCGTAAAGATCTTAAACTATTTACGTCATCTGATTCGTAGATGTCTAGAGGTGAGCGTAGACTTTTAATTTTTTAGATAAAAGTTAGTTTTGCCTAATTTTTTCAAGGCATTTGCAATATATTTCTCATTTAGCTGAAATCATTGATATTTAACAATCAATTGCTAATAGGACTTTACGTGAATTCTCTGTTTTAACATTTTTGTGGAGCCTTGGTTGGGATGTTGTGCAGTTAATCAGAACATAAATTAGTTATAAAAAGTTCATTTTATGAAAAAATAGTCATTTATTGTGGTAGAAATATCTTATTTCAAATGAAATCGCCTACCTTTAGGCGTTTAAGGGGAAATTTCAAAATTTAAATGTGTATTTAAAGTATTAAATTCACTAGTTGTAAAATTTTAGACGCGTTATTCGGTTTTAGAAGAGCAAAATTAAGTGGTGAAGGAAATTTTCCTTTCCAACCGATGCTTAATTGTGTACTGATCAATTTCGCCCCAAAGTGGCATTTCCAAAATTTTAATATTTGGACTTATTTAACTTAAAGTTAAAATTTGTTGAACAAAATTCTGTCACATGGTTCCATGGCGATCCGCTGGGTTCTGGTTTTTCAGAAATTCTTTTGGCAATATTTGAACAGGCACTGATGTTATCCGCAAAAGTTGTTTAAAAGTGATCAATTTAACCCCGGATTACAGTAACAAATTTTGAAAACGACGTATAATCAATGGTGTAGCATTGATTATACGTCGTTTTCAAAATTTGTTACTGAATTTCTGTCTTACGATTAGACCCAATGCAGGTTTTTCCTTATAGATTTTTCCGTTACAAATACAGGTCGGACCTAGGGTGGGACTCGATTATTCGGAGTCGCTGTAAGAAGCTGACATTTTGACTGATTACTAATTAAAGTTGGCTAGAAAAAAAGCCAAAATGTCAACATTAAAGAGCACTCCATTCCCCAGATATATGTTTGAGAAGCAACAGAACCCCACTCCGGATAATCGAGTCGGTAGGGGAGCGGACCTGGTGTGATGGTTAAAGCACGTGACTATCACGCCGAGGACCTGGGATCGAATCCCACTCCCGACAAACTCACAAAATGTGAGTTCTTCCTTCGGAAGGGAAGTAAAGCGTGGATCCCGAGATGAACTAGCCTAGGGCTAAAATCTTGTTAATACAGATAAAAAAAAATAATCGAGTTGGACCGACCTGTAATGTATATTGCGTTGAGATGTTGGTGTTCAAAATACTCAATCCATGTTCGCATGACCTACTGTTTCAGTGCTAGAACAAAAAATACTACACCGATTTGCATGAAATTTCACAGGTCTACTAAAGCTACTGGCATGTTTGCGTGTCGAAACTATTGAGGATTCAAGCTTTAAAATGTCCATTACTCTAGAACACCGGAACCCATTCGAACCATTTCCAATTCCAGTCAAAGCGATAAAATTCCCACTCAAATCATTCTCAAATCGACCATAAGATCGTCATAAGACCATAAGAATAAAACTGAGTAAATGCTCTCAATTTTGGATTTCGCTTACTTTTCGGGAGGAGATTCAGATAACTTAATGCTCGAGATATATTTTTGAGCATCCAATTCGTTGAACTGCTTCGATTTCAAATTGTCCTTATTTGAACTTGTATTCTTAGTATTCGTCTAACATTGTACGGATGCAATTATTATAGAATGGATGTGTATAGTTCTACAGTTGGGCTAGGAATGGCTACAAATCAGGAATGTTAATAACGCGCAACGCTCTCGTATGTCAATAAACATGAATTTTCAACATACTCTTTTTTGTCTGACTGAATTGAAAGAAATCCAAAATAGCGTAGCAGCCTTGAAATAACCCTCTGCGAGATTCGAAGGGACTCGAGAGTGTCCCTGATACTCGAACTACGCACATCACTCGATCCTTCGTCGCCTTGATCAACCGTATCAGTTTATCCAGGAATCCGCATTCGTACATAATCTGCCATAGCTGTTCTCGATCGATTGTATCATACGCCGATTTGAAATCGATGAACAAGTGATGTGTGGGCACGTTGTATTCGCGGCATTTCTGCAACACCTGGCGGATGGCGAACATCTGGTCCGTTGTAGCGCGTCCACCCATAAATCCAGCCTGATATTGCCACACGAACTCTCTTGCAATCGATGATAGACGGCAGCATAAAATTTGAGAGAGTATCTTGTAGGCAGACTTCCCGCAATCCAAATTGTCGCCCTTTTTGTAGATGGACACACGATACCTTCCATCCATTCCTCCGGTAATACTTCCTCCTCCCAAATCTTGGTAATGACCCAGTGTAGTGCTCTCACCAGTGCTTTTCCACCGTATTTTAGAAGCTCGCTTGGTAGATGATCTGCTCCAGCGGCTTTGTTGTTTTTCAACCGGCCAACCTCCTCCTCAATCTCTTGGAGGTCAGGGGCCGGAAGTCTTTGTCCTGTGCACATACTCCTAGATCTGATACCATGCCACCTTCGGTACTTGCAACATCGCCATTGAGGTGCTCATCGTAATGCTGCCGCCACCTCTCGACGACCTTACGCTCGCTCGTGAGAATATTCCCGTGATTATCTCGGCACATGTCGGCTTGTGGCACAAAGCCTTTGCGCGAGCGGTTCAGCTTCTCGTAGAACTTTCGTGTGTCTTTAGCGCGGTACAGCTCTTCCATCGCTTCGTGGTCTCGTTCTTCCTGCTGGCGCTTCTTCATCCGGAAGACTGAGTTCTGCCTGTTCCGCGCCTGTTTGTAACGTGCCTCATTCGCTCTCGAACGGTGTTGCAGCATTCTCGCCCATGCTGCATTCTTCTCGTTTTTCAACTGTTCACATTCGCCGTCGTACCAGTCGTTTCTGTGATTCGGAGTCGCGAAGCCTAGTGCTGTAGCCGAGGTACTACCTATGGCGGATCGGATGTCCCTCCAGCCATCTTCAAGTGTAGCTGCGCCAAGCTGCTCTTCCGTTGGTAGGGCCACTGCTAACTGCTGTGCGTAGTCTTGAGCCACTTCTACGTTACGCAGCTGCTCGATGTTGAGCCGCGGCGTTCGACTTCGACGCGTGGTGATAACTGTCGAAAGTTTTGAGCGCATGCATACAGCGACTAAGTAGTGATCCGAATCTATATTCGCACTGCGGTATGTGCGGACATTGGTTACACTAGTTTACAGCATTTTTGAACTCGGTAAGCTGATGATCATTTTTGGTGCAGAATCATGCCCTGAGTTCGAAAACGCGAAAGAAAAAAATTACAGTAGAGCGGAAATTTTTTCGACTTTCCATACAAGGTTGATGATTTGAAATCGATTTTTGTTCTATTTTTAAGCAAAGTCGCTCACTTCAAACATCTCATTCTCCGTAATGAATGCTCCGATTGAGCTCAAATTTTTACTGTAACTCGCCTACATATGATATGTCAAATAAACGTCGAGAAATAATTTTTAAGTTGTTTTGACGTTGAATAACGTCCTTCGGCAACATATAGGGGTGTAACTTCAGAAAACCGAAAATTTGAGCATGTAACGAAAAGTGGTTAGATTTTGACCGCTAATAACTCTGTCATTTCTTGATGGATTTTCAAAATTTTTGCATGAATTGATCACAAATTTATCTACGCATCGAATCTATCTAAGCTTACTATTGATTTTCAACAACAAACTATTGAAAATTTGAGAAAAGTGAACCCATGTTTTATCCAGCCAATCACGTTCGAGCGCAGTTCTGGACTTTTCCGTCGAGCGCCTGGCAGTATAAAAGCTATTTCTTCTTCCCCTCTTCCTTCATTCTTCATTCGCCTTGACGGAACTCTTTGAGAGAATTGCGCTGTGCGTGAAAACATTTTTTTTTTAACATGGGAAAGGATAGGAGCTGCATTTTCAAATGCTTCTAAAATATTTTAGGGACTTCAGATTGAAAAAAGAGTTAATGTTTTGCAATATACTTTCAATTAGCTACACTATAACTGGTTTTAGACAAAATGTTTTTAAATCACAATGTTATGTCTATAATATAGCGTATCAAAATCTCATTCGATAACATTAAGAACGTTTTGCTTAAAAAAATTTCTATAAAGAATTAGAAGCATTTGAAAATGCAGCTCCTATCCTTTCCCATGTTAAAAAACTAGGGGTGGGTAATGTCTGAGACATAACCGCATTGTTGACGTAGGACAAAGGCTGGAATGAGGTTCCGACTTTTATATATTGAAATGGGCCCTTTAATTTGAAGTCTTAAATCAGCTGATTTTTCGTGTCATTGTTGTCCGACCTTCGTAAATAAATGCATAACGAATTTATCACATAACGTCGGTTTCCTGCAATAGGGGCACAACTCAAAATATGTCATTTTTGAGATTTCGATGGCAAATGATGAAAAACTATGTAAAATTTCATCTCACAAAGACCCGTTCCAAAATTCGATGAGAAACGCGAGATTTGGGCATTTTCACCAATTTTCCGCAGTAAGAGCACAACTCAAAATCAGTCAATTTTTTCAATAGTCGTTGAAAAATAGTTGTCAAAAATTCATGAAACAGATAGTGCTTCAGCCCCTTTCAATGATACAACAATCAAAATTTGTTTACTTTTGTCAAATGATGAGAGAAATAAGTGAATTTGCAGGAGGTGCTTCATGATTGCCAATTTTTAAACGCTTATTCTGAAAATTCACATTTTTTGAGTTGTGCCCCTATTGCAGGAAACCGACGATAAAAGGCCTACACAATGTATGCTGGCAAAATTCAAATCGGCGGAGTGATGTGTTGATTAAAGTTGTTACCTATGTGATCCATTTCACTGAACGCATTCATAAGATGTTAATTAGTCAAACCTTCCGTAACTCGCGCGGTTGGCCATCACTTGAGGGTTGAGTATTATTTTATTTTGAAGATAAATGTTCAACCGTAGTTTGAAAGAATTTTCGTCGAAAGGAAAGAATGATTATAATATTGAAAGGCGTTAAGCCATAGCTTCCCAAACATCATATTGCGATCGCAACAATCATTAAAATAACTAAAATTGCCGCTATGAAATTAACAGATGGAGCCACCGTAGCCATGTGTATTTGACACAACTCAATTGCTAGATTCAACAATACGTTGTATAGTTACGCGAACAACAATTAGAGGCCGGCTATGCTGTTGCTAAGTTTTCAGTCTGTCGCTTTTAATTATCCGATTCATAACTCTGGAGGAATAATTTTCACTGGTCCTGAAAAGAACCTTTTAAATAACAGGAGATTTCGGCAAGACAATTGAAAATTATCCGCACTGAATGCTGGAAGCCATCGAAAACTGCCATCGCTTACTGCCGTGGATGAGATTCCTGGTTCTTCTTCTTCTTCTTCTTGGCGTAACGTCCTCACTGGGACAAAGCCTGCTTCTCAGCTTAGTGTTCTATGAGCACTTCCAAAGTAATTAACTGAGAGCTTCCTCTGCCAATGACCATTTTGCATGTGCATATCGTGTGGCAGGCACGAAGATACTCTATGCCCAAGGAAGTCAAGGAAATTTCCTTTACGAAAAGATCCTGGACCGACCGGGAATCGAACCCGTTACCCTCAGCATGGTCATGCTGAATACCCGTGCGTTTACCGCCTCGGCTATATGGGCCCTGTTCCATATAGCCTGAGATTCCTGGTTCCAGATTCTAGAGATTCCTGGTTCTATCAGCTAAATAGCCGAGAGTCATCGCAGGATTGGTGCGCAGCTGCGGAGGTGACATCCATTCCCTTTGACTGATTCAACGAAAATGACGGAAGAAAACAGAGGTCACTGCTTTTATTCCCCTTGATTAGTAGATTAGGCTCCTCCCATTTGGCTGGCTTTCCAGTTTATTTCGTTTGCATGACCCGCCCCGAAGGCTCCAGACGCATCAAGCAACTAACCAGCCGAGAAATGAGCAAACCACCAGCGGGTAACCAAACGATCAACTTTTAAGCGCAAACCGACATTCGGTTCTTCAGATTTGTGCTCTAGAAAATTCTAGGTGTGGCTTCGTCATATATTCACCTTCGAACATTTTTGAAAAATGTTTAAACTTAATTATTATTAAACAATGTTTCACGCAAAATAGTTCGGATAGAATAATGCGTTGTTAAATTCCGGGTGGAACCATTAGGCCATTAGTGACCGGTTTCATCATTATTGCTGGGCCACCAAGTATTCAATCTTTCACTTCTCAATTGCACCACACTTTTCTCGTTCGATGGAATGAAATTAGCTGATTCACAAACTCTTAAGGAATAATTAACGGAGGTCCTGAACAAGACCGTTTGATTAATTGACGATTTTAGGAACGAAATGGCATGAATTCACCATGTCACGCAATGCGTGTTGGTTTTCTCCGTGCTGAATGATAAACGCCACCGAAAACTGGACCGCCGTGGATTACAATAATGACCAGTTTCACTATTGCTGGCAACGATGCTCTGTCTTTTGCTTTTTGGTTGCACTACATCTCGATCGATGTTGGAAATTATCCAATTAACTCTTGAGGAATCATTTTCGATGGTCCTGAAAAGGACCGGTTTGAATAATGGACGATTTTGATGCATTCAAAATGCCATGCAATGCGTGTTGGTTTTCGCTGCGGAGTGCGGAGAATGCTGGACGCCGTCGAAAATTGGCCCACCGCCGCTGCCATGGATGCGATTCCAAGTGCTATCATCAGCACGATATCCGAGAGTAGTCGCTGGGTTGTTGTGCTGCTGCCTTGCTGGAGGTGACATCCACCTCCAACCTCCTTGACTGATCCAACGAAAATGACGAAAGAAAACAGAGAACACTGCTTTTATACCCCTAGATTGGCAGATGAAGCTCCTCCCATTCGGCTGGCTTTTCAGTTAATTTCGTTTGCATGACCCGCCCCTTATGCTCCAGACGCATCAAACGATTAATCAACCGAGAAATGAGAAAATTTCCATTGAACGGATAATGTAGCCAAAATATTAGATGATTTAGATCATTTTAATTTGGAAAATGTTAGAATTGAAACATTTTTCACGCAAAATGGTCCGGATATGATAATGCGTTGCCAAAGTCCGGGTGGAACAATTAGACGTCATAATTGTTGCTGGCTGAGTTACCAAGCATTCAAAATCATTCACTTTTCGGTTGTACTACACTTTTCCCGTTCGTTGGAATGGAATTATCCGATTCACAGCTCTTGAAAAATCATTTTCGATGGTCCTTAAATTAGGAGGAAAATTAAATGAATTCACTATGCCACTATGCGTGTTTGTTTTCTCCGCACTAAATGCTGAACGCCACCGAAAACTGGCCCGCCGCTTGCTGCCGTGCATGCGATTAATGACCGGCTTTGCTTTTGCTGAGAAACGCCGCTCTGTCCTTGCTTTGCACTAGGTTCACCTTTCTCGATCGAGGGTGGAAATTCATCCAATTAACTCTTGAGAAATCTTTTTCGATGGTCCTGAAAAGAACCGTTTGAATAATGGACGATTTTGATGAATTTACAATGCCACGCAATTCGTGTTGGTTTTCTCCGCGCTCAACGCTAGACGCAATCGAAAACTGGCCCGCCGCTTGCTGTTGTGAATGAGATTCCTGGTGCTATCAGTACGATAGCCAAGTGTCGTCGCTGAGTCGATGTGCCGCTGCCCAGCTCGAGGTGTCACCTCGACGGTGGTCGAAATGGAACTGACGATCAGCTCTCGCATGATCGCATTCCTTCCTGCATCGTAGTTGCCCCCACGATGCGCACCAATCAGAGAGCGTTGGTATACTGAACGAGAAAATTTGTCCGCTACCCATATTTATAGATTTCAGCGATTTCAATGTCTAACTTTAAAACAACTTTTCAACTATTTATCAATGATTTTTAGGTTCACCGAATATTACAAATTGAACGCGGGAGTTTCATCTCTCGGATAACGGGATTTGTTTATCATTTCGTTCAGTGGGAAAGGTACTGTGAGCGTTTAAAATCTTTCACTCAAACGTAACGCTCTTGGTTTCATAAATTTTGAAATGACACCGGGTATAGAAAACAGAGACGTAGTCCTACGTCAAAAAAATTGTTTTCACGCACAGCGCAATTCTCTCAGAGAGCCTCCGTCAAGGCGAATCAACACCTCGAGGGGAACGCATCGGCAGAGAGCTATGCAGTTTGCTCCGTTTGCGTTTTCATTTAGTGTTCTTTGGCAAGCCGAGCGCGGTGGTCGATGCCCGCGCGTGGCAGCTCGTTTACCAGATCAGAGACGGAGGAGCGGGAGCACAGCTCGGTTTGCATTTTCGCTCAGCATTCTCTTCTCACAGCACATTCTCACGCTGTCGACCGCGGTAGACGGACGGACGCGGGACGCACCGACGACAACCGAGCAGCAGCGGCGGTGGTGGAATAATAATTTATCATTTCCCCAGTTCGGAAGCGGATAGGCGCCGACGACACGGCAGCAACGTGCTTTGGTTTTGTGAAATCAAAATTAAACAGCCCTTATTAGGGCTACAATTTTAAATTCCACGTAAGAGTTGATTCGAATTCCTGCGAACATTTTGAAACCTACTTCGAGAGCACCGCCAGTAACCTAGAAGCAGCAGCGGCGGTGGCTCATTCGCATTTTCCCAGTGCGGTAGCGGATGGCCATGGCAACAACTGGGAATATTTTAACCGCTTGATGTAGAATCTAATCTTAATTCAAGATACGGTAACAAAATCCTAAACTTCATAAATCTGCTTGAAATTTCTACAACTTTGAAAAATGGCGGGTTTGCTGGAAAATGAAAACTGTTAACCAGCGTTGCCAAATTTCAATAAGAATTTTAGAATTTAAAATATCTGTAATCTTTAGAAATTTTGATCGAAAATACATGACTTTTGTACTATATACTGTCAATCTTTACTAAACATTATAATATTGGTTAATCCTAAGCCTACATACTGATTTGGAAATGGCTAATAATAATCAATTTAGTATATTTTAATACTCCGCTATAATAAATTATTGAAGATAAATTTGTATGGCATCGTTGAATTTTACTCCCCTCACATTTAACCAATCACGTTCGAGAGGGGAAGCCAGGCCATTGTGCCGTATAGAAGCAAACTGCTTCTTCTCATCTTCCATTAAGGGACGAATGACCTTCGGGTTAAAGTCCCTCGAAACCAACAAAAGAAGAAAGAAGACATCTTCCATCATTCTTTCTTGACACGTCGAGTCGAGGGGATCACATAGAAGGAGAGCTAGCCAGTTTCTCCGTTTGCGTTTTCCATCAGTATGCTTTGGCAAGCCGAGCGCGGTGGTTGTCGGCTGTTACGCTCTCCTTCGTATCGTTGTGCACGGCGCCAGCAGTGGAGCAATCAGCCAGTTCAAACTGGTGCGCGGCAACAACGAGGGCTTTCTTTTGCCCCGAGTTTGCGCAGCATCGCCATCGCAAAACCCCCATCGGAATCAACGCCACCGATGCCGTTCTGGATTTGGTTGGCATAGCTACCGATTTTCACCTCATGCAATAATTGAACGATTATTGTACAACAAATAAAATTAAACAGCCTTTCTAAGGGATTCAAAAATGTTCCTTACAAGAGTGAATCAAATAATTTTCTTAGACGACGCGTCGGGTCACAAATATGTCAAAACCGACTAAGGGCCGATTTCTTCACCTGGCTTAACGCATAAGCCAGGGTGAAGAAATCGCCCCTAAGTCTTAAAACCGTAGCATAAACTTTGCAAGCGGAATAGTGGAAATATATTGGTTGTTGTAGCATCCTTTATATTTCCCAGCCAAATTTCAATGTGTGTTGTGTCCGCAAAAATTAAACATTTCTATGCCCATTTTTGCCACACAATTTAGAAGAAAACTGTCTGATATCTAGAAATTATTAGCTATACATTACATATTGGTAATTCCAGTCCACCAATCAGCAAAAGCTTATTGATTTGCATTTTTGAAAGATCTGTTGGATTGCATCTGTTTAAATTCTTATAAAATGAACGGTTGCCAAGACAATTCTGTTATAGGTAAAGATTTTTAAATGGTTGACTCACTGTATTTCGAGAGCAACAACATAGTTTAATGAAAGAGAAACTAGTTACGACTACCAGTACCTGGGCTGCCCATAAATGGTGAACCAAGAAAACATAGTGCTGGGCTAGTACACAGGTTTAAATTGTTCTGACGTTCGATTTGAATAGGTCGTATCTGTATAGGAATCCCAGCAAATTTACCACCTATTCACATTGAACGGCAAAGTACATTAGGAATGAATCGGATCGAAAATAATAATAAATAATAAACTCCACTATCAATTGCCGTCTACAATCAAACTAAACCAAACCAAAATTTCACATCACAGTCTTTATCAATGTTAATACAGCATTCAATAATCGAAACTAATGCATAAACGGACGTTATTCAACGTTAGACTTGCGGTCGTGTCTAGTATACAACCCCTCCAACTTTTTGACGTAGGACTACGTCTCTGTTTTCTATACCCGGTGTCATTTCAAAATTTATGAAACCAAGAGCGTTACGTTTGAGTGAAAGATTTTAAACGCTCACAGTACCTTTCCCACTGAACGAAATGATAAACAAATCCCGTTATCCGAGAGATGAAACTCCCGCGTTCAATTTGTAATATTCGGTGAACCTAAAAATCATTGATAAATAGTTGAAAAGTTGTTTTAAAGCTAGACATTGAAATCGCTGAAATCTATAAATATGGGTAGCGGACAAATTTTCTCGTTCAGTATACCAACGCTCTCTGATTGGTGCGCATCGTGGGGGCAACTACGATGCAGGAAGGAATGCGATCATGCGAGAGCTGGGCAGCGGCACATCGACTCAGCGACGACACTTGGCTATCGTACTGATAGCACCAGGAATCTCATTCACAACAGCAAGCGGCGGGCCAGTTTTCGATTGCGTCTAGCGTTGAGCGCGGAGAAAACCAACGCGAATTGCGTGGCATTGTAAATTCATCAAAATCGTCCATTATTCAAACGGTTCTTTTCAGAGCCATCGAAAAAGATTTCTCAAGAGTTAATTGGATGAATTTCCACTCTCGATCGAGAAAGGTGTAGTGCAATGCAAGGACAGAGCGGCGTTTCTCAGCAAAAGCAAAGCCGGTCATTAATCGCATGCGCGGCAGCAAGCGGCGGGCCAGTTTTCGGTGGCGTTCAGCATTTAGTGCGGAGAAAACAAACACGCATAGTGGCATAGTGAATTCATTTAATTTTCTTCCTAAAATTATTCATTATCCAAACGGTCCTTTTAAGGACCATCGAAAATGATTTTTCAAGAGCTGTGAATCGAATAATTCCATTCCAACGAACGGGAAAAGTGTAAGTAGTACATCCGAAAAGTGAATGATTTTGAATGCTTGGTGACTCAGCCAGCAACAATTATGACGACTAATTGTTCCACCCGGACTTTGGCAACGCATTATCATATCCGGACCATTTTGCGTGAAAATGTTTCAATTCATTTTCCAAATTAAAATGATCTAAATCATCTAATATTTTGGTTACATTATCCGTTCAATGGAAATTTTCTCATTTCTCGGTTGATTAATCGTTTGATGCGTCTGGAGCATAAGGGGCGGGTCATGCAAACGAAATTAACTGAAAAGCCAGCCGAATGGGAGGAGCTTCATCTGCCAATCTAGGGGTATAAAAGCAGTGTTCTCTGTTTTCTTTCGTCATTTTCGTTGGATCAGTCAAGGAGGTTGGAGGTGGATGTCACCTCCAGCAAGGTAGCAGCACAACAACCCAGCGACTACTCTCGGCTATCGTGCTGATGATAGCACTTGGACTCGCATCCATGGCAGCGGCGGTGGGCCAATTTTCGACGGCGTCCAGCATTCTCCGCACTCCGCAGAGAAAACCAACACGCATTGCATGGCATGGTGAATGCATCAAAATCGTCCATTATTCAAACCGGTCCTTTTCAGGACCATCGAAAATGATTCCTCAAGAGTTAATTGGATAATTTCCAACATCGATCGAGATGTAGTGCAACCAAAAAGCAAAAGACAGAGCATCGTTGCCAGCAATAGTGAAACTGGTCATTATTGAAATCCACGGCGGTCCAGTTTTCGGTGGCGTTTATCATTCAGCACGGAGAAAACCAACACGCATTGCGTGACATGGTGAATTCATGCCATTTCGTTCCTAAAATCGTCAATTAATCAAACGGTCTTGTTCAGGACCACCGTTAATTATTCCTTAAGAGTTTGTGAATCAGCTAATTTCATTCCATCGAACGAGAAAAGTGTGGTGCAATTGAGAAGTGAAAGATTAAATACTTGGTGGCCCAGCAATAATGATGAAGCCGGTCACTAATGGCCTAATGGTTCCACCCGGAATTTTACAACGCATTATTCTATCCGAACTATTTTGCGTGAAACATTGTTTAAATAAAACATTTAAACATTTTTCGAAAATGTTCGAAGGTGAATATATGACGAAGCCACACCTAGAATTTTCTAGAGCACAAATCTGAAGAACCGAATGTCGGTTTGCGCTTGATCGTTTGGTTACCCGCTGGTGGTGAATCGAAATTATCCAATCCGTTCAATGAAAATTTGTTCATTTCTCGGTTGGTTAGTTGCTTGCTGCGTCTGGAGCATTCGGGGCGGGTCATGCAAACGAAATAAACTGGAAAGCCAGCCAAATGGGAGGAGCCTAATCTACTAATCAAGGGGAATAAAAGCAGTGACCTCTGTTTTCTTCCGTCATTTTCGTTGGATCAGTCAAAGGGAACGGATGTCACCTCCGCAGCTGCGCACCAATCCTGCGATGACTCTCGGCTATTTAGCTGATAGAACCAGGAATCTCATCCACGGCAGTAAGCGATGGCAGTTTTCGATGGCTTCCAGCATTCAGTGCGGATAATTTTCAATTGTCTTGCCGAAATCTCCTGTTATTTAAAAGGTCCTTTTCAGGACCAGTGAAAATTATTCCTCCAGAGTTATGAATCGGATAATTAAAAGCGACAGACTGAAAACTTAGCAACAGTATAGCCGGCCTCTAATTGTTGTTCGCGTAACTATACAACGTATTGTTAAATCTAGAATATTTCATGAAACTGCAATCAAAATTATCTAAAATTTCGTTAACAGCAATTGAGTTGTGTCAAATACACATGGCTACGGTGGCGCCATCTGTTCATTTCATAGCGGCAATTTTAGTTATTTTAATGATTGTTGCGATCGCAATATGATGTTTGGGAAGTTCTGGCTTAACGCCTTTCAATATTATAATCATTCTTTCCTTTCGACGAAAATTCTTTCAAACAACGGTTGAACATATATCTTCAAAATAAAACTAGGGGTGGGTAATGTCTGAGACATAACCGCATTGTTGACGTAGGACAAAGGCTGGAATGAGGTTCCGACTTTTATATATTGAAATGGGCCCTTTAATTTGAAGTCTTAAATCAGCTGATTTTTCGTGTCATTGTTGTCCGACCTTCGTAAATAAATGCATAACGAATTTATCACATAACGTCGGTTTCCTGCAATAGGGGCACAACTCAAAATATGTCATTTTTGAGATTTTGATGGCAAATGATGAAAAACTATGTAAAATTTCATCTCACAAAGACCCGTTCCAAAATTCGATGAGAAACTCGAGATTTGGGCATTTTCACCAATTTTCCGCAGTAAGGGCACAACTCAAAATCAGTCAATTTTTTCAATAGTCGTTGAAAAATAGTTGTCAAAAATTCATGAAACAGATAGTCCTTCAGCCCCTTTCAATGATACAACAATCAAAATTTGTTTACTTTTGTCAAATGATGAGAGAAATAAGTGAATTTGCAGGAGGTGCTTCATGATTGCCAAATTTCAAACGCTTATTCTGAAAATTCACATTTTTTGAGTTGTGTCCCTATTGCAGGAAACCGACGATAAAAGGCCTACACAATGTATGCTGGCAAAATTCAAATCGGCGGAGTGATGTGTTGATTAAAGTTGTTACCTATGTGATCCATTTCACTGAACGCATTCATAAGATGTTAATTAGTTAAACCTTCCGTAACTCGCGCGGTTGGCCATCAGGCAGCGTCCATTTATTACGTAACGCTAAAATCGACAATTTTCGACCCCCCCTCCCCCCTCCATAACGCTGTTTTGTATGAAAACCCGGAAATTTTTGTATGGGCCGTAACGCTCGACCATACTCCCCCCCTCCCCCAAGAGCGTTACGTAATTTGTGGACGGCGCCTCACTTGAGGGTTGAGTATTATTTTATTTTGAAGATAAATGTTCAACCGTTGTTTGAAAGAATTTTCGTCGAAAGGAAAGAATGATTATAATATTGAAAGGCGTTAAGCCATAGCTTCCCAAACATCATATTGTGATCGCAACAATCATTAAAATAACTAAAATTGCCGCTATGAAATTAACAGATGGAGCCACCGTAGCCATGTGTATTTGACACAACTCAATTGCTAGATTCAACAATACGTTGTATAGTTACGCGAACAACAATTAGAGGCCGGCTATGCTGTTGCTAAGTTTTCAGTCTGTCGCTTTTAATTATCCGATTCATAACTCTGGAGGAATAATTTTCACTGGTCCTGAAAAGAACCTTTTAAATAACAGGAGATTTCGGCAAGACAATTGAAAATTATCCGCACTGAATGCTGGAAGCCATCGAAAACTGCCATCGCTTACTGCCGTGGATGAGATTCCTGGTTCTTCTTCTTCTTCTTCTTGGCGTAACGTCCTCACTGGGACAAAGCCTGCTTCTCAGCTTAGTGTTCTATGAGCACTTCCAAAGTAATTAACTGAGAGCTTCCTCTGCCAATGACCATTTTGCATGTGCATATCGTGTGGCAGGCACGAAGATACTCTATGCCCAAGGAAGTCAAGGAAATTTCCTTTACGAAAAGATCCTGGACCGACCGGGAATCGAACCCGTTACCCTCAGCATGGTCATGCTGAATACCCGTGCGTTTACCGCCTCGGCTATATGGGCCCTGTGCCATATAGCCTGAGATTCCTGGTTCCAGATTCTAGAGATTCCTGGTTCTATCAGCTAAATAGCCGAGAGTCATCGCAGGATTGGTGCGCAGCTGCGGAGGTGACATCCATTCCCTTTGACTGATTCAACGAAAATGACGGAAGAAAACAGAGGTCACTGCTTTTATTCCCCTTGATTAGTAGATTAGGCTCCTCCCATTTGGCTGGCTTTCCAGTTTATTTCGTTTACATGACCCGCCCCGAAGGCTCCAGACGCATCAAGCAACTAACCAGCCGAGAAATGAGCAAACCACCAGCGGGTAACCAAACGATCAACTTTTAAGCGCAAACCGACATTCGGTTCTTCAGATTTGTGCTCTAGAAAATTCTAGGTGTGGCTTCGTCATATATTCACCTTCGAACATTTTTGAAAAATGTTTAAACTTAATTATTATTAAACAATGTTTCACGCAAAATAGTTCGGATAGAATAATGCGTTGTTAAATTCCGGGTGGAACCATTAGGCCATTAGTGACCGGTTTCATCATTATTGCTGGGCCACCAAGTATTCAATCTTTCACTTCTCAATTGCACCACACTTTTCTCGTTCGATGGAATGAAATTAGCTGATTCACAAACTCTTAAGGAATAATTAACGGAGGTCCTGAACAAGACCGTTTGATTAATTGACGATTTTAGGAACGAAATGGCATGAATTCACCATGTCACGCAATGCGTGTTGGTTTTCTCCGTGCTGAATGATAAACGCCACCGAAAACTGGACCGCCGTGGATTACAATAATGACCAGTTTCACTATTGCTGGCAACGATGCTCTGTCTTTTGCTTTTTGGTTGCACTACATCTCGATCGATGTTGGAAATTATCCAATTAACTCTTGAGGAATCATTTTCGATGGTCCTGAAAAGAACCGGTTTGAATAATGGACGATTTTGATGCATTCAAAATGCCATGCAATGCGTGTTGGTTTTCGCTGCGGAGTGCGGAGAATGCTGGACGCCGTCGAAAATTGGCCCACCGCCGCTGCCATGGATGCGATTCCAAGTGCTATCATCAGCACGATAGCCGAGAGTAGTCGCTGGGTTGTTGTGCTGCTGCCTTGCTGGAGGTGACATCGTCGGTTTCCTGCAATAGGGGCACAACTCAAAATTTGTCATTTTTGAGGTTTTGATGGCAAATGATGAAAAACCATGCAAACTTTCATCTGACAAAGACCCGTTCCGAAATTCGATGAGAAACGCGAGATTTTTGCATTTTCACCAATTTTCCGCAGTAAAGGCACAACTCAAAATCAGTCAACTTTTCAATAGTCGATGAAAAATAGTAATCTAAAATTTATGAAAGAGATAGTCCTTCAGTCCCTTTCCATGATACAACAATCAAAATTCGTATACTTTTGTCTAATAATGAGAGAAATAAGTGAACTTGTAGGATGTGCTTCAAGATTGCCAATTTTCAAACGCTCATTCTGAAAATTCACATTTTTTGAGTTGTGCCCCTATTGCAGGAAACCGACGACATCCACCTCCAACCTCCTCGACTGATCCAACGAAAATGACGAAAGAAAACAGAGAACACTGCTTTTATACCCCTAGATTGGCAGATGAAGCTCCTCCCATTCGGCTGGCTTTTCAGTTAATTTCGTTTGCATGACCCGCCCCTTATGCTCCAGATGCATCAAACGATTAATCAACCGAGAAATGAGAAAATTTCCATTGAACGGATAATGTAACCAAAATATTAGATGATTTAGATCATTTTAATTTGGAAAATGTTAGAATTGAAACATTTTTCACGCAAAATGGTCCGGATATGATAATGCGTTGCCAAAGTCCGGGTGGAACAATTAGACGTCAAAATTGTTGCTGGCTGAGTCACCAAGCATTCAAAATCATTCACTTTTCGGTTGTACTACACTTTTCCCGTTCGTTGGAATGGAATTATCCGATTCACAGCTCTTGAAAAATCATTTTCGATGGTCCTTAAATTAGGAGGAAAATTAAATGAATTCACTATGCCACTATGCGTGTTTGTTTTCTCCGCACTAAATGCTGAACGCCACCGAAAACTGGCCCGCCGCTTGCTGCCGTGCATGCGATTAATGACCGGCTTTGCTTTTGCTGAGAAACGCCGCTCTGTCCTTGCTTTGCACTAGGTTCACCTTTCTCGATCGAGGGTGGGAATTCATCCAATTAACTCTTGAGAAATCTTTTTCGATGGTCCTGAAAAGAACCGTTTGAATAATGGACGATTTTGATGAATTTACAATGCCACGCAATTCGTGTTGGTTTTCTCCGCGCTCAACGCTAGACGCAATCGAAAACTGGCCGCCGTTTGCTGCCGTGAATGAGATTCCTGGTGCTATCAGTACAATAGCCAATTGTCGTCGCTGAGTCGATGTGCCGCTGCCCAGCTCGAGGTGTCACCTCGACGGTGGTTGAATGGAACTGACGATCAGCTCTCGCATGATCGCATTCCTTCCTGCATCGTAGTTGCCCCCACGATGCGCACCAATCAGAGAGCGTTGGTATACTGAACGAGAAAATTTGTCCGCTACCCATATTTATAGATTTCAGCGATTTCAATGTCTAACTTTAAAACAACTTTTCAACTATTTATCAATGATTTTTAGGTTCACCGAATATTACAAATTGAACGTGGGAGTTTCATCTCTCGGATAACGGGATTTGTTTATCATTTCGTTCAGTGGGAAAGGTACTGTGAGCGTTTAAAATCTTTCACTCAAACGTAACGCTCTTGGTTTCATAAATTTTGAAATGACACCGGGTATAGAAAACAGAGACGTAGTCCTACGTCAAAATAATACTCAACCCTCAAGTGATGGCCAACCGCGCGAGTTACGGAAGGTTTAACTAATAAACATCTTATGAATGCGTTCAGTGAAATGGATCACATAGGCACAGACAAACAGACGTAACACCTTAAACGATTTTCAGGGAAATCCATCGCCCAGTTCACACTATCATCACCTGGTGGAAAAGTTGCACGAATCACTGTGTTGTGTAATATCATCAACAGAAGGCGCTAGTGTGAAACGTCAAACGCATATAAAAACGATGCGCGCGCCTCTGGTTGTGAAAGCCACAACTATAAAAATTTAAAATGATCGTTAAAAGCGTGGTCGATGGAAATTTCGCAAGTGTTACGTCTGTTTGTCTGTGACATAGGTAACAACTTTAATCAACACATCACTCCGCCGATTTGAATTTTGCCAGCATACATTGTGTAGGCCTTTTATGTGATAAATCCGTTATGCATTTATTTACGAAGGTCGGACAACAATGACACGAAAAATCAGCTGATTTAAGACTTCAAATTAAAGGGCCCATTTTAATATATAAAAGTCGGAACCTCATTCCAGCCTTTGTCCTACGTCAACATTGCGGTTATGTCTCAGACATTACCCACCCCTAGTTTTTTCTTATTGAAAAAAATACATTTCTTCAAAAAAATTTGGGAATTTTGCTAAAATTTAAGAACATCGTCCCTAAAACTCGCCAATATCTTGAATATCATCAATCTGATGCAAAACCTGTATTCAGATAATCGAATGGTATTGTATTCAGCTTTTAATTTATGGAAAAAGATTTTAAATTGGTTGAACAAAACGCAATATATTTGAATTTTAGTAAATTACATATTTTGAAAAGTTGCAAAACTCGATATTGAGCTAAAACTCAAAAACTAGGGGTGGGTAATGTCTGAGACATAACCGCAATGTTGACGTAGGACAAAGGTTGGAATGAGGTTCCGACTTTAATATATCAAAATGGGCCCTTTCATTTGAAGTCTTAAATCAGCTGATTTTTCGAGTCATTGTTGTCCGACCTTCGTAAATAAATGCTTCCAGATCGATGGATTAAATTTATCCGACTCACAACTCTTGAGGAATCATTTTCGGTGGTTCTGAAAAGGACAGTTTAGGTAATGGAAGATTTTAGAAATAGGTTTTAGAAAATTACATAAATTCATCATGACACGCTATGCGTGTTGGTTTTCTCTGCTCTGCCATCCGAAATTGGGCCACCTTGCTGTCGTGGATGAGAATAATAATATCTTGCTTTACTTTTGCTGAGCAATGTAGCTTTCAATCTTTCACTTTTTGATTGCACTAAACTTTTATCGATTGAGGAGGAATAGAATCCAATTCATTACTCTGGATTAATGGAATGATATTTTTGGTAGTCCTGAAAAAGGTCATTTGAATAACGGATGGTTTTGATGAATTTTCCATGTCACGCAATGCGTGTTGGTTTTATACGTGCACAATGCTAGGTGCCGTCGGAAACTGGCCCGCCGCTTGTTGCCGTGGTCTGAGGATGAGATTCCTGGTGCTATCAGCCGAGAATCGACGCAGTTGATGTGCTGCTGCTCAGCTGTGGAGGTGACTTCCACCTCCACCCTCCTAGAATGATCCAATGAAAATGACGAAAGAAATCAGAGGGAACAGCTTTTATGACTTTAGATTAGCAGATGAAGCTCCTCCCATTTGGCTGGCTTTCCAGATTATTTTGTTTGCATAACCCGCCTCGTATGCTCCGGACACTTCAAACGATCAATCAACCGAGAATAATGAGAAAATTTTCATAGAACGAATAAAGTAACCGAAACATTGGAAGATGCGAATTATTTCAATTCGAAAAATGTTAGAAATAAACAATGTTTTACGAAAAATGTTCCTGATGCGATAATGCGTTGCTAAATTCAGTGTGAAACCATAAGTGACCGGCATCATGATTTCTAAGTAAACAAGCATTCAATATTTCACTTCTCGGTTGCACCACACTTTTCTCGATTGATGGAGTTAATTATCTGATTTACAACTCTATAATAACACTAGTTTACAGCATTTTTGAACTCGGTAAGCTGATGATCATTTTTGGTGTAGAATCATGCCCTGAGTTCGAAAACGCGAATGAAAAAAATTACAGTAGAGCGGAAATTTTTTCGACTTTCCATACAAGGTTGATGATTTGAAATCGATTTTTGTTCTATTTTTAAGCAAAGTCGCTCACTTCAAACATCTAATTCTCCGTTATCAATTCTTCGATTGGGCTGAAATTTTTACTGTTATTCGCCTACATATGATATGTCAACTAAACGTCGAGAAAGAATTTTTAAGTTGTTTTTTTCTTATTGAAAAAAATACATTTCTTCAAAAAATTTAGGGAATTCGGCTAAAATTTGAGAAGATCGTCCCTAAAGCTCGCCAATATTTTGAATTTCATCAATCTGGCGCAAAACCTGTATTCAGATGATCGAATGGTATTGTATTCAGCTTTCAATTGGTAAAAAAAGATTTAAAATTGGTTGAACAAAACGCAAGTTATTTGCATTTTAGTAAATTACATATTTTGAAAAGTTATAAAACTCGATATTGAGCTAAAACTCAAAAACTGTTCTACTTAAAAATTTTTGAAGGTCGGTTTCGAAATCAGCACTAAATTATGCTTCAAAAATTTTGGTCGTTGACAGAAGTTCACGACTTTCATTTTATTTTGTAAACTTGTGTAATATGATTATCGGTGATCCTGAAAAGGACCGTTTGTTGGTTTTATTCGCGCTAAATGCAGGATGCCACCAGAAACTAGCCCGCCGCTTGCTGCCATCGATGAGATTCATGTTACTATCAGCCGAGAATCGAAGCAGTTAATGTGCTGCTGCCCAGCTGTGGAGGTGACGTCCACCCTCCTTGACTAATTCAAGGAAAATGACGAAAGAAATTTGAGGGCACAGCTTTTATATCCCCAGATAAGCAGTTTAAGCTCCCATTTGGCTGGCTTTCCAGTTTATTTCATTTGCATGCCCCGCCCCGTATGCTCCGTCGCTCTAAACGGTTAATTAACCGAAAACTAGGGGTGGGTAATGTCTGAGACATAACCGCATTGTTGACGTAGGACAAAGGCTGGAATGAGGTTCCGACTTTTATATATTGAAATGGGCCCTTTAATTTGAAGTCTTAAATCAGCTGATTTTTCGTGTCATTGTTGTCCGACCTTCGTAAATAAATGCATAACGAATTTATCACATAACGTCGGTTTCCTGCAATAGGGGCACAACTCAAAATATGTCATTTTTGAGATTTCGATGGCAAATGATGAAAAACTATGTAAAATTTCATCTCACAAAGACCCGTTCCAAAATTCGATGAGAAACGCGAGATTTGGGCATTTTCACCAATTTTCCGCAGTAAGAGCACAACTCAAAATCAGTCAATTTTTTCAATAGTCGTTGAAAAATAGTTGTCAAAAATTCATGAAACAGATAGTGCTTCAGCCCCTTTCAATGATACAACAATCAAAATTTGTTTACTTTTGTCAAATGATGAGAGAAATAAGTGAATTTGCAGGAGGTGCTTCATGATTGCCAATTTTTAAACGCTTATTCTGAAAATTCACATTTTTTGAGTTGTGCCCCTATTGCAGGAAACCGACGATAAAAGGCCTACACAATGTATGCTGGCAAAATTCAAATCGGCGGAGTGATGTGTTGATTAAAGTTGTTACCTATGTGATCCATTTCACTGAACGCATTCATAAGATGTTAATTAGTCAAACCTTCCGTAACTCGCGCGGTTGGCCATCACTTGAGGGTTGAGTATTATTTTATTTTGAAGATAAATGTTCAACCGTAGTTTGAAAGAATTTTCGTCGAAAGGAAAGAATGATTATAATATTGAAAGGCGTTAAGCCATAGCTTCCCAAACATCATATTGCGATCGCAACAATCATTAAAATAACTAAAATTGCCGCTATGAAATTAACAGATGGAGCCACCGTAGCCATGTGTATTTGACACAACTCAATTGCTAGATTCAACAATACGTTGTATAGTTACGCGAACAACAATTAGAGGCCGGCTATGCTGTTGCTAAGTTTTCAGTCTGTCGCTTTTAATTATCCGATTCATAACTCTGGAGGAATAATTTTCACTGGTCCTGAAAAGAACCTTTTAAATAACAGGAGATTTCGGCAAGACAATTGAAAATTATCCGCACTGAATGCTGGAAGCCATCGAAAACTGCCATCGCTTACTGCCGTGGATGAGATTCCTGGTTCTTCTTCTTCTTCTTCTTGGCGTAACGTCCTCACTGGGACAAAGCCTGCTTCTCAGCTTAGTGTTCTATGAGCACTTCCAAAGTAATTAACTGAGAGCTTCCTCTGCCAATGACCATTTTGCATGTGCATATCGTGTGGCAGGCACGAAGATACTCTATGCCCAAGGAAGTCAAGGAAATTTCCTTTACGAAAAGATCCTGGACCGACCGGGAATCGAACCCGTTACCCTCAGCATGGTCATGCTGAATACCCGTGCGTTTACCGCCTCGGCTATATGGGCCCTGTTCCATATAGCCTGAGATTCCTGGTTCCAGATTCTAGAGATTCCTGGTTCTATCAGCTAAATAGCCGAGAGTCATCGCAGGATTGGTGCGCAGCTGCGGAGGTGACATCCATTCCCTTTGACTGATTCAACGAAAATGACGGAAGAAAACAGAGGTCACTGCTTTTATTCCCCTTGATTAGTAGATTAGGCTCCTCCCATTTGGCTGGCTTTCCAGTTTATTTCGTTTGCATGACCCGCCCCGAAGGCTCCAGACGCATCAAGCAACTAACCAGCCGAGAAATGAGCAAACCACCAGCGGGTAACCAAACGATCAACTTTTAAGCGCAAACCGACATTCGGTTCTTCAGATTTGTGCTCTAGAAAATTCTAGGTGTGGCTTCGTCATATATTCACCTTCGAACATTTTTGAAAAATGTTTAAACTTAATTATTATTAAACAATGTTTCACGCAAAATAGTTCGGATAGAATAATGCGTTGTTAAATTCCGGGTGGAACCATTAGGCCATTAGTGACCGGTTTCATCATTATTGCTGGGCCACCAAGTATTCAATCTTTCACTTCTCAATTGCACCACACTTTTCTCGTTCGATGGAATGAAATTAGCTGATTCACAAACTCTTAAGGAATAATTAACGGAGGTCCTGAACAAGACCGTTTGATTAATTGACGATTTTAGGAACGAAATGGCATGAATTCACCATGTCACGCAATGCGTGTTGGTTTTCTCCGTGCTGAATGATAAACGCCACCGAAAACTGGACCGCCGTGGATTACAATAATGACCAGTTTCACTATTGCTGGCAACGATGCTCTGTCTTTTGCTTTTTGGTTGCACTACATCTCGATCGATGTTGGAAATTATCCAATTAACTCTTGAGGAATCATTTTCGATGGTCCTGAAAAGGACCGGTTTGAATAATGGACGATTTTGATGCATTCAAAATGCCATGCAATGCGTGTTGGTTTTCGCTGCGGAGTGCGGAGAATGCTGGACGCCGTCGAAAATTGGCCCACCGCCGCTGCCATGGATGCGATTCCAAGTGCTATCATCAGCACGATATCCGAGAGTAGTCGCTGGGTTGTTGTGCTGCTGCCTTGCTGGAGGTGACATCCACCTCCAACCTCCTTGACTGATCCAACGAAAATGACGAAAGAAAACAGAGAACACTGCTTTTATACCCCTAGATTGGCAGATGAAGCTCCTCCCATTCGGCTGGCTTTTCAGTTAATTTCGTTTGCATGACCCGCCCCTTATGCTCCAGACGCATCAAACGATTAATCAACCGAGAAATGAGAAAATTTCCATTGAACGGATAATGTAGCCAAAATATTAGATGATTTAGATCATTTTAATTTGGAAAATGTTAGAATTGAAACATTTTTCACGCAAAATGGTCCGGATATGATAATGCGTTGCCAAAGTCCGGGTGGAACAATTAGACGTCATAATTGTTGCTGGCTGAGTTACCAAGCATTCAAAATCATTCACTTTTCGGTTGTACTACACTTTTCCCGTTCGTTGGAATGGAATTATCCGATTCACAGCTCTTGAAAAATCATTTTCGATGGTCCTTAAATTAGGAGGAAAATTAAATGAATTCACTATGCCACTATGCGTGTTTGTTTTCTCCGCACTAAATGCTGAACGCCACCGAAAACTGGCCCGCCGCTTGCTGCCGTGCATGCGATTAATGACCGGCTTTGCTTTTGCTGAGAAACGCCGCTCTGTCCTTGCTTTGCACTAGGTTCACCTTTCTCGATCGAGGGTGGAAATTCATCCAATTAACTCTTGAGAAATCTTTTTCGATGGTCCTGAAAAGAACCGTTTGAATAATGGACGATTTTGATGAATTTACAATGCCACGCAATTCGTGTTGGTTTTCTCCGCGCTCAACGCTAGACGCAATCGAAAACTGGCCCGCCGCTTGCTGTTGTGAATGAGATTCCTGGTGCTATCAGTACGATAGCCAAGTGTCGTCGCTGAGTCGATGTGCCGCTGCCCAGCTCGAGGTGTCACCTCGACGGTGGTCGAAATGGAACTGACGATCAGCTCTCGCATGATCGCATTCCTTCCTGCATCGTAGTTGCCCCCACGATGCGCACCAATCAGAGAGCGTTGGTATACTGAACGAGAAAATTTGTCCGCTACCCATATTTATAGATTTCAGCGATTTCAATGTCTAACTTTAAAACAACTTTTCAACTATTTATCAATGATTTTTAGGTTCACCGAATATTACAAATTGAACGCGGGAGTTTCATCTCTCGGATAACGGGATTTGTTTATCATTTCGTTCAGTGGGAAAGGTACTGTGAGCGTTTAAAATCTTTCACTCAAACGTAACGCTCTTGGTTTCATAAATTTTGAAATGACACCGGGTATAGAAAACAGAGACGTAGTCCTACGTCAAAAAAAAATTCTCGTATGTTAAATTTTTCATTTATCGAATGAAGTAACCAAAATATTAGATGACTTAGAGCTGTTTAATTTGACTATATTTAGAATTTAACAATATTTTCAAAACAAAATTGTCCGGATAGGATTATGCGTTGCTAAATTCCGAATTAAACCATTAGTGGCCGGCATCCTCATTGTTGCTGAGCCAATTCATTCTTTCACTTTTCGGTTGCACCACACTTTTCCGGATCGATGGAATGAAATAATTTTTCAATTCACAACTCTTGAGGAATAATTTTCGATGCTCCTGAAAAGGACTGTTTGAATAATGGACGATATTAGACAGAAATGTCACGAATTCATCATGCCACGCAATGCACTTAGGTTTTCGCCACGCTAAATGCTAGGCCACCGAAATCTGACCCACTGCTTGCTGCCCTGGATCAAATCACATTTGCTGAAAAGCGGAGCTATTTTTCACTTTTGATAGCACTAAGCTTTTCTGTACACGGAGAAATCAAACTACCTAATTTTTGGGTCGATTTTACTCAAAGCTGAGTATATCGAAAAAACTAGTTACCCAAAATTAGGTTGTTTTCCCTCTTCCCCCACCGATGTTGTCAAAAACAAACAGAGATGCGTCTACCCAATGGGGGTCCTTGAGCCCAATAAGCCAATTTTGAGTAAATGTAGGTATACTCAAATTTGGGTTGAATTTACCTACTCTTAAGTATATTCTTTTGCTGGAGGTAAAGGCAATTTACCTAGTGTGAGTTTAATCGATTTACTCAAAATTGACTTATTGGGCGGAACTATGGGATTGCGTCAAAAGAACTCTATTTTGGGTAGTTTGGTGGTTCCGTGTAGTAAAGATTTTCTGTGGTCCTGGAAAGGACCGGTTGTATTATGGACGATTTTGATGAACTCGTCATGCCACGCAATGCGTGTTGGTTTTCTTCGCGTTGAATTCTGGATGCCTTCGAAAACTAACCCGCAGCTTGCTGCCGTGGATGAGATTCTTGGCCGAGCAGAGAATCGTCGCTGGGTTGGTGTGTGCTTTTGTCGGGCCGGAGATGACACCAACCTCCTTGACTGATCCAACGAAAATGACGAAACAAAGTAGTAAGTAGTAGTAAAATTCTCTTTTATTCAGTTTTCTTTTGTGTTTTACAATTAGTTTTACATTTTGATTGTTTTAACCTAGGGTTTTGCAGCTCCGGTGTGGTTAGTCTGTAGTGTTTACAATATGTGTAGTGTGTTTATTTTGCATTAGCATATTTGTATATCTGTCATGAAGTGGCAATTGGTGTTGGGGTTTTGATAATTTGATAACCTACTTATTGACTAAATTTGATAACCTATATTCACACGGCCTCTAGAGAGGGACCAGCTCCCGTATGGTGGCTTGATCAGATAATAGGCAGCGGTCTTTGTACCGCTGGATAGCCCCCTGAAATCTCACCGCCAATGTCTCCACTCCTGCCAGACGGTGGATCTCAGAATTTCTTGTCCTCGGAGGAGAATTCAGGATCATACGTAGAAGCTTATTCTGCACTCTTTGGAGCTTTAGATGGTGTGTTTTTGCACAGCTCTCCCAGACCGGCATGCCATAATCGATCACGGGGAGGATGATTTGCTTGTAGACAGCAAGCTTATTCTTCATAGATAACATCGACCGTCTGTTGATCAGTGGGTACAACAGTTTTAACAGAACGTTGCATTTGGTAACGGTCTTATCGACCTGCTGCCTGAAGATAAGCTTGCTGTCTAGAGTCAAGCCAAGATAATCAGCCTCGTTGGCCCATTCCACCGTTGTTCCACCAAGGATGATTTTGCAGTCCTCAGCCGGAACAAGTCTAGGTGATTTAGAGTGGGGAAACATGATGGCCTGGGTCTTTGCCGCATTGACACAGATCTTCCAGTTGCTAAAATACTCTGTCAGGACATCAAGGCCCCGCTGGAGTTTTGATGTAAGTGATCTTATCACTCGGCCGCTGTAGACGATTGAAGTGTCGTCTGCAAACAATGACAGAGACCCGTTTTCCGGCAGAGGGGGCATGTCCGACGTGAACAAGTTGAACAGCAACGGTCCAAGTATGCTCCCCTGCGGTACGCCGGCGGGGATGTCATGCGGCTGGGAGGTTGCTCCACAGGTTGAGACCTTGAATGTCCTTCCCGACAGGTAGTTTTTGATTACCTTAACAAGGTAGATGGGTAGATTGTAACGCTGCAGCTTAAACACCAGGCCATCATGCCAGACATTGTCGAACGCCTTTTCGATGTCGAGCAATGCCATGGCAGAGGTTTTGGAGATAGACTTGTTCCGTTTGAGGATGTTGCTTACTCGGGACAGTTGGTGCACGGTTGATCGACCGCGTCGAAAACCAAACTGTTCCTCGAGCAGGATGTTGTTGCGTTCGGCAGAGGTAAGAAGCCGACGGTAGATTGCTTTTTCGAAAAGTTTTGATAACCCCGGGAGAAGGCTGATGGGTCGGTAGCTTTTGGGCGATGAAGGATCTTTCCCAGGTTTCTTGATGGGTATGACTTTAGCTGACTTCCACATCGAGGGGAAGTAGCTAAGTCTGAGGCACTGGTTAAAAACCAGTGCCAGATGTTGATAAAATTGGAAACTCAAGTTCTTGAGTTCCAAGTTTATGATGTTGTCGAAACCTGGGGCCTTCATGTTCTTGGTTGATTTGATATAGGCCGACAGTTCGTCAGCTGAAATCTCCAACTCCTCCGAAAAGTCGTTGGGGATTTGATGTAAATTGGCGGCATGCTCGTTAACGGCAGCCTCGTGTGGGCTGACGATATGTTGCCCGAGGTTGTGAGAGCTGACGAAGTGCCGGCCTAACTCAGCAGCCTTCTCACCAGGGGTTATCAATCGATGTTCAGAGTTGTCCAGTGGAATCAAGGGTGGAATGGGCCTTGGCTTAGTTTTCAAAATTTTGGTAATTTTCCAGAATGGCTTTGCGGAGTCTGGGAGAGTGAGGATTTTTTCAGCGAAATCATTATTCCTGAGATCCACCATTCTGGCATGAATGATTTTTGTGAGACGATTGTACTCAGTTTTTAGACTTGGTAGGCCAGTACGTTGGTACCGTCTACGGGTTGTATTACGAAGTCGGATGAGATTTCTGGTTAGGCTATCGATAACAATGGAATTACTCACCATACGGGAAGTTGGTACGTGGAGCTCACGGGCCAGGGCGATCGCATCCTCGATGGCGTGGAGCTGTTCTTCGATGTCGTCCGGGTTTTCAGGTCGTACCGCATAATCGAGCTGAATATCGACGCAGTTCCTGAATCGACCCCAGTCGACTCGGTGATAGTTTCTTCTGGAGGTTTCGTGTCGATTTACCGAGGAGCCTACTTCGGCCACCACCGGATAGTGGTCCGAGCTCAGCTCCTGGCAAGTCACCGGCTGCGAGATGTTCTCCATGTTGGAAATGAAGATGTCCAGCGTCGCGTGAGCCCCGGATCGAGTCAACCGGGTGGGACTGTCCGGACCCAGTATTCTATGGTGTCCTTCACCGGCGTCGTTGAACCATATGGTGCCATTTCGATTGGAGCAGGAGTTCCCCCACGCCTGGTGTTTTGCGTTTAAGTCACCGGCGATAATAAACTGTCCCTGCCGCCGAGTCAATATTGCAATGTCCCGCCGTAGGGCCGCTTCTGTCCCATTGGATGATTGGGCCTGCGTAGGGCAGTAGGCCGCAATGAGGGTTATTGAGCCGACGGGGCTGGAGACTTCCACTGCAACGGCTTCGATGAATTGTAATTTGAGACTCGGCAACAGGCGACAGTCGATGTTTCGTTTCAGCGCAACAGCCACACCACCCCCCCTGGAGTTCGGCCGGTCGAGTCTCACAAGACGATAATTTGGAATGTTAAGGCTCACTTCAGGATTGAGGTGAGTTTCTGTTAGGAAGGCAACATCAATCTCTCTCTCTTCGAGGAAACTGCTCAGCTCGATTACTTTGCTCTTAAGGGAGCAAGCATTCCAGTTTACCAGATTCATACTAGCCATACTGGATGAGCAGCATGCCCAGAGTGTAAATCTGGTCGTATCTGGTTTTGCAGCCTCGCAAGCGGACCGCCATTTCTTCGAAAATAGGGACCAGCTGCTCCGATTGGTAGAGGGGAGCATCCTGGGGGGGAGGTGAATCGCTTACCTTGCTGTTGTCTTGACCTCGACGAAATCCTGGGGGTGGTTGACTCCATGCGTTGGTGCCGGGGGCTGGAGCGGGTGCGGCTTGCAGCCTTGGCGTCTGCAATGACACCGAGTTAGCGGCAGCCGCCAGTCGCTGTTGCGGTTGCAGTGGAGGTAGATTCGGGATGTTGTTCCTCTGACGAGTGATAGCCGGGAAATTCCGCTCGTCTAGCGTCGGGGGAGCTGCGTTCGTTCTCTTGGGTTGATTCCTGGTGGAGGCTCGCTTACGAATCTCGATGAACTCGGTCCGCTTTTTGCACGCCTTGGCCGTGGCACGATGATTTTCTCCGCAGTTCGCACACGTCGGATCCGCTTCTTCCATTCTTTCACAGACGGTAACTTCATGATCTTCCCCGCACCTTATGCAGCGGGCGTTCATGAAACAGTTCCTTGTTCCATGTCCAAAGCGGAGGCAATTGAGACATTGGGTGACGTCTCGGTGTTTCGGTTTGTACCGAAACCACTCCACCATCGTACTGTTTACCGTCTTGATCAGTTTCAGGTCCTTCAGGGTGGTAGACCCATGCTCCAGGTGGACGAGGTACAATTCGTCCCGGTATTTCCTCGTCTGTTCATGGCGGACGATCCGGTAGACGCCGGTGGGCTTCAATCCACAGTTCGCCAGTTCCTCCATTAGTTCAGCCTCCGGGATCTCGTCGAGCCCGTGGAGAACTACCTTAAGCGGCTTGGTTCCAGGTACATCATGCGTGAAGTACTGGAAGCGCTTCTCTTCGAGGTAATTTACCACTGCGTTGTAGTGTGCCTTCCCCTCGGTCATCAGTTTGACGCCGAAGACGCAGAGTCGAAAGGTGCACTTGAGACCTTGCGAGATGAGTTTTCGTAAATCCGGGCGCAGTTCCGCCGGATCGTCGTACACGAATATCGGCGGGCACTTCTCCTTCCGCTCGGGAGTTTTTAGCTGCTGCAGCGACTGCGGCTTCGGCTTCCTCTTCTTGGAAATCACTGGTGTGTCACCAGCGTCGTTGTCCACCAGGCCGTGGAATTGGTTCTGCGACAGAATCTTCTTCGCAGCGTTGTTGCTTTCCATGTCTCCGCTGTCACTCGCGGAGCGCTTTTTTGAAAATACGACCGCGGCCGCGCCAGCCGCTTTATCCCCCATCACAGGGCCGGGAGAAGAACTCGCCAACGCGCACTACCTTCAACTTTTACTACTTCTGATTTTCTAACTATCCGAGAGCGCAAAACACGTGCACGTCCGTACGTGTCGCTTGCTAGAACTCATGACGAAACAAAACAGAGGGCACCGCTTTTATACCCCTAGACTAGCAGATGAAGCTCCTCCCATTTGGCTGGATTCCAGTTTATTTCGTTTGCATGACCCGCCCCGCATGTACCAGATGCTTGAAACGGTTGATCAACCGAGAAATGAGAAAAGTTTCATTGACCGAATAAAGTAACCATTATATTGGAAGATTTAGATCATTTTAACTCGAAAAATGCTATAATTAAATAATTATTCACGAAAAATGTTCCGGATAGGATGAAGCGTAGCTAAATTCCTAATGAAACCATTACTGGGCGGCATCATCATTGTTGCAGGGCCACCAAGCATTCAATCTTTCTCTTTTCGATTGCACCACACTTTTCCCGTTCGAAATAATTATCTGATTCACAACTCTTAAGTTATAATTTTCGATGGTTCTGAAAAGAACCGTTTGAATATTGGTCGATTTTAGATAGAAATTGACATGAATTCATCATGCCACGCAATGTGTCTGGGATTTCTCCGTGCTGTTTGCCCGAAAATTTGCCCGCCGCTTCCTGCCGTGGGTGCGATTCCGGATGCTATCACCACCGTCGATTGATCCGATGTTCAAACACATCCTTGGTCTGCCGCGTGTCTAACGTTTAGAAGGTGAATGTGAAACAGAACCCTTGCCGACAACCACTGCCACCGAGCTGACACGGCCGTCAAATAAGAATGAGCGAAAACGCAAACGAACAAAGTGGGCAGCTCTCGTTCGATGCGTTCACCTCGAGACGACAAAGGCAAATGAGGGAAGATGCGAAGAAGCAGTAGCTTTTATATTCGATGGGAGCATCCAAAATGTGCTCGATCGTGATTGGCTGGAATAAACATGGGTTCACTTTTCCCAATTTTTCAATAGTTTGTTATTGAAAAATAGCAAATATTATTATTGGACATAATTGGTGTAAAGATTTTCAATCGTTTGGTGCCAAAATTTTGAAAATTCAACGAGAAATGGCTGGGTTATTAACGCTCAAAATCTCCACTTTAAACGTAACGCGGCCGATTTCTGAAAAGTTTAATGTAACGAATAAAGTAACCAAAATATTGAAAGATTTAGATCATTTTAACTCGAAAATGCTATAATTAAACAATGTTTCACGAAAAATGGTCCAGGTAGGATAAAGCGTTGCTAAATTCCGGATGGAACCATTTGTGGCCGGCATTATCATTGTTGCGGGGCCGCCAAGCATTCAATCTTTCACTTTTCGGTCACACCACACTTTTCTCGTTTTATGGAATGAAATAATTATCTGATTCACAACTCTTGAGGAATAATTTTCGATGGCTCTAAAAAGAGCCGTTTGAATATTGGACGATTTTAGACAGAAAATGACATGAATTCATCATGCCACGCAATGCGTGTTAAATTTCTCCATGTTGAATGTTGAATGCCGCCGTTTGCTGCCCTGGATGCGATTACTGATGCTATTAGCGAATGCGCCGCTGTCAATCAATCTGTGAAAGAAGCCCCGACGCAACTCGCAAATACATCCGTCACGGCAGATCCTTCTTTGGAATTTTCTGCTGCCTCTGCCACCACCGTCGATCAATCCGATTTTCGAAACACTTCCTTGGTCTGCCGCGGTAGAGGGTTAGAAGGTGAAAGTGCAACAGCACCGCGGTGCCGCCAACCACCGACACGACCGACACCGAGCCGACACGGCCGCCAAAGAATAATGAGCGAAAACGCAAACGAAGAAAGTGGGCAGCTCTCGTTCGATGCGTTCACCTCGAGACGACAAAGACAAATGAGGAAAGATGCGAAGAAGCAGTAGCTTTTATATTCGACGGGAGCATCCAAAATGTGCTCGATCGTGATTGGCTGAAATAAACATGGGTTCACTTTTCCCAATTTTTCAATAGTTTGTTATTGAAAAATAGCAAATATTATTATTGGACATAATTGGTGTAAAGATTTTCAATCGATTGGTGCCAAAATTTTGAAAATTCAATGAGAAATGGCTGAGTTATTAACGCTCAAAATCTCCACTTTAAACGTAACGCGGCCGATTTCTGAAAATTTAGAATGACACCCGGTATAGAAAAGAGAGACGTAGTCCTACGTCAAAACTGTTCTACTTAAAAATTTTTGAAGGTCGGTTTCGAAATCAGCACTAAATTGTGCTTCAAAAATTTTGGTCGTTGACAGAAGTTCACGACTTTCGTTTTATTTTGTAAACTTGTGTTATCCGAGAAGAATTTACCGTCGATTAGAACGTGGTCGATTTGATTTTCTGTTTGATGGTCGGGTGATCTCCAGGTGGCTTTGTGAATATCTTTGCGGGGGAAGAAGGTGCTTCGGACTACCATACCACAGGAGGCTGCAAAGTTTACGCATCGCTGGCCGTTATCATTCGATACAGCGTGCAGGCTGTTTCGCCCGATTACCGGTCGGTACATTTCCTCCCTTCCTACCTGCGCGTTCAACGATTTTCACGTCACGCGGCGAACAACCATCGTATGTTGGCTCTAACTGCGCGTAGAACGCTTCTTTCTCGTCATCAAGTCTCCCTTCGTGTGGGCAGTGGACGTTGATGATGCTGTAGTTGAAGAAACGGCCCTTAACTCTCAACATGCACATCCTTGCGTTGATCGGCTGCCACCCGATCACATAGCATCTTGCCCAACACTATAAATCCTGTTCCCAGTTCATTGGTGGTGCCACAGCTTTGGTAGAAGGTAGCCACTCGATGCCCCACGCTATGTCTGAACCAGCAGAATATAAAAATTGAATGTACATCGGGTTTCTTTCCATCAAACATCAGTATTCAAGCTATATTTTCAATTGCAGACGGTTTCAAAATATTCTATCGGTGAAAATTTTTCCATACATTTTGTATGGGAGGGAAATTGATCGAAAATAAGAATTTCATGCAAATTTGTATGAAAAACAGCTAAAAAGATGAAAAAATCAAAATTTCCCCGATGAAATATTTTAAAACTTTCTGCATATGATAATACAGCATGAATTCTGATATTCTACGGAAAGAAACCCGATGTACATTCAATTTTTATAATCTGCTAGTTCAGACATAGCGTGTGCCCGCTTTTCCACACTTTCTGTCCAGTCCACCATAGTTCCTGCAACACCACGATGTCGAAATTGCGGGGATGTAGGGTCTGGGACCATTTGGGCAGGAGCACCTATTTTGGGCACTTACTTATATAACTCAGTCAATTTCAAACCGATTGACTTGAATTTTTGCACATGGCTAGATACTGTGCGTATCTGATCATGTCTCAAAAATCAAGTCAATCGGTTTGAAACTGACTGAGTTATATAAGTAAGTGCCCAAAATAGGTGCTCCTGCCCAAATGGTCCCAGACCCTAGTTCGTCGTAAATTATCCTGACAAATCCTGCGAAACCTAGTGACTTGCAATTCCATGTTCCAAGTTTCCAATTGTAGTCCTTATTTCGTCACGTGACGATTGTATCGAGTCGTATTTTCTCCTATGTTTTTCGCAAATGGGATTTTACGAGTGGCTTATTGGGCCTACGCCTACGCCAACACTCCTGTCTTGCCGGAGGGCCATCGTGCCAGTTTTGTTTAACGTCCCAACCAACACTGGGACGACCACGCTGATGGGGCTACCACCTTGGATCTAGCTGGGCGTGGTGAAGCGTTTCTTATTCAGCCGCTGGATGCCAGAACAGACGCTGTTTGAGCCGCACCTCCTTGGTGAACAAACGCTCGAATCGTACCTCCTAAATCTAGCTGAAGTCAGAAGGACAACAGTGGCCAGGCTGCACTACCAGCTAAGCACACAACTCTTAGCGGGCGGTCTTTGTCATCGCTTGACCCGTGGAAGCATGAGGTAGGAACTTGTGAGGACCAGAGCTATGTTGGACACTCTCCTTATCGACTCACCGTATTGCAGTACTGCATCCTGGCAATGGTCCGAATCTTGATGTACCGCTTAACCATTATTACAAGTTTTATTTTTGTGTCAAATGTGCTATTTTAACTTGTAAATATTCCCCTAGTATTAATGCACATTTTAGGGCTCTAACAGAATAGAGGCCCGCATTCCTATTCCGATTGCCAACATTCAGGCTATTTCGGGCCGTGTTTAAGTACTAGAGGTGTAAACCTTTCCCTGGCACAGACTTCAAGTTATAGAACTCTAGTGATGAAACCCGAATCGACATGCCCCCTTAGGATTTGAAATCCGATAGGGTAACAGGGCAAAATTTATGTTCTGTGTTGTATTTGTCCAAGTGTGATGTCCTAATTTATTACGCATTTGTAACGTTCCGCTACAATATGTTATGTTTAATGTGCTTTTGTAGTGCTCCAATATTATTTCGTAATACTATTTCCTGTTGGAAGCTCTGGTTTCCCGACATGATTTGTTCAACAAGCTTGCGGACAACGAAGATCTTGTTCCGGAACATTTCCGCTCCATGCCAGGTCAGGAAAGCTTGCTCCATTACCAGACCCATTTGCTGGAATTCCTCCGATGGCGCCGTCAACCCGCCGTACGACAGGTTGCACAAGAACGCCGGCAGCAGGCTGTTGTCGAGCTTGCAGGTGTGCGTCCCCAGATGTGTCCTGCTGAAGGACCGGACCGGCTGCAGCAGCGGCAGCCAGTACGTCGGGATCAGGTTGCTCATTGACCACCGGTACGATATCTGCCACTCGAAGGACTCGTGCCGTCAGGTACTCATCAACTTCTTCCGGCTCTACGCCGGTCGTTTGATTTGGGACTGGGGCTGTCTTTTGCGTCGGCAGGAACTCATCGGTCGAATCCGTTTCGGTATTGGTGTTGCGAGCCAACGCCACGCTAGGAGTTTTACCCAGAATGATTAGCTGGATGCGTTGGGTGACAGCCAACGGAGTCGGTCGGTCGTTCATGCCGCCTTTGCAGCGAGCCTGCGCGAACAAGTTTTCGAGCAACCCCTGGTTCAGCTTGTAGGTCGCTATGAAGGTCATCTCGTACTTTCGCTGCATGTCGGCAAACAATGCCCACAACGCTCGGACCGACATGATGATGGACGTCTGAAAGAGAGCAAACTTTATCAGCGGTACGCCGGCAAGCGATAAACCACGTAAATTGATCATGAGGTTCTCCATGGTTAGTATTTGCAGCGCTCGTCCGTCCCGGCAAATGTCCGCTTCTTGGGCACGTTGTGGCACGGTGAGCGCGAGTTGAAAACATCGAACCAATCGTCTACGATTTGGATCAACGATGCCAACGCCTGTGCCTCGTTGTGGTCCTCCGTGAAATCGAACCGCCGGTGAAGGGCGGCTGCAGTTGTGTGCGACAGCAACTTGACAGCCTTTCGGACATTCTGCTTCTCCATGTTGGATAGCTCCAGGTGGCTGATATCGTAGCCAAACAACGGCGTCAGTTCGCAGCTCTCCCGATCCGCTGTCAGCTGATGCAGCAGCTTGGTCGTTATCTTTTTGCCACCGTAGTGGAAACCCTTCTCGACCAACCAGTTGCGGATCAGCTTGATGTTGTGCGGTGCATCGCCGAAGAAGTGGATGCGTTCTCCGGTCACCGGATGGGGGATGTTCGGTTTATTCACGTCCGCTCCCAACTGGCAGCGCAGTGACACGTTCTCCGAACCGTTGTCCGACACTATGGCCGCCACATGGTACGGTGCGTCATGGCGCCGGGTTATAATGTCGTTCAGGATATCGACCGTTATTTTGGTATCGAACGCAATGAAAATCGTCTGCTTCCAACTGTAGAACAGCCCGCGGACCATCATAACCTGGACTTTGGAGTGTGGGCCGACGATTTCATCGGCACCGGAGTCGTACTCCAGGTGGCGACGAACGCTCATCTCGTCGAACGAGATTACACACACACACACACACGTTCCGTCAGAGACATGGTCGTGCTGGTGATACTCATCGAGCGCAGCACATCCTCCAACGGGCCGTGCCTCAGATCGACATGGCTGGCATATGCGGCGAGCGTCGAAAGTACAGGCAACGGAATTCCCATTTGATTCCGAATAAACGCATAGCAACGTTTGCTCAGATATCGCACGGTGAAGGCTATCCGTTTCTCCTCATCCGTCCATCTGGGTTGCTTCTTGCGCTTCAGGATAATGTCGATCTGATTCGGCATCCTTGAAAGCATCTCGAAGCAGGGGAACTATATCCTCGACTGACCGTGCTTGCCACTGTCTCAGCTTTTTCTCCACCTCGTAGATGTACTTCCGCAACGCTTTCCCTTCCCGCTCTTTCTCCTCTGCCAGTTTCCGATTCGCGGTTTTCAGCACTTCGATCTGCTGGTTGGCTTTTTCCAACAGCTTGATCAGTGCCTCGCGGATGAGAAGTTAAAATTCTTGTACCGACTTTTCGAACCCTCTAAGCAGAATACCCTCTTCGAATGAGTGTAATCAGTTTCGTACCTTTTAATTCCGCCCTATGTTGCTTACCCTTTGACAGATAGTGGTAGTGGTAGTCGAAATACGCGTATCTGTCAAAGGATAAGCAACATAGGGCGGAATTAAAAGGTACGAAACTGATTACACTCATTCGAAGTTAAAATTGCCTGTTGCCAGTCAACGTTAGCTACGGACGTGGCGTACTCTGAAGCCATTGAGCTACTCAATTACATGCGGTTCGAAGCAACAGCTACATTAGGCATCCTGCTTGCAGTAGGAGCAGATGGTGTACCGACCGAGAAGCGGGCGCCCGTTGGCGATTAGCAGTAGCCGTCACGGAAGAGGGATCAGACGGATTGATGCGATGAGAACCCAACTCGGGTGGCAAGGTCTTCGGATCTGAATATCAACTCTGACAATGTTACGCATTTTATTTTGTTTATTTGAGTTTATGTTGTAAAGAAGAGAATTGTACGAAAACATCTTGTTTTATGTGTTTTAGTCAATGTATCCCTGCACGCTAAAACTGCTCAGCACTGAAATGTGTAAGACCTACTCATAAGTGCATAATTTCCAGACCACACAAAAATGTGTAGCAGTTACACATTCTCAAAAAACAGCTCGTACACTCTTCTAGATGCGAAATGTTGATTTTTGACGTAGGACTACGTCTCTGTTTTCTATACCCGGTGTCATTTCAAAATTTATGAAACCAAGAGCGTTACGTTTGAGTGAAAGATTTTAAACGCTCACAGTACCTTTCCCACTGAACGAAATGATAAACAAATCCCGTTATCCGAGAGATGAAACTCCCGCGTTCAATTTGTAATATTCGGTGAACCTGAAAATCATTGATAAATAGTTGAAAAGTTGTTTTAAAGTTAGACATTGAAATCGCTGAAATCTATAAATATGGGTAGCGGACAAATTTTCTCGTTCAGTATACCAACGCTCTCTGATTGGTGCGCATCGTGGGGGCAACTACGATGCAGGAAGGAATGCGATCATGCGAGAGCTGATCGTCAGTTCCATTTCGACCACCGTCGAGGTGACACCTCGAGCTGGGCAGCGGCACATCGACTCAGCGACGACACTTGGCTATCGTACTGATAGCACCAGGAATCTCATTCACAACAGCAAGCGGCGGGCCAGTTTTCGACTGCGTCTAGCGTTGAGCGCGGAGAAAATCAACACGAATTGCGTGGCATTGTAAATTCATCAAAATCGTCCATTATTCAAACGGTTCTTTTCAGGACTATCGAAAAAGATTTCTCAAGAGTTAATTGGATGAATTTCCACCCTCGATCGAGAAAGGTGAACCTAGTGCAAAGCAAGGACAGAGCGGCGTTTCTCAGCAAAAGCAAAGCCGGTCATTAATCGCATGCACGGCAGCAAGCGGCGGGCCAGTTTTCGGTGGCGTTCAGCATTTAGTGCGGAGAAAACAAACACGCATAGTGGCATAGTGAATTCATTTAATTTTCCTCCTAATTTAAGGACCATCGAAAATGATTTTTCAAGAGCTGTGAATCGGATAATTCCATTCCAACGAACGGGAAAAGTGTAGTACAACCGAAAAGTGAATGATTTTGAATGCTTGGTGACTCAGTCAGCAACAATTATGACGTCTAATTGTTCCACCCGGACTTTGGCAACGCATTATCATATCCGGACCATTTTGCGTGAAAAATGTTTCAATTCTAACATTTTCCAAATTAAAATGATCTAAATCATCTAATATTTTGGTTACATTATCCGTTCAATGGAAATTTTCTCATTTCTCGGTTGATTTATCGTTTGATGCATCTGGAGCATAAGGGGCGGGTCATGCAAACGAAATTAACTGAAAAGCCAGCCGAATGGGAGGAGCTTCATCTGCCAATCTAGGGGTATAAAAGCAGTGTTCTCTGTTTTCTTTCGTCATTTTCGTTGGATCAGTCAAGGAGGTTGGAGGTGGATGTCACCTCCAGCAAGGCAGCAGCACAACAACCCAGCGACACTTCTCGGATATCGTGCTGATGATAGCACTTGGAATCGCATCCATGGCAGCGGCGGTGGGCCAATTTTCGACGGCGTCCAGCATTCTCCGCACTCCGCAGCGAAAACCAACATGCATTGCATGGCATGGTGAATGCATCAAAATCGTCCATTATTCAAACCGGTCCTTTTCAGGACCATCGAAAATGATTCCTCAAGAGTTAATTGGATAATTTCCAACATCGATCGAGATGTAGTGCAACCAAAAAGCAAAAGACAGAGCATCGTTGCCAGCAATAGTGAAACTGGTCATTATTGTAATCCACGGCGGTCCAGTTTTCGGTGGCGTTTATCATTCAGCACGGAGAAAACCAACACGCATTGCGTGACATGGTGAATTCATGCCATTTCGTTCCTAAAATCGTCAATTAATCAAACGGTCTTGTTCAGGACCTCCGTTAATTATTCCTTAAGAGTTTGTGAATCAGCTAATTTCATTCCATCGAACGAGAAAAGTGTGGTGCAATTGAGAAGTGAAAGATTGAATACTTGGTGGCCCAGCAATAATGATGAAACCGGTCACTAATGGCCTAATGGTTCCACCCGGAATTTAACAACGCATTATTCTATCCGAACTATATTGCGTGAAACATTGTTTAATTAAAATTAAGTTTAAACATTTTTCGAAAATGTTCGAAGGTGAATATATGACGAAGCCACACCTAGAATTTTCTAGAGCACACATCTGAAGAACCGAATGTCGGTTTGCGCTTAAAAGTTGATCGTTTGGTTACCCGCTGGTGGTTTGCTCATTTCTCGGTTGGTTAGTTGCTTGATGCGTCTGGAGCATTCGGGGCGGGTCATGCAAACGAAATAAACTGGAAAGCCAGCCAAATGGGAGGAGCCTAATCTACTAATCAAGGGGAATAAAAGCAGTGACCTCTGTTTTCTTCCGTCATTTTCGTTGAATCAGTCAAAGGGAATGGATGTCACCTCCGCAGCTGCGCACCAATCCTGCGATGACTCTCGGCTATTTAGCTGATAGAACCAGGAATCTCTAGAATCTGGAACCAGGAATCTCAGGCTATATGGAACAGGGCCCATATCGTCGGTTTCCTGCAATAGGGGCACAACTCAAAAAATGTGAATTTTCAGAATGAGCGTTTGAAAATTGGCAAACTTGAAGCACTTCCTACAAGTTCACTTATTTCTCTCATTATTCGACAAAAGTAAACGAATTTTGATTGTTGTATCATAGAAAGGGGCTGAAGGACTATCTGTTTCATGATTTTTGGATTACTATTTTTCATCGACTATTGAAAAAGTTGACTGATTTTGAGTTGTGCCTTTATTGCGGAAAATTGGTGAAAATTCAAAAATCTCGCGTTTCTCAACAAATTTTGGAACGGGTCTTTGTGAGATGAAAGTTTGCATAGTTTTTCATCATTTGCCATCAAAATCTCAAAAACGACCAATTTTGAGTTGTGCCCCTATTGCAGGAAACCGACGATATAGCCGAGGCGGTAAACACACGGGTATTCAGCATGACCATGCTGAGGGTAACGGGTTCGATTCCCGGTCGGTCCAGGATCTTTTTGTAAAGGAAATTTCCTTGACTTCCTTGGGCATAGAGTATCTTCGTGCCTGCCATACGATATGCACATGCAAAATGGTCATTGGCAGAGGAAGCTCTCAGTTAATTACTTTGGAAGTGCTCATAGAACACTAAGCTGAGAAGCAGGCTTTGTCCCAGTGAGGACGTTACGCCAAGAAGAAGAAGAAGAAGAACCAGGAATCTCATCCACGGCAGTAAGCGATGGCAGTTTTCGATGGCTTCCAGCATTCAGTGCGGATAATTTTCAATTGTCTTGCCGAAATCTCTTGTTATTTAAAAGGTTCTTTTCAGGACCAGTGAAAATTATTCCTCCAGAGTTATGAATCGGATAATTAAAAGCGACAGACTGAAAACTTAGCAACAGCATAGCCGGCCTCTAATTGTTGTTCGCGTAACTATACAACGTATTGTTGAATCTAGCAATTGAGTTGTGTCAAATACACATGGCTACGGTGGCTCCATCTGTTAATTTCATAGCGGCAATTTTAGTTATTTTAATTATTGTTGCGATCGCAATATGATGTTTGGGAAGCTATGGCTTAACGCCTTTCAATATTATAATCATTCTTTCCTTTCGACGAAAATTCTTTCAAACTACGGTTGAACATTTATCTTCAAAATAAAATAATACTCAACCCTCAAGTGATGGCCAACCGCGCGAGTTACGGAAGGTTTAACTAATTAACATCTTATGAATGCGTTCAGTGAAATGGATCACATAGGTAACAACTTTAATCAACACATCACTCCGCCGATTTGAATTTTGCCAGCATACATTGTGTAGGCCTTTTATCGTCGGTTTCCTGCAATAGGGGCACAACTCAAAAAATGTGAATTTTCAGAATAAGCGTTTGAAAATTGGCAATCATGAAGCACCTCCTGCAAATTCACTTATTTCTCTCATCATTTGACAAAAGTAAACAAATTTTGATTGTTGTATCATTGAAAGGGGCTGAAGGACTATCTGTTTCATGAATTTTTGACAACTATTTTTCAACGACTATTGAAAAAATTGACTGATTTTGAGTTGTGCCCTTACTGCGGAAAATTGGTGAAAATGCCCAAATCTCGCGTTTCTCATCGAATTTTGGAACGGGTCTTTGTGAGATGAAATTTTACATAGTTTTTCATCATTTGCCATCAAAATCTCAAAAATGACATATTTTGAGTTGTGCCCCTATTGCAGGAAACCGACGTTATGTGATAAATTCGTTATGCATTTATTTACGAAGGTCGGACAACAATGACACGAAAAATCAGCTGATTTAAGACTTCAAATTAAAGGGCCCATTTCAATATATAAAAGTCGGAACCTCATTCCAGCCTTTGTCCTACGTCAACAATGCGGTTATGTCTCAGACATTACCCACCCCTAGTTTTTTTTGACGTAAACTACGTCTATGGGGAAGGTACGGTACTGTACCACGGTACCGGGTGTAAAACGAAAATCTAAATTTTGCGACCGTCACGAAATTATGAAAGATTTTGCACGCTAATAACTCAGCCATTTATTGACCGATTTTTAAAATTTTGCCATCAAACAATCGCAAAACTATGTCCCTTTCATGTCAAATAGAGAAAACTATTGATTTTCAACAGCAAACTATTGAAAATTGCGGATAAGTGAACCTATGTTTTAATTTTATCCAGCCAATCACGAGCGAGCACATTTTTTGGGTTTTCTCGCTTGGTATATAAGTTATTGTCTTCTTCTCATCTTCCATCATTCTTCCGCGACACCTCGAGGGGAACGCATCGGAGGACTGCTAGCCAGTTTCTCCGCTTGCTTCTCCCTTCAGTATGCTTTGGCTAGCCGAGCGCGGTGGTCGTCGGCTGTTGCCACTTGCTTCACCAGTCGTCGTCGCGTCGCCGTGTGCGGTACCAGTGGGGCCGCCAACCAGACCGGATCAGCTCTGCAAAAATTTTCTTCATTCTGGCTTCATCGGGCGTCCGGGCAGCGCAAGCCAACATTGGAATTAACACAATTATGGAACGCGCTTGCAGTAATACTGCAAGTAAATTAAAACAGCCCTTGAAAGGACTACAAAAATGTCCCACGGGAGTGAGTCGAATAATTTTCTCAGGAGGAAAGCCTCCTTCAGTATGTTCTGCCTAGGCATGCGTGGTGGTAATCGGCTGATGCTAGTTGTCATGGCAACGCTGTGCGCGGTACCAGTGGGGCCGCCAACCAGTTCACACCGGATCGGATCTGCGAAAACTTTCTCCATCGGGCGTCCGGGCAGCACAAGCCAACATCGGAATCAACAAAATTATGGAACACGCTTGCAGAAATACTGCAAGTAAATTAAAACAGCCCTTGTAAGAGCTTCGAAAATGTCCCACGGGAGTGAACCGAATAATTTTCTCATGAGGAAAGCCAATCACTGTGAGCGCTGTGTGAAAATTGAACTGCGCTTTGTCGTAACATTGAGATATTCAATTCAAATGTGTGAAAACTGCGCTAGTTGATTGGCAATTGGAAAACATTTTCTTCAACTCAGATGATAAAGAAATTTTCATTTTGATGAAATGTATTGCTCAGTGTTGCCATATTTCAATGTGTGCAAATCTTCGCAAAATTCTTAAATGTTCTTTACAATTTTGCCGAAAAATTTATAGATTCATAGAAATTATTTGTTAAACATCATAATTGTGCTGATCGATTTGCAAAAGTTCAATGAGATAATTATTATTGGAAAGCATTTTGTGTGCACTGTGCGAAAATCTGTATGGCATCACTAATTTACACCCCTCTTTCATCTAACCAATCACGTGCGAGAGGGGAATTTGAACCTCTTTGCCGTCCAGCCGTCTAGTATATAAGTTATTGTCTTCTTCTCATCTTCCATCATTCTTTCGTGACACCTCGAGGAGAACGCATCGGAGTATACAGCTAGCTAGTTTCTCCGTTTGCTTTTCCCTTCAGTATGCTTTGGCAAGCCAAGCGCGATGGTTGTCGATGGTTGCGCTTTCGTGTGTTCCCTTCGCATCGTCGTCGTGCGCGGCGCTACTGGAGCCCCCACCAGCCGGTTCAAACTGATGCACGGCAAAACTGATACAACACGGTAGCCTTGCTGCCCGACGACGTTTTGCACAGCATCGTCACGCAAAGCTAACGCTGCCGATCTGGATTTGGTTGTCATAATTACCGAATTTCACCTCATGTACGCAATAATTGAACAATTATTGTTCAGCATATAGATTGAAACAGTCCTTCTAAGGGCTTTGAAAATGTTTTCCACAAGAGAGAACCGAATAATTTTCCAAGAAAGACGTCGGGACACATACTCCTACGCATCTTTCATCATTCATTCACACCTCGAGGAAGACGCATCGGAAGACTGCTAGCCAATTTCTCCGTTTGCTTCTCCCTTCAGTATGCTTTGGCTAGCCGGGCGCGGTGATCGTCGGTTGTTGCTAGTCGTCTTTGCATCGTTGTGCGCGGTACCAGTGGGGCTGCTAACCAGTTCACACCGGATCAGATCTCTGGTGCGGCAGGAGCGAAAACTTTCTTCATTCTGGCTTCAAAGGGCGTCCGGGCAGCTTTGCAGAAGCCAACAAAATTACACTGCTGAATAGCGCTTGCAGTAAAACAGTCCTTGTAAGGGCTACGAAAATGTCCCACGGGGGTGAAAGAATAATTTTCTAAGGACGAAAGCCCGGAACACAAGTGTCAATCACTATGAGCGCTGTGTGAAAATTGAATAGCGCTCCGTCGCAACCATGACATATTCAATACAAATTTGTTTAAACTGTGCTAGTAGATTGGCAATTTCGAAAACATTTTCTTCTTCTCACATGATGAAGAAAATTTCACTTTGATGAATGTATTACTCAGTGTTGCCATATTTCAATGTGTGCAAGTCTTCGCAAAATTCGTAAATCTCTACAATTTTGCCTAAAAATTTGCATGATTTATCGAAATTATGCAAATGTTCAACCGAAAGCATTTGGTGTGCGTTGTGAAAGTGTCGAAACCACCGAGAATTTAAAATCAACTGCATCAAAGGCGCGGCGCGGAAATTTAACCATGTTTTGTCGCATAGGAGCTCAATTTTCTGTAAAATTGATTCGAATAGTTCTTTAAAGGGCCAACAATTTTCTGAAAGATGGTACGGTGAGTTTTCCGAGAAAGTTGCTACCGCCAAGAATTTGAAACCAACTACATCAAAAGCATTTTGTGGAAATCAATCCGCATCTTGTCGCAGAAAAGGCAACATTTCTCTAGTGCGAAAATTGCACTATTGCATTCCTTTTCATCATAACAAGTGTTTGAAAATTGAGACTATCAAACCAATTATTCTTACAAAGCCTATCATCGTCGCTGTTCTGACATTTGTTGGCAGAACAACGAAATTATTGATGACACGTGCAATATTGACGTAGGACTACGTCTCTGTTTTCTATACCCGGTGTCATTTCAAAATTTATGAAACCAAGAGCGTTACGTTTGAGTGAAAGATTTTAAACGCTCACAGTACCTTTCCCACTGAACGAAATGATAAACAAATCCCGTTATCCGAGAGATGAAACTCCCGCGTTCAATTTGTAATATTCGGTGAACCTGAAAATCATTGATAAATAGTTGAAAAGTTGTTTTAAAGTTAGACATTGAAATCGCTGAAATCTATAAATATGGGTAGCGGACAAATTTTCTCGTTCAGTATACCAACGCTCTCTGATTGGTGCGCATCGTGGGGGCAACTACGATGCAGGAAGGAATGCGATCATGCGAGAGCTGATCGTCAGTTCCATTTCGACCACCGTCGAGGTGACACCTCGAGCTGGGCAGCGGCACATCGACTCAGCGACGACACTTGGCTATCGTACTGATAGCACCAGGAATCTCATTCACAACAGCAAGCGGCGGGCCAGTTTTCGACTGCGTCTAGCGTTGAGCGCGGAGAAAATCAACACGAATTGCGTGGCATTGTAAATTCATCAAAATCGTCCATTATTCAAACGGTTCTTTTCAGGACTATCGAAAAAGATTTCTCAAGAGTTAATTGGATGAATTTCCACCCTCGATCGAGAAAGGTGAACCTAGTGCAAAGCAAGGACAGAGCGGCGTTTCTCAGCAAAAGCAAAGCCGGTCATTAATCGCATGCACGGCAGCAAGCGGCGGGCCAGTTTTCGGTGGCGTTCAGCATTTAGTGCGGAGAAAACAAACACGCATAGTGGCATAGTGAATTCATTTAATTTTCCTCCTAATTTAAGGACCATCGAAAATGATTTTTCAAGAGCTGTGAATCGGATAATTCCATTCCAACGAACGGGAAAAGTGTAGTACAACCGAAAAGTGAATGATTTTGAATGCTTGGTGACTCAGTCAGCAACAATTATGACGTCTAATTGTTCCACCCGGACTTTGGCAACGCATTATCATATCCGGACCATTTTGCGTGAAAAATGTTTCAATTCTAACATTTTCCAAATTAAAATGATCTAAATCATCTAATATTTTGGTTACATTATCCGTTCAATGGAAATTTTCTCATTTCTCGGTTGATTTATCGTTTGATGCATCTGGAGCATAAGGGGCGGGTCATGCAAACGAAATTAACTGAAAAGCCAGCCGAATGGGAGGAGCTTCATCTGCCAATCTAGGGGTATAAAAGCAGTGTTCTCTGTTTTCTTTCGTCATTTTCGTTGGATCAGTCAAGGAGGTTGGAGGTGGATGTCACCTCCAGCAAGGCAGCAGCACAACAACCCAGCGACACTTCTCGGATATCGTGCTGATGATAGCACTTGGAATCGCATCCATGGCAGCGGCGGTGGGCCAATTTTCGACGGCGTCCAGCATTCTCCGCACTCCGCAGCGAAAACCAACATGCATTGCATGGCATGGTGAATGCATCAAAATCGTCCATTATTCAAACCGGTCCTTTTCAGGACCATCGAAAATGATTCCTCAAGAGTTAATTGGATAATTTCCAACATCGATCGAGATGTAGTGCAACCAAAAAGCAAAAGACAGAGCATCGTTGCCAGCAATAGTGAAACTGGTCATTATTGTAATCCACGGCGGTCCAGTTTTCGGTGGCGTTTATCATTCAGCACGGAGAAAACCAACACGCATTGCGTGACATGGTGAATTCATGCCATTTCGTTCCTAAAATCGTCAATTAATCAAACGGTCTTGTTCAGGACCTCCGTTAATTATTCCTTAAGAGTTTGTGAATCAGCTAATTTCATTCCATCGAACGAGAAAAGTGTGGTGCAATTGAGAAGTGAAAGATTGAATACTTGGTGGCCCAGCAATAATGATGAAACCGGTCACTAATGGCCTAATGGTTCCACCCGGAATTTAACAACGCATTATTCTATCCGAACTATATTGCGTGAAACATTGTTTAATTAAAATTAAGTTTAAACATTTTTCGAAAATGTTCGAAGGTGAATATATGACGAAGCCACACCTAGAATTTTCTAGAGCACACATCTGAAGAACCGAATGTCGGTTTGCGCTTAAAAGTTGATCGTTTGGTTACCCGCTGGTGGTTTGCTCATTTCTCGGTTGGTTAGTTGCTTGATGCGTCTGGAGCATTCGGGGCGGGTCATGCAAACGAAATAAACTGGAAAGCCAGCCAAATGGGAGGAGCCTAATCTACTAATCAAGGGGAATAAAAGCAGTGACCTCTGTTTTCTTCCGTCATTTTCGTTGAATCAGTCAAAGGGAATGGATGTCACCTCCGCAGCTGCGCACCAATCCTGCGATGACTCTCGGCTATTTAGCTGATAGAACCAGGAATCTCTAGAATCTGGAACCAGGAATCTCAGGCTATATGGAACAGGGCCCATATCGTCGGTTTCCTGCAATAGGGGCACAACTCAAAAAATGTGAATTTTCAGAATGAGCGTTTGAAAATTGGCAAACTTGAAGCACTTCCTACAAGTTCACTTATTTCTCTCATTATTCGACAAAAGTAAACGAATTTTGATTGTTGTATCATAGAAAGGGGCTGAAGGACTATCTGTTTCATGATTTTTGGATTACTATTTTTCATCGACTATTGAAAAAGTTGACTGATTTTGAGTTGTGCCTTTATTGCGGAAAATTGGTGAAAATTCAAAAATCTCGCGTTTCTCAACAAATTTTGGAACGGGTCTTTGTGAGATGAAAGTTTGCATAGTTTTTCATCATTTGCCATCAAAATCTCAAAAACGACCAATTTTGAGTTGTGCCCCTATTGCAGGAAACCGACGATATAGCCGAGGCGGTAAACACACGGGTATTCAGCATGACCATGCTGAGGGTAACGGGTTCGATTCCCGGTCGGTCCAGGATCTTTTTGTAAAGGAAATTTCCTTGACTTCCTTGGGCATAGAGTATCTTCGTGCCTGCCATACGATATGCACATGCAAAATGGTCATTGGCAGAGGAAGCTCTCAGTTAATTACTTTGGAAGTGCTCATAGAACACTAAGCTGAGAAGCAGGCTTTGTCCCAGTGAGGACGTTACGCCAAGAAGAAGAAGAAGAAGAACCAGGAATCTCATCCACGGCAGTAAGCGATGGCAGTTTTCGATGGCTTCCAGCATTCAGTGCGGATAATTTTCAATTGTCTTGCCGAAATCTCTTGTTATTTAAAAGGTTCTTTTCAGGACCAGTGAAAATTATTCCTCCAGAGTTATGAATCGGATAATTAAAAGCGACAGACTGAAAACTTAGCAACAGCATAGCCGGCCTCTAATTGTTGTTCGCGTAACTATACAACGTATTGTTGAATCTAGCAATTGAGTTGTGTCAAATACACATGGCTACGGTGGCTCCATCTGTTAATTTCATAGCGGCAATTTTAGTTATTTTAATTATTGTTGCGATCGCAATATGATGTTTGGGAAGCTATGGCTTAACGCCTTTCAATATTATAATCATTCTTTCCTTTCGACGAAAATTCTTTCAAACTACGGTTGAACATTTATCTTCAAAATAAAATAATACTCAACCCTCAAGTGATGGCCAACCGCGCGAGTTACGGAAGGTTTAACTAATTAACATCTTATGAATGCGTTCAGTGAAATGGATCACATAGGTAACAACTTTAATCAACACATCACTCCGCCGATTTGAATTTTGCCAGCATACATTGTGTAGGCCTTTTATCGTCGGTTTCCTGCAATAGGGGCACAACTCAAAAAATGTGAATTTTCAGAATAAGCGTTTGAAAATTGGCAATCATGAAGCACCTCCTGCAAATTCACTTATTTCTCTCATCATTTGACAAAAGTAAACAAATTTTGATTGTTGTATCATTGAAAGGGGCTGAAGGACTATCTGTTTCATGAATTTTTGACAACTATTTTTCAACGACTATTGAAAAAATTGACTGATTTTGAGTTGTGCCCTTACTGCGGAAAATTGGTGAAAATGCCCAAATCTCGCGTTTCTCATCGAATTTTGGAACGGGTCTTTGTGAGATGAAATTTTACATAGTTTTTCATCATTTGCCATCAAAATCTCAAAAATGACATATTTTGAGTTGTGCCCCTATTGCAGGAAACCGACGTTATGTGATAAATTCGTTATGCATTTATTTACGAAGGTCGGACAACAATGACACGAAAAATCAGCTGATTTAAGACTTCAAATTAAAGGGCCCATTTCAATATATAAAAGTCGGAACCTCATTCCAGCCTTTGTCCTACGTCAACAATGCGGTTATGTCTCAGACATTACCCACCCCTAGTTTTTTTTAACAAATTCTGGTTCAAACAACCCTTTTGAGGGCTTCATCAGCAGTTTTCAGAAAGAGTAAACGGCAGATTTTCTGACAAAGTGACGCTGGTGGTCACATAAGTGTCAAATCCGCCGTATTTTGCAACCTCCTACTCCTAAACTAAATGCAACAGCTTGTCTTATCATCCGGTCGTGTCACCGAATCTGGCGAGTATGCTTCCTTCTTGCGTGTACAGTGTATAGTTATAAAGGAATTTTCTTGAGGCTTTGCTTATGCTTCAAACTTTGTAATAAATATTTCCAACACAAATCCCCAGAATCCACCAGAATCTTGTAGAATTTACCTTGTTAAAATTAACGATTTCCAAACCATTAGCCACTACAAATTCTATTATTGATCCAAAGAAATTGCATAGTAGTTCTTTGTCGTTCATAACAAACTGTTTTACGTAGTTTACGTCATGCGGTTGTGTCTTGTACACACCCCTCTGATTTTTTGTTTTCCAAGGTCACTAGTAATCCTAGCTAGATTGGCATACACAAATTTTTGCGATTTTAACAATTTTGCGGACACTGGAGCTGATTTTGTAAATGTGCAAGGGTTACACATTTTTGGTGTAGTCTGGAAATTATGCACTTTAGTGCTGAGCGGCGTTAGCGTGTGTTCGTCATTTGAGCATTTGTAATGCTCCAGAATAAATAGGCTCATGAAATGAAGCCAATTTTGGATTGCCTATGTTCAGGCCAATTTGGGCAATGATTGTATAAAAGTCAGTAAACCGTTCTCTAACAGAGACATCAAATTAAAGACGGCTTATATGAGATCTTCCAATTAGGTTTAGGCAAAAACTAGGGGTGGGTAATGTCTGAGACATAACCGCATTGTTGACGTAGGACAAAGGCTGGAATGAGGTTCCGACTTTTATATATTGAAATGGGCCCTTTAATTTGAAGTCTTAAATCAGCTGATTTTTCGTGTCATTGTTGTCCGACCTTCGTAAATAAATGCATAACGAATTTATCACATAACGTCGGTTTCCTGCAATAGGGGCACAACTCAAGATATGTCATTTTTGAGATTTTGATGGCAAATGATGAAAAACTATGTAAAATTTCATCTCACAAAGACCCGTTCCAAAATTCGATGAGAAACGCGAGATTTGGGCATTTTCACCAATTTTCCGCAGTAAGGGCACAACTCAAAATCAGTCAATTTTTTCAATAGTCGTTGAAAAATAGTTGTCAAAAATTCATGAAACAGATAGTCCTTCAGCCCCTTTCAATGATACAACAATCAAAATTTGTTTACTTTTATCAAATGATGAGAGAAATAAGTGAATTTGCAGGAGGTGCTTCATGATTGCCAAATTTCAAACGCTTATTCTGAAAATTCACATTTTTTGAGTTGTGCCCTTATTGCAGGAAACCGACGATAAAAGGCCTACACAATGTATGCTGGCAAAATTCAAATCGGCGGAGTGATGTGTTGATTAAAGTTGTTACCTATGTGATCCATTTCACTGAACGCATTCATAAGATGTTAATTAGTTAAACCTTCCGTAACTCGCGCGGTTGGCCATCACTTGAGGGTTGAGTATTATTTTATTTTGAAGATAAATGTTCAACCGTTGTTTGAAAGAATTTTCGTCGAAAGGAAAGAATGATTATAATATTGAAAAGCGTTAAGCCATAGCTTCCCAAACATCATATTGCGATCGCAACAATCATTAAAATAACTAAAATTGCCGCTATGAAATGAACAGATGGAGCCACCGTAGCCATGTGTATTTGACACAACTCAATTGGGTTCTTTAGGGGTATCCAGATTATTGCATAATCGGAATCTCCGTCCAAAAATTAGTCGAAATCCAAAATTTCATCATTTTTGGTGACCGGGAACTATTTTTAAAATGCATTTAAAGTTTGTATGGAGAAAATTTTTTGGTCGGGGTGAAATGTCACTTTATCGATTGAACTGTCATTCTATCCACGGAAATTAAAACTGTTTTGTTTATTTAACCATCAAAACAAAGAAATTGGAACGCAATAAATTCACCTAATACTCAGAAAAATGAGCTCTTTCGATTAGGCTAAAGAAAATGGTAATATTTAATTCACTAAACAACCCAATTGCTGTTAACGAAATTTTAGATAATTTTGATTGCAGTTTCATGAAATATTCTAGATTCAACAATACGTTGTATAGTTACGCGAACAACAATTAGAGGCCGGCTATACTGTTGCTAAGTTTTCAGTCTGTTGCTTTTAATTATCCGATTCATAACTCTGGAGGAATAATTTTCACTGGTCCTGAAAAGAACCTTTTAAATAACAGGAGATTTCGGCAAGACAATTGAAAATTATCCGCACTGAATGCTGGAAGCCATCGAAAACTGCCATCGCTTACTGCCGTGGATGAGATTCCTGGTTCTTCTTCTTCTTCTTGGCGTAACGTCCTCACTGGGACAAAGCCTGCTTCTATTAGCACTTCCAAAGTAATTAACTGAGAGCTTCCTCTGCCAATGACCATTTTGCATGTGCATATCGTGTGGCAGGCACGAAGATACTCTATGCCCAAGGAAGTCAAGGAAATTTCCTTTACGAAAAGATCCTGGACCGACCGGGAATCGAACCCGTTACCCTCAGCATGGTCATGCTGAATACCCGTGCGTTTACCGCCTCGGCTATATGGGCCCTGTTCCATATAGCCTGAGATGCCTGGTTCCAGATTCTAGAGATTCCTGGTTCTATCAGCTAAATAGCCGAGAGTCATCGCAGGATTGGTGAGCAGCTGCGGAGGTGACATCCATTCCCTTTGACTGATTCAACGAAAATGACGGAAGAAAACAGAGGTCACTGCTTTTATTCCCCTTGATTAGTAGATTAGGCTCCTCCCATTTGGCTGGCTTTCCAGTTTATTTCGTTTGCATGACCCGCCCCGAATGCTCCAGACGCATCAAGCAACTAACCAACCGAGAAATGAGCAAACCACCAGCGGGTAACCAAACGATCAACTTTTAAGCGCAAACCGACATTCGGTTCTTCAGATTTGTGCTCTAGAAAATTCTAGGTGTGGCTTCGTCATATATTCACCTTCGAACATTTTCGAAAATTGTTTAAACTTAATTTTAATTAAGCAATGTTTCACGCAAAATAGTTCGGATAGAATAATGCGTTGTTAAATTCCGGGTGGAACCATTAGGCCATTAGTGACCGGTTTCATCATTATTGCTGGGCCACCAAGTATTCAATCTTTCACTTCTCAATTGCACCACACTTTTCTCGTTCGATGGAATGAAATTAGCTGATTCACAAACTCTTAAGGAATAATTAACGGTGGTCCTGAACAAGACCGTTTGATTAATTGACGATTTTAGGAACGAAATGGCATGAATTCACCATGTCACGCAATGCGTGTTGGTTTTCTCCGTGCTGAATGATAAACGCCACCGAAAACTGGACCGCCGTGGATTACAATAATGACCAGTTTCACTATTGCTGGCAACGATGCTCTGTCTTTTGCTTTTTGGTTGCACTACATCTCGATCGATGTTGGAAATTATCCAATTAACTCTTGAGGAATCATTTTCGATGGTCCTGAAAAGGACCGGTTTGAATAATGGACGATTTTGATGCATTCAAAATGCCATGCAATGCGTGTTGGTTTTCGCTGCGGAGTGCGGAGAATGCTGGACGCCGTCGAAAATTGGCCCACCGCCGCTGCCATGGATGCGATTCCAAGTGCTATCATCAGCACGATATCCGAGAGTAGTCGCTGGGTTGTTGTGCTGCTGCCTTGCTGGAGGTGACATCCACCTCCAACCTCCTTGACTGATCCAACGAAAATGACGAAAGAAAACAGAGAACACTGCTTTTATACCCCTAGATTGGCAGATGAAGCTCCTCCCATTCGGCTGGCTTTTCAGTTAATTTCGTTTGCATGACCCGCCCCTTATGCTCCAGACGCATCAAACGATTAATCAACCGAGAAATGAGAAAATTTCCATTGAACGGATAATGTAACCAAAATATTAGATGATTTAGATCATTTTAATTTGGAAAATGTTAGAATTGAAACATTTTTCACGCAAAATGGTCCGGATATGATAATGCGTTGCCAAAGTCCGGGTGGAACAATTAGACGTCATAATTGTTGCTGGCTGAGTTACCAAGCATTCAAAATCATTCACTTTTCGGTTGTACTACACTTTTCCCGTTCGTTGGAATGGAATTATCCGATTCACAGCTCTTGAAAAATCATTTTCGATGGTCCTTAAATTAGGAGGAAAATTAAATGAATTCACTATGCCACTATGCGTGTTTGTTTTCTCCGCACTAAATGCTGAACGCCACCGAAAACTGGCCCGCCGCTTGCTGCCGTGCATGCGATTAATGACCGGCTTTGCTTTTGCTGAGAAACGCCGCTCTGTCCTTGCTTTGCACTAGGTTCACCTTTCTCGATCGAGGGTGGAAATTCATCCAATTAACTCTTGAGAAATCTTTTTCGATGGTCCTGAAAAGAACCGTTTGAATAATGGACGATTTTGATGAATTTACAATGCCACGCAATTCGTGTTGGTTTTCTCCGCGCTCAACGCTAGACGCAATCGAAAACTGGCCGCCGTTTGCTGCCGTGAATGAGATTCCTGGTGCTATCAGTACAATAGCCAATTGTCGTCGCTGAGTCGATGTGCCGCTGCCCAGCTCGAGGTGTCACCTCGACGGTGGTTGAATGGAACTGACGATCAGCTCTCGCATGATCGCATTCCTTCCTGCATCGTAGTTGCCCCCACGATGCGCACCAATCAGAGAGCGTTGGTATACTGAACGAGAAAATTTGTCCGCTACCCATATTTATAGATTTCAGCAATTTCAATGTCTAACTTTAAAACAACTTTTCAACTATTTATCAATGATTTTTAGGTTCATCGAATATTACAAATTGAACGCGGGAGTTTCATCTCTCGGATAACGGGATTTGTTTATCATTTCGTTCAGTGGGAAAGGTACTGTGAGCGTTTAAAATCTTTCACTCAAACGTAACGCTCTTGGTTTCATAAATTTTGAAATGACACCGGGTATAGAAAACAGAGACGTAGTCCTACGTCAAAACTATGTAAAATTTCATCTCACAAAGACCCGTTCCAAAATTCGATGAGAAACGCGAGATTTGGGCATTTTCACCAATTTTCCGCAGTAAGAGCACAACTCAAAATCAGTCAATTTTTTCAATAGTCGTTGAAAAATAGTTGTCAAAAATTCATGAAACAGATAGTGCTTCAGCCCCTTTCAATGATACAACAATCAAAATTTGTTTACTTTTGTCAAATGATGAGAGAAATAAGTGAATTTGCAGGAGGTGCTTCATGATTGCCAATTTTTAAACGCTTATTCTGAAAATTCACATTTTTTGAGTTGTGCCCCTATTGCAGGAAACCGACGATAAAAGGCCTACACAATGTATGCTGGCAAAATTCAAATCGGCGGAGTGATGTGTTGATTAAAGTTGTTACCTATGTGATCCATTTCACTGAACGCATTCATAAGATGTTAATTAGTCAAACCTTCCGTAACTCGCGCGGTTGGCCATCACTTGAGGGTTGAGTATTATTTTATTTTGAAGATAAATGTTCAACCGTAGTTTGAAAGAATTTTCGTCGAAAGGAAAGAATGATTATAATATTGAAAGGCGTTAAGCCATAGCTTCCCAAACATCATATTGCGATCGCAACAATCATTAAAATAACTAAAATTGCCGCTATGAAATTAACAGATGGAGCCACCGTAGCCATGTGTATTTGACACAACTCAATTGCTAGATTCAACAATACGTTGTATAGTTACGCGAACAACAATTAGAGGCCGGCTATGCTGTTGCTAAGTTTTCAGTCTGTCGCTTTTAATTATCCGATTCATAACTCTGGAGGAATAATTTTCACTGGTCCTGAAAAGAACCTTTTAAATAACAGGAGATTTCGGCAAGACAATTGAAAATTATCCGCACTGAATGCTGGAAGCCATCGAAAACTGCCATCGCTTACTGCCGTGGATGAGATTCCTGGTTCTTCTTCTTCTTCTTCTTGGCGTAACGTCCTCACTGGGACAAAGCCTGCTTCTCAGCTTAGTGTTCTATGAGCACTTCCAAAGTAATTAACTGAGAGCTTCCTCTGCCAATGACCATTTTGCATGTGCATATCGTGTGGCAGGCACGAAGATACTCTATGCCCAAGGAAGTCAAGGAAATTTCCTTTACGAAAAGATCCTGGACCGACCGGGAATCGAACCCGTTACCCTCAGCATGGTCATGCTGAATACCCGTGCGTTTACCGCCTCGGCTATATGGGCCCTGTTCCATATAGCCTGAGATTCCTGGTTCCAGATTCTAGAGATTCCTGGTTCTATCAGCTAAATAGCCGAGAGTCATCGCAGGATTGGTGCGCAGCTGCGGAGGTGACATCCATTCCCTTTGACTGATTCAACGAAAATGACGGAAGAAAACAGAGGTCACTGCTTTTATTCCCCTTGATTAGTAGATTAGGCTCCTCCCATTTGGCTGGCTTTCCAGTTTATTTCGTTTGCATGACCCGCCCCGAAGGCTCCAGACGCATCAAGCAACTAACCAGCCGAGAAATGAGCAAACCACCAGCGGGTAACCAAACGATCAACTTTTAAGCGCAAACCGACATTCGGTTCTTCAGATTTGTGCTCTAGAAAATTCTAGGTGTGGCTTCGTCATATATTCACCTTCGAACATTTTTGAAAAATGTTTAAACTTAATTATTATTAAACAATGTTTCACGCAAAATAGTTCGGATAGAATAATGCGTTGTTAAATTCCGGGTGGAACCATTAGGCCATTAGTGACCGGTTTCATCATTATTGCTGGGCCACCAAGTATTCAATCTTTCACTTCTCAATTGCACCACACTTTTCTCGTTCGATGGAATGAAATTAGCTGATTCACAAACTCTTAAGGAATAATTAACGGAGGTCCTGAACAAGACCGTTTGATTAATTGACGATTTTAGGAACGAAATGGCATGAATTCACCATGTCACGCAATGCGTGTTGGTTTTCTCCGTGCTGAATGATAAACGCCACCGAAAACTGGACCGCCGTGGATTACAATAATGACCAGTTTCACTATTGCTGGCAACGATGCTCTGTCTTTTGCTTTTTGGTTGCACTACATCTCGATCGATGTTGGAAATTATCCAATTAACTCTTGAGGAATCATTTTCGATGGTCCTGAAAAGGACCGGTTTGAATAATGGACGATTTTGATGCATTCAAAATGCCATGCAATGCGTGTTGGTTTTCGCTGCGGAGTGCGGAGAATGCTGGACGCCGTCGAAAATTGGCCCACCGCCGCTGCCATGGATGCGATTCCAAGTGCTATCATCAGCACGATATCCGAGAGTAGTCGCTGGGTTGTTGTGCTGCTGCCTTGCTGGAGGTGACATCCACCTCCAACCTCCTTGACTGATCCAACGAAAATGACGAAAGAAAACAGAGAACACTGCTTTTATACCCCTAGATTGGCAGATGAAGCTCCTCCCATTCGGCTGGCTTTTCAGTTAATTTCGTTTGCATGACCCGCCCCTTATGCTCCAGACGCATCAAACGATTAATCAACCGAGAAATGAGAAAATTTCCATTGAACGGATAATGTAGCCAAAATATTAGATGATTTAGATCATTTTAATTTGGAAAATGTTAGAATTGAAACATTTTTCACGCAAAATGGTCCGGATATGATAATGCGTTGCCAAAGTCCGGGTGGAACAATTAGACGTCATAATTGTTGCTGGCTGAGTTACCAAGCATTCAAAATCATTCACTTTTCGGTTGTACTACACTTTTCCCGTTCGTTGGAATGGAATTATCCGATTCACAGCTCTTGAAAAATCATTTTCGATGGTCCTTAAATTAGGAGGAAAATTAAATGAATTCACTATGCCACTATGCGTGTTTGTTTTCTCCGCACTAAATGCTGAACGCCACCGAAAACTGGCCCGCCGCTTGCTGCCGTGCATGCGATTAATGACCGGCTTTGCTTTTGCTGAGAAACGCCGCTCTGTCCTTGCTTTGCACTAGGTTCACCTTTCTCGATCGAGGGTGGAAATTCATCCAATTAACTCTTGAGAAATCTTTTTCGATGGTCCTGAAAAGAACCGTTTGAATAATGGACGATTTTGATGAATTTACAATGCCACGCAATTCGTGTTGGTTTTCTCCGCGCTCAACGCTAGACGCAATCGAAAACTGGCCCGCCGCTTGCTGTTGTGAATGAGATTCCTGGTGCTATCAGTACGATAGCCAAGTGTCGTCGCTGAGTCGATGTGCCGCTGCCCAGCTCGAGGTGTCACCTCGACGGTGGTCGAAATGGAACTGACGATCAGCTCTCGCATGATCGCATTCCTTCCTGCATCGTAGTTGCCCCCACGATGCGCACCAATCAGAGAGCGTTGGTATACTGAACGAGAAAATTTGTCCGCTACCCATATTTATAGATTTCAGCGATTTCAATGTCTAACTTTAAAACAACTTTTCAACTATTTATCAATGATTTTTAGGTTCACCGAATATTACAAATTGAACGCGGGAGTTTCATCTCTCGGATAACGGGATTTGTTTATCATTTCGTTCAGTGGGAAAGGTACTGTGAGCGTTTAAAATCTTTCACTCAAACGTAACGCTCTTGGTTTCATAAATTTTGAAATGACACCGGGTATAGAAAACAGAGACGTAGTCCTACGTCAAAACTCCAGAAATTGTTACCCATTAGGGTGGAAGGGTAAATTTATGTGTTCTGTTGTATGTAATGTAGTCCATTTGTGATGTTGCTTTATTGCACATTTGTGTTGTTCTGTTTTATTTTTCGTGGCTGGACGCCAGGCGAAAAATTAAGTAGAGCGTTACTTACACGGCCGATAACGGACGGTTGGCAGGCTATGCGATGGGCTCGTTGCATGCACTTTCCGGTGTCACTAGCAATGCCGTTTTCTCTATTGCAGCCAGTGTAACACCAGGTTTGGCCGCGGCTGCAGCAATCGGCTTCTTGGCGCCACTGGTCGAAAAGCGGTTTGAACTGGTTTTGTTGAGGCGACTGGTTTGAGCACCGGCGCTGTTCCGACGACCGCTTGTTGTGGTCCGATGCCGGCGACCCGAGGCTTCTCCGCTGTAGCCACTGCCGCTGCCGTTCCGACGACTGCTTGCTGCGGTCCGAAGCCGGCGACCCGAGGCTTCTCCGCTGCCGGCGCCGTTCCGACGACCGCTTGTTGCGGTCCGATGCCGGCGACCCGAGGTTTCGCCGCTGTAGCCACTGCCGGCGCTGTTCCGACGACCGCTTGTTGTGGTCCGATGCCGGCGATCCGAGGCTTCTCCGCTGCCGGCGCCGTTCCGACGACCGCTTGTTGTGGTCCGATGCCACTGACACGTGGCTTCGCCGCAGCAGCCACTGCTTGATGCGGTCGAATATTCGTTTGTTGCTCATCGACGCGACGCTTTAAACATACGCCGACTACCGGCATACCAGATGGCCGCTTTACATCAACGCTGGAAGAAGCTGGTGTAACCGCACTGTGCGGTGTTACGTTGTTTGTAAACATTTCTAGTTGACCCAAAAGAGGCAGAAAAAGATATTTTGATAGGTTAGAACTAAAATTGGGTGACGCTTGGGTAATTTAAGTTGACAATGAAACACTTTTTCAAAGGTGACGTTGTGCCACATAGTGTTGCGAAGTTTCAATATATGACGAAATTTCACCTGATCATTCTATTAGGGTATCGCGCCACTTGGGCACTGGCTTCTATATTCGTCTGTTTTCCACTTTAACTCAGTCAATTTTGAACCAATTGACTTGAAATGTTGTACACGGGTAGATACTATACCTATCTCACCACACCACATTCCAAAAGTTGTGCCAATTGGTTCTGGCAAATTTGACTGAGTTATAGTGGAAAACAGACGAATCCAGCTTTCCACGTTCGCCATAATGGCGGATGCTATAAAACAATTTGACAGTATCTGTGCCCCAGTTAACGCAACGACTTATCTCACCCATAGCAACCTGTAATAAACACATGTTTTCATTGACATCGGAAAACAAACCCGACAAAAGTTGTAAAATTTATCATCATCTCCAAGCAACATTACCTAAAATTTCATATTAATCGTCTCGCTAATCATTGAAATTATCACTTCGAAAGGTAAAGCTTTAATGGGTTTACTAATATTCATTTATGTTCTCAGAATATGACTTAAAATTAGTTGTATTTCTCTTCTAGTCTGAATGAAATCAATATGTCCAGATTCCATACTCGTCTAATGTTTCCAGTGGGAGTCGTCTTGCAGTGCCAGTGGGAGACCATTAGGCGACTGGCGACATGGAGGCCATGGTTTCAAAGCGGGTCCGATCGGTGCGGGAGAGTTCTTCGAACGAGGGTGTGATTGTCTTCCGACAATACCGTGGTTCGGAGAACTCGGAGATGTACGCTGTGAGCACTTGCCCTTCGCAGCAGTAAGGCGGTATGCCAGCAGTGTTAGCGGATTTTCCACGATGGTGAGCACATGGTATCTAGAAGCGGCCAGCAGGCGGTCTGCAATGGCGGTCGACAGTAGAAGGGATCAATTCCGAAGTTGAAAGCACTGCATCAACAATGGCAGTCTTTCAATTCGTGATCGCATAAACATCTCGTCGTAGAGTACAGGCGCTAGCCTCGTGTGCCCACAGAGGGTCCTAGCGGTGACTTTCCCGGAGATTGGACAACTGTTCTCAGTCGAAGTCTATATTCATGCTATACCAAATAAATATTAATGAATGTAAATCACTTCAAGCTCAGAACTTATCAGAAATGCACGCCGAAGAAGCGATCATCAGTTTACTGCATTAACAAAACACTCTAAAAGGGCATAACTGCTTTTGCAACTAATGCCTTATTCTCACAAAGCTGAGGATCGTATCTCATTCCTCCCGAACAATTAATCCACTAGCACAAATAGAAAGATAAAATCCTCCTCATGACACTGACATTGATAGTAGAAATTTCAGCGGATATGGAATGGACAAAAAATTAGAGGGGCGTGTACAAGACACAACCGCATGACGTAAACTACGTAAAGCAGTTTGTTATTGGTTGAATCAATAGTTCGAATCAATAGTTTGAATCAATAAAAATAATCATATCATAAGAAACAAGGTAAATTCTGCAAGTTTGAAAATTCCATTATTGGAAATAAGTACCGTAAACCGGGGTCAAATTGATCAGCGGGGTTAAATTGATCATTCGGGTACTACATTGTAATTCCATACTAGGAACTCTTAAGCGTCGTAATGACCTTAAACTTTTTATGTTATCTGGTTCGTAGATGTCTAGAGATGAGAGTTGAATTTCATTTTTTTAGAAAAAAGTTAGTTTCGCCTTATTTTTTTTAGGAATTTGCAATGTATTACTCATTTAGCTGAAACCATGGCTACTAAACAATCGATTGCTAATAGGACTTCCCGTCAATTCTCTGTTTTAACATTTTTGTGGAGCCTTGGTTGGAAAGTTATGTAGCTAATCAGAACATGAAATAGTTAAAAAAGTTCATTTTATGTTGAAATAGTCATTTATTGTGACCGAAATCACGTTTTTCAAATGAAATTGCCTACCTGTAGGCGTTTAAGGGGAAATTTCAAAATTTAATTTTGCATTTAAAGTAATAAATTCACTAGTTGTAAGATTTTAAACGCGTTATTCGGTTTTAGGAGGGCAAAATTAGGCGGACAAGGAAATTTTCCTTTCCAACCGATGCTTAATTGCATATTGATCAATTTCGCCCCAATGTGGCATTTCCAATTTAATGATGTTTGGAGTTATTTAACTTAAAGTTTAAATTTGTTGAACAAAATTCTGTCACGTGGTTCCATGGAGATCCACTGGGTACTGATTTTACAGAAATTCTTTTGGCAATATTTGGAATTCCACTAATGTTATCCGCAAAAGTTGTTTTAAAGTGATCAATTTGACCCCGGATTACGGTACAAAATACATAGTTTGAATTTGTACCGACTTTTAGAACTCTCTAAGCAGAATACCCTCTCCAAATGAGTGTAATAAGTTTTGTACCTTTTAATTCCGCCCTATTTTGCTTATCCTTTGACAGATATGCGTATCGACTACCACTTGTAATCTTCCTCAGTGTCAGTTATCCACAGTTTGAAGCCTAAGCGAAGCCGGCGTAAATCCCTTATACACTGCGTTGATGGTAGCGCAAGAAGAAAGCGCACTCACTCGCTAGAGACACGACCAGATGAGAAGACACGGTTTAATTTCCGCACAATGCTGTTGAATTTTGTTTAGTATACTATAGTAGATTTCAAAATTCGGCAGTTTTGATACTTATGTGACCAGCGTCACTTTATCGGAAAATCTGCCATTTACTCTTTCAGAAAATTGATAAAGCCCTTGAAAAGGCTGTTCGAACCAGAATTTAGTCAAATTATTGCACGTGAGTTCAACAAATTTCATTGTTCTGGCAGCAAAAGTCAGAACAGCGACGAGGCTTTGTCTTAGGATGTCCATAAGAAGAAGAAGAAGTAGAAGAATTGGTTTGATAGATAGAAGAAGAATTAGTTTGACGAGAGAGACGTAAGAATCAGTAATGCCGTACAGCTTACTTTGCAATCAAACAGATCAATCAAAAATGCAAAACATTAAGCTTTTGCTAATTTGATGACTGTAATTGCCTATATATTATTATTTATCAAAGAATTTCTCTAAATCGTAGTAGCTTTCTTCCAGATTTTGCGGTAAAAATGGGCACAGAGAATTTTGATTTTTGCAGACATAATACTAATTGAAATTTGGTTGAGAAATAATCTTCATTTCTTCATTAAACTTGCAATTTCTCTAAGTTTAAGAAAATTATTGGAAATTTCCCTTCCACTTCGTAAATTTATGTGCAGTGTATTATAGATGCTACAAGAAGCAATTATATTTCCACTACTCCTCGCTACTCCGGCTTTGAGACTGTGCCGATTTTGACATTATTTGTGACCCGGCACTTCGTCTTCCTTAGAAAATTATTCGGTTCATTCTTGTGGAGGAACATTGGAAAACGCAAACGGAGAAACTCGCTAGCCCTCCTTCAATGCAATCCCCTAGAAAGATCATGGAAGATGAGAAGAATTTAACTGGACGGCAAAACGCAAAAATGTGCTCGAACGCAATCGGCTGGTTAAAACATCGGCTTACTTTTCCCAAATTTTCAATAGTTTGCTGTTGAAAATCAATAATTTTGATTATTTCTCATAAATGGTACGTGCATACATTTCCAATCGATTAATATGAAATATTTGGAAATAATACTATTAATGGCTGAATTATTAGCATGCAAAATCTGACATAATTTCGTGACCGTTGTAAAATTTTAGATTTCCAGTGCCGTGGTAGCGTAAGCACCCCATTTCATGCAATTTTACCGCACACGCGTAGTAGATGGTTTTAAAATGTCGGCATTTGCATGTCTTCACTTGATTCGGAATCAACTCTTGCAGAAAATATAGAATTGTAGCCTTCATAAGGGCTGTTTAAATTTAATTGCTTACTAAAGGTGAAATTCGATAGTTACACTTACAATTGCGAAATCCAGAACGGCGACGTTGACTCCGATGGTGGGTTTGCGAGGCGATGCTGTGCAAAACGTGACGATGCAAAAGCGAACGCACTCGCGCGCAACCGCCTTCGACCATCGCGATCGGCTTGCCAAAGCATACTGAAGGAAGTGAACTGAGCACTCCGCTGATGCGTTCCCGTCAAAGAGTTGGCAAAGAATAAGAGAAAATGGGAAGAAGCAGTTTGCTTTTATACGGCAAGGCGGTTCGTTTTCCCCTCTCGAACGTGGTTGGTTCGATGAGAGAGGGGTAAGAATCAGTGATGCCATAGGATTTATTTGCAATATTGGTTTGATTAATGTTCATCAAATTCATTTTAATATGCAAATCATACTTTTGCAAATTGGTAGACTAGATTTATTAAAAGTTTAATACTTATAATAATTTAATATCATGGTTAAATATTGCACATTTTAAACGGTTAAAGTACTTATTCAATCAAATTTGGCAACACTGTTTAACAATGCTCATTTTCTAATCTAATCTAATCTAATCTAACACAAACGTAGCCAGTACAAGAAAGCATCCTGGAAAATAATTGAGTTAGATTACGCCCAATTATTTTTCTTGTCAATATTGAGGCTTGTAGCATATCAAAAATATGACACAAGCTTCAAAGCGGCCAGGCCTACTACGTTGTGTTTGCCGCAAAGATGATTCTTTGAAATGCTTCGACATACCGTACCAAACGCTCCAAAATTCACAAGGTAAATGGTTATTTCGATGTGTTAAAATACAAGTTAGAATGTAATGAAACATGGAGCAATCTCACCCAATTTTGCTGCCAAGATGATCTTCTCAGGCCCAGGGACTTTCGTCTCGTTATGCCATCCTGGTTTATATTTTCAAGTATATCCAGCCACTTTGACGTTCAAATTTCTTTCTTCGGTACAGCAGAGATTTGAACATTAGTGCACACGGAAGGTGACACAACGAACAGCGAAAAACTAAATCTAATTCAGTTGGTGCGCACTAAAACTGTCGATCACTTCAGACAAACAGAAATCATAACACTTTCTTCGCTTCCTCACAAAGTGCACGACAAGAACGAAACGCGAAACACAACTCTTCTGCGGCAGGGGATCTTAGCCAGAACAATGGAAAAAGAACTTGTGGACAGTTTTCACCAAGGTTTTCACCGTCGACACACGAAAACTTCACGGGTCCGAAAATATGCACTAACGGTTTTCGTCCAAATTCCGCTACAGTTGATAGCATTAGCCCTCATCAGATCTGATTTCACGCAATATTTGGACGCTTTTTCAGAACCCCGCGAGACCCATCTTTGTGGAAGCTAAGATCTAAACCTTTAGTTACACTTTTCACTATATTATTTCACTTTATCTCCATTCCACGGCGTGTGTATGGGAAAAGTTTATAACAAAAAAATGGGCATCGTTAAATTTTTCGCTATTCAAAAATAGAGGCTTTCAGCTTTCATTTGCAGGGTCCCTCAAAATAATCCACCGAGGGATCCCGAACAACTTTTTCAGAATACTGCTTTTCCCCATACAAAATGCACGGTTCCAAATTAATCCCTATTTCTACTTAACAAACATACCCCATTTTTGTATGAAAAAGTTCCCCCGATGGAATATTTCGATGTTGGGCTTGAATGAAAGCTGGTAGCGTCAACTTTCACGTAGCGTAAAAATTAGCGATGCCCATTTTTTTGTAATAAATTTGTTCTACCAGACACACCGTGCATTCAACTTCTTTGAATATGGGTTTGAAAACTATCGGCGGAATGAAAAATAATGAAGAAAAATATTCCAACAAAAAATGACAGCCAATTTTTTTTTGGCGTCCGCGCGCGTTCGCAGTCTGCTGCGATCTCGCCCTGTTTAACAATGCTCATTTTCTTCATCAAAGTAACCATTTTTCTAAGTTGAAGAAATTGAACAAATTTTCAATCAAGTCGTACAAATTTTGCTGATTTTGTTTCTTCCATTTATAACCAGTCTTCAAAGATCATCATTGCGAGCGCGAGTTTTAGAAAATATGCTTTGAAAACCATCATTTCTTTGCGATCAATTCAAATCTTCGCATTTTATTGCTCCCATGCTCACTTGATCGAAAATAATGCATCATTGATTCAAATCATTTGACTTTTATTGCACGCGTAGGTATGTGTTGTTAGGTTTTGCAGAATGTTTGAATTACACTGTGTAAATGTAGTAGGAATCATTTTTGATAACATAACTGATGAATGTATTTGTCAATTCATTTGACCTCAGTGGTATCAGTTGGTTACCCGAAATAAATGTTGGATATCCCTGAAAGGGATCAAGATCTGAACAACATGCAAGTATTTAAATCAAATGCCGACACGCCAATGCTTACTGGAACGGCATCATGACTAGAAAAGAAACCGCCTATAACTGTGCATGGACATACCGCTTCTTCACCAATTCCCGCTTTAAGAATAAATCAGATTTTGTCGTGGATAACTTGGGGAATCTTACGCAGATTCCACACCACCGGCTTGGCACGGCGCGGTTGCGCATTCGTCTACCAAATTGTGCTACACAGCAAAAAAATATGAAAGTTAAACAGCACGTAAATTGAAGATCAACTGAAGTTTGCGGCAGAAAAATGTAAATCACCAACATTTAACGTCAGCCGAGCAGCCCGCTGCTGGTCAGACGGCTTGTTTACCGATTTTGAAGCATATTCGCTTTAAATTTACATGCATCTGCTATAAATCATGCCAGCCACTCTCCGTCATCAGCTAAACGAACAGCTGCTCGCAGCTGTGGCGGTTTCCTCGTTGTCTCTCTCAGTACTCTCTGCAGCAGCCGGAGCATGTCGAGAATGCGTGCATTATGGTAGAAGCAGTTTAACTTTGACTGTCTGCTATTCAACAAGCTGAGATAGCCGAGAGAGCTCGGGCGTGCTACTCACACCCCAAGGATCTGAGTTCAATTCTCGCTCGGAGCTCAATTTTTCTTTATATTTTCTAACAGATATCTGCAATGTAATTTTAAGATCGCACAAAAATTTCCATCATATATGACGGGGTCCTTTTGTTACATTCGATCCGACATAAATTTACAGGTTTTTTTCGAACTGTGTAGATTGTGGGTGTCATTGTACCCCTTATTTTGAGTGACGTGATGAATACTAACCGAGTTACTGAATTCATGTAACTTGGTTGGGATCTGAAAATAATTATGGGTTCGAAATAACGAATTTGGGTTGAAAATAATTCAGGTAAAGACTGATCAATTTCAAAGTTAGCTTCACTAGGTGGATTAGACCTTATTAGAAAGACCAATGTGACCAACGAGAGTGCATTGTATAATAGAAGAAGTAATGTCGTTAGATAAAATCACATGTGGTGTAAAATAACGTTAAATTCATAAAATTTAGTTCCAGGGGATAAGCCAATTTAGGTATTTTGAATGCTTATTGTAATGAATGCAAGGTAAATCGGAAGGGTTCCAGTATCTGTTAAGACCACTATGTAGTTTATGATTCTTTCGTATGCATTTGCAGGACAAGTTACACGACTCATTATCTTGGTGAAGTAGGTAACTGAGAAAGTTGCTGAAACTGTTATTAGAATGTGATTTTTTATTAAAATCTCCCAGATTTTAACTAGGCCGAATCAGCATATGAGCATTGTTGTTGGAAGCGATCTAGAAATTGCAATGTTTCGGATTCCACACACCCAACAATTATCACCGTGACATCTTTTCAAGCCTTGCTCCATGTATACATCGCTGTGAAGTGCAAATTCTGAAAAGGAAGAAGTTGTTGAGCATCTTTAGAACATTAGAAGTTAACAAAAAATGAACCCAATGTTTAACAGCCACCGTTTGGGTACGACTGACAGAAAGACTTTCATCTATATATATAAAAATGAGTTTGAAGTTCCTTTGAGGCAACAAAACTCCAGAATGGGTGGACCGATCAGCATGGCTCTTGCACGGTTCGGTTCGTATTCATGGTGGCTGTGTTTATATGTACAAAAAGTTACGAAAATCAACTAGAAAGTGACAAAATTGATAAAGTACTGATTTTTCATGAGCTGGGAAGGAAATCAACACAACCGAAAAGAAATCAATCTAGAGTGCGGTGTTTTTGACGTAGGACTACGTCTCTGTTTTGACGTAGGACTACGTCTCTGTTTTCTATACCCGGTGTCATTTCAAAATTTATGAAACCAAGAGCGTTACGTTTGAGTGAAAGATTTTAAACGCTCACAGTACCTTTCCCACTGAACGAAATGATAAACAAATCCCGTTATCCGAGAGATGAAACTCCCGCGTTCAATTTGTAATATTCGGTGAACCTAAAAATCATTGATAAATAGTTGAAAAGTTGTTTTAAAGTTAGACATTGAAATCGCTGAAATCTATAAATATGGGTAGCGGACAAATTTTCTCGTTCAGTATACCAACGCTCTCTGATTGGTGCGCATCGTGGGGGCAACTACGATGCAGGAAGGAATGCGATCATGCGAGAGCTGATCGTCAGTTCCATTTCGACCACCGTCGAGGTGACACCTCGAGCTGGGCAGCGGCACATCGACTCAGCGACGACACTTGGCTATTGTACTGATAGCACCAGGAATCTCATTCACGGCAGCAAACGGCGGGCCAGTTTTCGATTGCGTCTAGCGTTGAGCGCGGAGAAAACCAACACGAATTGCGTGGCATTGTAAATTCATCAAAATCGTCCATTATTCAAACGGTTCTTTTCAGGACCATCGAAAAAGATTTCTCAAGAGTTAATTGGATGAATTCCCACCCTCGATCGAGAAAGGTGAACCTAGTGCAAAGCAAGGACAGAGCGGCGTTTCTCAGCAAAAGCAAAGCCGGTCATTAATCGCATGCACGGCAGCAAGCGGCGGGCCAGTTTTCGGTGGCGTTCAGCATTTAGTGCGGAGAAAACAAACACGCATAGTGGCATAGTGAATTCATTTAATTTTCCTCCTAATTTAAGGACCATCGAAAATGATTTTTCAAGAGCTGTGAATCGGATAATTCCATTCCAACGAACGGGAAAAGTGTAGTACAACCGAAAAGTGAATGATTTTGAATGCTTGGTGACTCAGCCAGCAACAATTATGACGTCTAATTGTTCCACCCGGACTTTGGCAACGCATTATCATATCCGGACCATTTTGCGTGAAAAATGTTTCAATTCTAACATTTTCCAAATTAAAATGATCTAAATCATCTAATATTTTGGTTACATTATCCGTTCAATGGAAATTTTCTCATTTCTCGGTTGATTAATCGTTTGATGCATCTGGAGCATAAGGGGCGGGTCATGCAAACGAAATTAACTGAAAAGCCAGCCGAATGGGAGGAGCTTCATCTGCCAATCTAGGGGTATAAAAGCAGTGTTCTCTGTTTTCTTTCGTCATTTTCGTTGGATCAGTCAAGGAGGTTGGAGGTGGATGTCACCTCCAGCAAGGCAGCAGCACAACAACCCAGCGACTACTCTCAGATATCGTGCTGATGATAGCACTTGGAATCGCATCCATGGCAGCGGCGGTGGGCCAATTTTCGACGGCGTCCAGCATTCTCCGCACTCCGCAGCGAAAACCAACACGCATTGCATGGCATTTTGAATGCATCAAAATCGTCCATTATTCAAACCGGTCCTTTTCAGGACCATCGAAAATGATTCCTCAAGAGTTAATTGGATAATTTCCAACATCGATCGAGATGTAGTGCAACCAAAAAGCAAAAGACAGAGCATCGTTGCCAGCAATAGTGAAACTGGTCATTATTGTAATCCACGGCGGTCCAGTTTTCGGTGGCGTTTATCATTCAGCACGGAGAAAACCAACACGCATTGCGTGACATGGTGAATTCATGCCATTTCGTTCCTAAAATCGTCAATTAATCAAACGGTCTTGTTCAGGACCACCGTTAATTATTCCTTAAGAGTTTGTGAATCTGCTAATTTCATTCCATCGAACGAGAAAAGTGTGGTGCAATTGAGAAGTGAAAGATTGAATACTTGGTGGCCCAGCAATAATGATGAAACCGGTCACTAATGGCCTAATGGTTCCACCCGGAATTTAACAACGCATTATTCTATCCGAACTATTTTGCGTGAAACATTGTTTAATTAAAATTAAGTTTAAACATTTTTCGAAAATGTTCGAAGGTGAATATATGACGAAGCCACACCTAGAATTTTCTAGAGCACAAATCTGAAGAACCGAATGTCGGTTTGCGCTTAAAAGTTGATCGTTTGGTTACCCGCTGGTGGTTTGCTCATTTCTCGGTTGGTTAGTTGCTTGATGCGTCTGGAGCATTCGGGGCGGGTCATGCAAACGAAATAAACTGGAAAGCCAGCCAAATGGGAGGAGCCTAATCTACTAATCAAGGGGAATAAAAGCAGTGACCTCTGTTTTCTTCCGTCATTTTCGTTGAATCAGTCAAAGGGAATGGATGTCACCTCCGCAGCTGCGCACCAATCCTGCGATGACTCTCGGCTATTTAGCTGATAGAACCAGGAATCTCTAGAATCTGGAACCAGGAATCTCAGGCTATATGGAACAGGGCCCATATAGCCGAGGCGGTAAACGCACGGGTATTCAGCATGACCATGCTGAGGGCAACGGGTTCGATTCCCGGTCGGTCCAGGATCTTTTCGTAAAGGAAATTTCCTTGACTTCCTTGGGCATAGAGTATCTTCGTGCCTGCCACACGATATGCACATGCAAAATGGTCATTGGCAGAGGAAGCTCTCAGTTAATTACTTTGGAAGTGCTCATAGAACACTAAGCTGAGAAGCAGGCTTTGTCCCAGTGAGGACGTTACGCCAAGAAGAAGAAGAAGAAGAACCAGGAATCTCATCCACGGCAGTAAGCGATGGCAGTTTTCGATGGCTTCCAGCATTCAGTGCGGATAATTTTCAATTGTCTTGCCGAAATCTCCTGTTATTTAAAAGGTTCTTTTCAGGACCAGTGAAAATTATTCCTCCAGAGTTATGAATCGGATAATTAAAAGCGACAGACTGAAAACTTAGCAACAGCATAGCCGGCCTCTAATTGTTGTTCGCGTAACTATACAACGTATTGTTGAATCTAGCAATTGAGTTGTGTCAAATACACATGGCTACGGTGGCTCCATCTGTTAATTTCATAGCGGCAATTTTAGTTATTTTAATGATTGTTGCGATCGCAATATGATGTTTGGGAAGCTATGGCTTAACGCCTTTCAATATTATAATCATTCTTTCCTTTCGACGAAAATTCTTTCAAACTACGGTTGAACATTTATCTTCAAAATAAAATAATACTCAACCCTCAAGTGATGGCCAACCGCGCGAGTTACGGAAGGTTTGACTAATTAACATCTTATGAATGCGTTCAGTGAAATGGATCACATAGGTAACAACTTTAATCAACACATCACTCCGCCGATTTGAATTTTGCCAGCATACATTGTGTAGGCCTTTTATCGTCGGTTTCCTGCAATAGGGGCACAACTCAAAAAATGTGAATTTTCAGAATAAGCGTTTAAAAATTGGCAATCATGAAGCACCTCCTGCAAATTCACTTATTTCTCTCATCATTTGACAAAAGTAAACAAATTTTGATTGTTGTATCATTGAAAGGGGCTGAAGCACTATCTGTTTCATGAATTTTTGACAACTATTTTTCAACGACTATTGAAAAAAATGACTGATTTTGAGTTGTGCTCTTACTGCGGAAAATTGGTGAAAATGCCCAAATCTCGCGTTTCTCATCGAATTTTGGAACGGGTCTTTGTGAGATGAAATTTTACATAGTTTTTCATCATTTGCCATCGAAATCTCAAAAATGACATATTTTGAGTTGTGCCCCTATTGCAGGAAACCGACGTTATGTGATAAATTCGTTATGCATTTATTTACGAAGGTCGGACAACAATGACACGAAAAATCAGCTGATTTAAGACTTCAAATTAAAGGGCCCATTTCAATATATAAAAGTCGGAACCTCATTCCAGCCTTTGTCCTACGTCAACAATGCGGTTATGTCTCAGACATTACCCACCCCTAGTTTTTTCTATACCCGGTGTCATTTCAAAATTTATGAAACCAAGAGCGTTACGTTTGAGTGAAAGATTTTAAACGCTCACAGTACCTTTCCCACTGAACGAAATGATAAACAAATCCCGTTATCCGAGAGATGAAACTCCCGCGTTCAATTTGTAATATTCGGTGAACCTAAAAATCATTGATAAATAGTTGAAAAGTTGTTTTAAAGTTAGACATTGAAATCGCTGAAATCTATAAATATGGGTAGCGGACAAATTTTCTCGTTCAGTATACCAACGCTCTCTGATTGGTGCGCATCGTGGGGGCAACTACGATGCAGGAAGGAATGCGATCATGCGAGAGCTGATCGTCAGTTCCATTTCGACCACCGTCGAGGTGACACCTCGAGCTGGGCAGCGGCACATCGACTCAGCGACGACACTTGGCTATTGTACTGATAGCACCAGGAATCTCATTCACGGCAGCAAACGGCGGGCCAGTTTTCGATTGCGTCTAGCGTTGAGCGCGGAGAAAACCAACACGAATTGCGTGGCATTGTAAATTCATCAAAATCGTCCATTATTCAAACGGTTCTTTTCAGGACCATCGAAAAAGATTTCTCAAGAGTTAATTGGATGAATTCCCACCCTCGATCGAGAAAGGTGAACCTAGTGCAAAGCAAGGACAGAGCGGCGTTTCTCAGCAAAAGCAAAGCCGGTCATTAATCGCATGCACGGCAGCAAGCGGCGGGCCAGTTTTCGGTGGCGTTCAGCATTTAGTGCGGAGAAAACAAACACGCATAGTGGCATAGTGAATTCATTTAATTTTCCTCCTAATTTAAGGACCATCGAAAATGATTTTTCAAGAGCTGTGAATCGGATAATTCCATTCCAACGAACGGGAAAAGTGTAGTACAACCGAAAAGTGAATGATTTTGAATGCTTGGTGACTCAGCCAGCAACAATTATGACGTCTAATTGTTCCACCCGGACTTTGGCAACGCATTATCATATCCGGACCATTTTGCGTGAAAAATGTTTCAATTCTAACATTTTCCAAATTAAAATGATCTAAATCATCTAATATTTTGGTTACATTATCCGTTCAATGGAAATTTTCTCATTTCTCGGTTGATTAATCGTTTGATGCATCTGGAGCATAAGGGGCGGGTCATGCAAACGAAATTAACTGAAAAGCCAGCCGAATGGGAGGAGCTTCATCTGCCAATCTAGGGGTATAAAAGCAGTGTTCTCTGTTTTCTTTCGTCATTTTCGTTGGATCAGTCAAGGAGGTTGGAGGTGGATGTCACCTCCAGCAAGGCAGCAGCACAACAACCCAGCGACTACTCTCAGATATCGTGCTGATGATAGCACTTGGAATCGCATCCATGGCAGCGGCGGTGGGCCAATTTTCGACGGCGTCCAGCATTCTCCGCACTCCGCAGCGAAAACCAACACGCATTGCATGGCATTTTGAATGCATCAAAATCGTCCATTATTCAAACCGGTCCTTTTCAGGACCATCGAAAATGATTCCTCAAGAGTTAATTGGATAATTTCCAACATCGATCGAGATGTAGTGCAACCAAAAAGCAAAAGACAGAGCATCGTTGCCAGCAATAGTGAAACTGGTCATTATTGTAATCCACGGCGGTCCAGTTTTCGGTGGCGTTTATCATTCAGCACGGAGAAAACCAACACGCATTGCGTGACATGGTGAATTCATGCCATTTCGTTCCTAAAATCGTCAATTAATCAAACGGTCTTGTTCAGGACCACCGTTAATTATTCCTTAAGAGTTTGTGAATCTGCTAATTTCATTCCATCGAACGAGAAAAGTGTGGTGCAATTGAGAAGTGAAAGATTGAATACTTGGTGGCCCAGCAATAATGATGAAACCGGTCACTAATGGCCTAATGGTTCCACCCGGAATTTAACAACGCATTATTCTATCCGAACTATTTTGCGTGAAACATTGTTTAATTAAAATTAAGTTTAAACATTTTTCGAAAATGTTCGAAGGTGAATATATGACGAAGCCACACCTAGAATTTTCTAGAGCACAAATCTGAAGAACCGAATGTCGGTTTGCGCTTAAAAGTTGATCGTTTGGTTACCCGCTGGTGGTTTGCTCATTTCTCGGTTGGTTAGTTGCTTGATGCGTCTGGAGCATTCGGGGCGGGTCATGCAAACGAAATAAACTGGAAAGCCAGCCAAATGGGAGGAGCCTAATCTACTAATCAAGGGGAATAAAAGCAGTGACCTCTGTTTTCTTCCGTCATTTTCGTTGAATCAGTCAAAGGGAATGGATGTCACCTCCGCAGCTGCGCACCAATCCTGCGATGACTCTCGGCTATTTAGCTGATAGAACCAGGAATCTCTAGAATCTGGAACCAGGAATCTCAGGCTATATGGAACAGGGCCCATATAGCCGAGGCGGTAAACGCACGGGTATTCAGCATGACCATGCTGAGGGCAACGGGTTCGATTCCCGGTCGGTCCAGGATCTTTTCGTAAAGGAAATTTCCTTGACTTCCTTGGGCATAGAGTATCTTCGTGCCTGCCACACGATATGCACATGCAAAATGGTCATTGGCAGAGGAAGCTCTCAGTTAATTACTTTGGAAGTGCTCATAGAACACTAAGCTGAGAAGCAGGCTTTGTCCCAGTGAGGACGTTACGCCAAGAAGAAGAAGAAGAAGAACCAGGAATCTCATCCACGGCAGTAAGCGATGGCAGTTTTCGATGGCTTCCAGCATTCAGTGCGGATAATTTTCAATTGTCTTGCCGAAATCTCCTGTTATTTAAAAGGTTCTTTTCAGGACCAGTGAAAATTATTCCTCCAGAGTTATGAATCGGATAATTAAAAGCGACAGACTGAAAACTTAGCAACAGCATAGCCGGCCTCTAATTGTTGTTCGCGTAACTATACAACGTATTGTTGAATCTAGCAATTGAGTTGTGTCAAATACACATGGCTACGGTGGCTCCATCTGTTAATTTCATAGCGGCAATTTTAGTTATTTTAATGATTGTTGCGATCGCAATATGATGTTTGGGAAGCTATGGCTTAACGCCTTTCAATATTATAATCATTCTTTCCTTTCGACGAAAATTCTTTCAAACTACGGTTGAACATTTATCTTCAAAATAAAATAATACTCAACCCTCAAGTGATGGCCAACCGCGCGAGTTACGGAAGGTTTGACTAATTAACATCTTATGAATGCGTTCAGTGAAATGGATCACATAGGTAACAACTTTAATCAACACATCACTCCGCCGATTTGAATTTTGCCAGCATACATTGTGTAGGCCTTTTATCGTCGGTTTCCTGCAATAGGGGCACAACTCAAAAAATGTGAATTTTCAGAATAAGCGTTTAAAAATTGGCAATCATGAAGCACCTCCTGCAAATTCACTTATTTCTCTCATCATTTGACAAAAGTAAACAAATTTTGATTGTTGTATCATTGAAAGGGGCTGAAGCACTATCTGTTTCATGAATTTTTGACAACTATTTTTCAACGACTATTGAAAAAAATGACTGATTTTGAGTTGTGCTCTTACTGCGGAAAATTGGTGAAAATGCCCAAATCTCGCGTTTCTCATCGAATTTTGGAACGGGTCTTTGTGAGATGAAATTTTACATAGTTTTTCATCATTTGCCATCGAAATCTCAAAAATGACATATTTTGAGTTGTGCCCCTATTGCAGGAAACCGACGTTATGTGATAAATTCGTTATGCATTTATTTACGAAGGTCGGACAACAATGACACGAAAAATCAGCTGATTTAAGACTTCAAATTAAAGGGCCCATTTCAATATATAAAAGTCGGAACCTCATTCCAGCCTTTGTCCTACGTCAACAATGCGGTTATGTCTCAGACATTACCCACCCCTAGTTTTTTTAGCATAACAATTGTCAAACCACCACAAGACGGCAAGACAAAGTTTGCCGGGACAGCTAGTAGAAGATAAACATTTTCGGTCGCGGCAACCATTTGTGGGTTCACCATGGAATGTGAACCGTTGCTAGGCCTACCTTGCATGGTTGTTAGCTATCGAAACGAGCCCTCCCAGTAGAAGGAGTCAACGAATGATTTAGATCAATGATGCAAAATTTTCACGAAATGAGAGGAGCAAATCAAAGCCTTGTTGATTTGCCAAATTGGGAGCGTGCATTCTCCTACTCCTGGCTTTTCGAATCAAAGCAACGCAATGCAAAAGAAATTTTGAAGACTGTTTATAACAGCCATCTCATAGTAATTTCACTTGAAACCGTAACCTGGAAAATTATCCGTTCTCTCTTGTGGGACAGTTTTATAGCCCTCAGAAAGGCTGTTTTAATTTACATCATTTCCATCCGACGATGAAAAGTCCTCATCCGGCTGGCTACTCCAATTTTACCACCGCACGCCGCGCACGGCGACGCACAACCGTTGACATCCACCACGCTCCGCATGTCACAGAATACTGAGCGAACATGCAAACGGAGAAACTGCTCTGTGTGGTCGTCTCGTCAGATCCACTCGTGCTGCCGCACACTCCGACGCGAAGACGCACGCACAACCGCCGAAAGCTACCACCGCGCTCGGAATGACTATGGCTGTTCTCCTCCGATGCGTTCCCCTCGTGGTTCCCCGCTGGTCTGGTCAGCAGCTCCACTTGTACCGCGTCAGGCCAGGCACGACGACGCGACGACTCGCGACCGTCGACAACCACCGTGCTCGGCATGTGGAAGTATACTGAGCAGCGAAAATGCAAACGGAGGTACTGGGCTGTTCTCCTCCGATGCGTTCCCCTCGAGGAGTCGATGCAGAATGGAGGAAGATGGGAAGAAGCAGTAATCTTTTATACTGGGTGGTGCTCGACGAAAAATCGCAAACTTGTGCTCGCACGTGATTGGCTGGATAAAACATGGGTTCACTTTTCCCAAATTTTCAATAGTTTGCTGTTGAAAATCAATAGTTAGCTATAATTATTTCAACGCGTAGATAAATTTCTGATCTATCGGTGCAAAAATTTTGAAAATCGGTCGTGAAACGGCTGAGTTATTAGCGCTCAAAACCTATCAATTTTTCGTGACGGTCGCAAAATTTTAGATTTTCATTTTACACCCAGTACTTCCCGTAAGACGTAGTTTACGTCAAAAGGAATGATGAAAATGAACCAAGAGGGGATCTGCACTGTGGATACGAGGAAGAGGAGAAAGATAAGCTGTCTTGTGTTCAGGCCGCGAAACACACCAGATCGATGTTCTTGAGACCAAGTGGAATCCAAGTGAGTCCACTTTTACTAATAGTTGGAGTGACATACTGTGAGTAAACATTGGACCTGGTCAGGCTCCGCAGTTAAACAGAAAAGATCACGAAGAGATTCTTCGCCAACATTGTCCCACATTTCTTTGTGGCTCAATTATAGAGCGAGCAATTGGTAAAAGTGTGTACGGTGTCTACTGCGCCCAAGCGTGGGAATGGAGTTTCTCGTCTCACTAAATCTGCGATTTCAGCTCACCAGAGGTTCCCGAAGAACTACTCCGGTACTGGCGGACAGAAACAGTCTCCCACCCACCCTCGTGACTACGTCCCTACATGGACAGTTGTGCCGTAGCACCGTTATAGACGTTCTACGGTATCCGCTGTTAACGGCTTGCCATTGCCACCATCCTTCGGCGGTCGCCCTCGTGGGCCTACGTTTTGGCTACGGCGCCATTCTTTTTGGCTGTTCAAGGACTGTCGACCCGGAATGAATTTCTTGCCCTCGTGATCAAGCCTCCACGCTATCTTCATCCGTTTAAGGGTAATCGCTACTATCGGTCTCTCTCGCTGACCCCCTACGGCGGCCGTACTCGATGGCCTTCGTTTGAATCCCGGCATCGGTCTCCTTGACTGGCCATGATCCTCGTCGGCACCGCCTACCAACCTGGGGCACCATCATTGGTCTGTGCTTGCGCTGCCCTTCACCGTCGGTTTCCATCGCTGACCCTTCTCGTCTTTGGAATCGCCCCTCCAGTATCATGTTATTTTGCAAAGGACCCTGGGACTCGATGACCAAAAGATACCATGTAAGCCCAGCCCGCCGACTGCCGTTGATCACACCAGCAGTCTGAGGTTTTGATCGGTGTCCTCTCTGTGATCCGGCGTCCATCTTCGAAGGCTATATATGATGTTAAACTGTCCACTTTAAAGGCTAGAAAAACAATACTTGTTCAAAAACTTAATAATTCATTTGATAACGAATCTTTTGCCTGGTTGGAAAACAAATCAAGAGAAAAATGTGTTTATCACTGGTTGCTATGGATAAAATAAGTCGTTGCGTTAGCTGGGGCACAGATACTGTCAAATTGTTTTATAGCATCCGCCATTATGGCGAGCGTGGAAAGCTGGATATAGAAGCCACCGCCCTAGTGGCGCGATTCCGTGCGCGATTCCCTATGATGAATAATTTCAGCATTATGTTCAATAATGTTTGAATTATTTTCAGGTTCATGTTTTATTCACACACATTTTAATCGCCCCCTTTTAGTATTTTCGCCCCCCTGGGCTTGATTTTCGCGGTTTCGCCCACTTTGGGAATCACTGTACTAGGATGCAGTTTTCATTATCACCGCACTTACTCACGCTTGGAGGTTGTCCTTGAAAAAAAAAACAAAATACACAGTAGCATAAAAAGAAAAGAAAAAGAAACACATTGTAATAAATTTTCAAAAGAGAAAGTTGCGAGAACAACCTATCTAATGGACACAAGGCTTGGCAATGGTAGTCATTGCGGTTGTCAAACCTTTTGTTATTTGCCATACAAAGCAATGCCAAGGTTAACACACCGACATGATGCTACCCAGACATTTGCATCCCAATGATTGAGCTTTTCTGCACGTTGAAAGCATTGTTCACATTCATTGTTTTTGACGTAGGACTACGTCTCTGTTTTCTATACCCGGTGTCATCTCAAAATTTATGAAACCAAGAGCGTTACGTTTGAGTGAAAGATTTTAAACGCTCACAGTACCTTTCCCACTGAACGAAATGATAAACAAATCCCGTTATCCGAGAGATGAAACTCCCGCGTTCAATTTGTAATATTCGGTGAACCTAAAAATCATTGATAAATAGTTGAAAAGTTGTTTTAAAGTAAGACATTGAAATCGCTGAAATCTATAAATATGGGTAGCGGACAAATTTTCTCGTTCAGTACACCAACGCTCTCTGATTGGTGCGCATCGTGGGGGCAACTACGATGCAGGAAGGAATGCGATCATGCGAGAGCTGATCGTCAGTTCCATTTCGACCACCGTCGAGGTGACACCTCGAGCTGGGCAGCGGCACATCGACTCAGCGACGACACTTGGCTATCGTTCTGATAGCACCAGGAATCTCATTCACAACAGCAAGCGGCGGGCCAGTTTTCGATTGCGTCTAGCGTTGAGCGCGGAGAAAACCAACACGAATTGCGTGGCATTGTAAATTCATCAAAATCGTCCATTATTCAAACGGTTCTTTTCAGGACCATCGAAAAAGATTTCTCAAGAGTTAATTGGATGAATTTCCACCCTCGATCGAGAAAGGTGAACCTAGTGCAAAGCAAGGACAGAGCGGCGTTTCTCAGCAAAAGCAAAGCCGGTCATTAATCGCATGCACGGCAGCAAGCGGCGGGCCAGTTTTCGGTGGCGTTCAGCATTTAGTGCGGAGAAAACAAACACGCATAGTGGCATAGTGAATTCATTTAATTTTCCTCCTAATTTAAGGACCATCGAAAATGATTTTTCAAGAGCTGTGAATCGGATAATTCCATTCCAACGAACGGGAAAAGTGTAGTACAACCGAAAAGTGAATGATTTTGAATGCTTGGTAACTCAGCCAGCAACAATTATGACGTCTAATTGTTCCACCCGGACTTTGGCAACGCATTATCATATCCGGACCATTTTGCGTGAAAAATGTTTCAATTCTAACATTTTCCAAATTAAAATGATCTAAATCATCTAATATTTTGATTACATTATCCGTTCAATGGAAATTTTCTCATTTCTCGGTTGATTAATCGTTTGATGCGTCTGGAGCATAAGGGGCGGGTCATGCAAACGAAATTAACTGAAAAGCCAGCCGAATGGGAGGAGCTTCATCTGCCAATCTAGGGGTATAAAAGCAGTGTTCTCTGTTTTCTTTCGTCATTTTCGTTGGATCAGTCAAGGAGGTTGGAGGTGGATGTCACCTCCAGCAAGGCAGCAGCACAACAACCCAGCGACTACTCTCGGATATCGTGCTGATGATAGCACTTGGAATCGCATCCATGGCAGCGGCGGTGGGCCAATTTTCGACGGCGTCCAGCATTCTCCGCACTCCGCAGCGAAAACCAACACGCATTGCATGGCATTTTGAATGCATCAAAATCGTCCATTATTCAAACCGGTCCTTTTCAGGACCATCGAAAATGATTCCTCAAGAGTTAATTGGATAATTTCCAACATCGATCGAGATGTAGTGCAACCAAAAAGCAAAAGACAGAGCATCGTTGCCAGCAATAGTGAAACTGGTCATTATTGTAATCCACGGCGGTCCAGTTTTCGGTGGCGTTTATCATTCAGCACGGAGAAAACCAACACGCATTGCGTGACATGGTGAATTCATGCCATTTCGTTCCTAAAATCGTCAATTAATCAAACGGTCTTGTTCAGGACCACCGTTAATTATTCCTTAAGAGTTTGTGAATCAGCTAATTTCATTCCATCGAACGAGAAAAGTGTGGTGCAATTGAGAAGTGAAAGATTGAATACTTGGTGGCCCAGCAATAATGATGAAACCGGTCACTAATGGCCTAATGGTTCCACCCGGAATTTAACAACGCATTATTCTATCCGAACTATTTTGCGTGAAACATTGCTTAATTAAAATTAAGTTTAAACAATTTTCGAAAATGTTCGAAGGTGAATATATGACGAAGCCACACCTAGAATTTTCTAGAGCACAAATCTGAAGAACCGAATGTCGGTTTGCGCTTAAAAGTTGATCGTTTGGTTACCCGCTGGTGGTTTGCTCATTTCTCGGTTGGTTAGTTGCTTGATGCGTCTGGAGCATTCGGGGCGGGTCATGCAAACGAAATAAACTGGAAAGCCAGCCAAATGGGAGGAGCCTAATCTACTAATCAAGGGGAATAAAAGCAGTGACCTCTGTTTTCTTCCGTCATTTTCGTTGAATCAGTCAAAGGGAATGGATGTCACCTCCGCAGCTGCTCACCAATCCTGCGATGACTCTCTGCTATTTAGCTGATAGAACCAGGAATCTCTAGAATCTGGAACCAGGCATCTCAGGCTATATGGAACAGGGCCCATATAGCCGAGGCGGTAAACGCACGGGTATTCAGCATGACCATGCTGAGGGTAACGGGTTCGATTCCCGGTCGGTCCAGGATCTTTTCGTAAAGGAAATTTCCTTGACTTCCTTGGGCATAGAGTATCTTCGTGCCTGCCACACGATATGCACATGCAAAATGGTCATTGGCAGAGGAAGCTCTCAGTTAATTACTTTGGAAGTGCTCATAGAAGCAGGCTTTGTCCCAGTGAGGACGTTACGCCAAGAAGAAGAAGAACCAGGAATCTCATCCACGGCAGTAAGCGATGGCAGTTTTCGATGGCTTCCAGCATTCAGTGCGGATAATTTTCAATTGTCTTGCCGAAATCTCCTGTTATTTAAAAGGTTCTTTTCAGGACCAGTGAAAATTATTCCTCCAGAGTTATGAATCGGATAATTAAAAGCGACAGACTGAAAACTTAGCAACAGTATAGCCGGCCTCTAATTGTTGTTCGCGTAACTATACAACGTATTGTTGAATCTAGAATATTTCATGAAACTGCAATCAAAATTATCTAAAATTTCGTTAACAGCAATTGGGTTGTTTAGTGAATTAAATATTACCATTTTCTTTAGCCTAATCGAAAGAGCTCATTTTTCTGAGTATTAGGTGAATTTATTGCGTTCCAATTTCTTTGTTTTGATGGTTAAATAAACAAAACAGTTTTAATTTCCGTGGATAGAATGACAGTTCAATCGATAAAGTGACATTTCACCCCGACCAAAAAATTTTCTCCATACAAACTTTAAATGCATTTTAAAAATAGTTCCCGGTCACCAAAAATGATGAAATTTTGGATTTCGACTAATTTTTGGACGGAGATTCCGATTATGCAATAATCTGGATACCCCTAAAGAACCCAATTGAGTTGTGTCAAATACACATGGCTACGGTGGCTCCATCTGTTCATTTCATAGCGGCAATTTTAGTTATTTTAATGATTGTTGCGATCGCAATATGATGTTTGGGAAGCTATGGCTTAACGCTTTTCAATATTATAATCATTCTTTCCTTTCGACGAAAATTCTTTCAAACAACGGTTGAACATTTATCTTCAAAATAAAATAATACTCAACCCTCAAGTGATGGCCAACCGCGCGAGTTACGGAAGGTTTAACTAATTAACATCTTATGAATGCGTTCAGTGAAATGGATCACATAGGTAACAACTTTAATCAACACATCACTCCGCCGATTTGAATTTTGCCAGCATACATTGTGTAGGCCTTTTATCGTCGGTTTCCTGCAATAAGGGCACAACTCAAAAAATGTGAATTTTCAGAATAAGCGTTTGAAATTTGGCAATCATGAAGCACCTCCTGCAAATTCACTTATTTCTCTCATCATTTGATAAAAGTAAACAAATTTTGATTGTTGTATCATTGAAAGGGGCTGAAGGACTATCTGTTTCATGAATTTTTGACAACTATTTTTCAACGACTATTGAAAAAAAAACTAGGGGTGGGTAATGTCTGAGACATAACCGCATTGTTGACGTAGGACAAAGGCTGGAATGAGGTTCCGACTTTTATATATTGAAATGGGCCCTTTAATTTGAAGTCTTAAATCAGCTGATTTTTCGTGTCATTGTTGCCCGACCTTCGTAAATAAATGCATAACGAATTTATCACATAACGTCGGTTTCCTGCAATAGGGGCACAACACAAAATATGTCATTTTTGAGATTTTGATGGCAAATGATGAAAAACTATGTAAAATTTCATCTCACAAAGACCCGTTCCAAAATTCGATGAGAAACGCGAGATTTGGGCATTTTCACCAATTTTCCGCAGTAAGGGCACAACTCAAAATCAGTCAATTTTTTCAATAGTCGTTGAAAAATAGTTGTCAAAAATTCATGAAACAGATAGTCCTTCAGCCCCTTTCAATGATACAACAATCAAAATTTGTTTACTTTTATCAAATGATGAGAGAAATAAGTGAATTTGCAGGAGGTGCTTCATGATTGCCAAATTTCAAACGCTTATTCTGAAAATTCACATTTTTTGAGTTGTGCCCTTATTGCAGGAAACCGACGATAAAAGGCCTACACAATGTATGCTGGCAAAATTCAAATCGGCGGAGTGATGTGTTGATTAAAGTTGTTACCTATGTGATCCATTTCACTGAACGCATTCATAAGATGTTAATTAGTTAAACCTTCCGTAACTCGCGCGGTTGGCCATCACTTGAGGGTTGAGTATTATTTTATTTTGAAGATAAATGTTCAACCGTTGTTTGAAAGAATTTTCGTCGAAAGGAAAGAATGATTATAATATTGAAAAGCGTTAAGCCATAGCTTCCCAAACATCATATTGCGATCGCAACAATCATTAAAATAACTAAAATTGCCGCTATGAAATGAACAGATGGAGCCACCGTAGCCATGTGTATTTGACACAACTCAATTGGGTTCTTTAGGGGTATCCAGATTATTGCATAATCGGAATCTCCGTCCAAAAATTAGTCGAAATCCAAAATTTCATCATTTTTGGTGACCGGGAACTATTTTTAAAATGCATTTAAAGTTTGTATGGAGAAAATTTTTTGGTCGGGGTGAAATGTCACTTTATCGATTGAACTGTCATTCTATCCACGGAAATTAAAACTGTTTTGTTTATTTAACCATCAAAACAAAGAAATTGGAACGCAATAAATTCACCTAATACTCAGAAAAATGAGCTCTTTCGATTAGGCTAAAGAAAATGGTAATATTTAATTCACTAAACAACCCAATTGCTGTTAACGAAATTTTAGATAATTTTGATTGCAGTTTCATGAAATATTCTAGATTCAACAATACGTTGTATAGTTACGCGAACAACAATTAGAGGCCGGCTATACTGTTGCTAAGTTTTCAGTCTGTCGCTTTTAATTATCCGATTCATAACTCTGGAGGAATAATTTTCACTGGTCCTGAAAAGAACCTTTTAAATAACAGGAGATTTCGGCAAGACAATTGAAAATTATCCGCACTGAATGCTGGAAGCCATCGAAAACTGCCATCGCTTACTGCCGTGGATGAGATTCCTGGTTCTTCTTCTTCTTGGCGTAACGTCCTCACTGGGACAAAGCCTGCTTCTATGAGCACTTCCAAAGTAATTAACTGAGAGCTTCCTCTGCCAATGACCATTTTGCATGTGCATATCGTGTGGCAGGCACGAAGATACTCTATGCCCAAGGAAGTCAAGGAAATTTCCTTTACGAAAAGATCCTGGACCGACCGGGAATCGAACCCGTTACCCTCAGCATGGTCATGCTGAATACCCGTGCGTTTACCGCCTCGGCTATATGGGCCCTGTTCCATATAGCCTGAGATGCCTGGTTCCAGATTCTAGAGATTCCTGGTTCTATCAGCTAAATAGCAGAGAGTCATCGCAGGATTGGTGAGCAGCTGCGGAGGTGACATCCATTCCCTTTGACTGATTCAACGAAAATGACGGAAGAAAACAGAGGTCACTGCTTTTATTCCCCTTGATTAGTAGATTAGGCTCCTCCCATTTGGCTGGCTTTCCAGTTTATTTCGTTTGCATGACCCGCCCCGAATGCTCCAGACGCATCAAGCAACTAACCAACCGAGAAATGAGCAAACCACCAGCGGGTAACCAAACGATCAACTTTTAAGCGCAAACCGACATTCGGTTCTTCAGATTTGTGCTCTAGAAAATTCTAGGTGTGGCTTCGTCATATATTCACCTTCGAACATTTTCGAAAATTGTTTAAACTTAATTTTAATTAAGCAATGTTTCACGCAAAATAGTTCGGATAGAATAATGCGTTGTTAAATTCCGGGTGGAACCATTAGGCCATTAGTGACCGGTTTCATCATTATTGCTGGGCCACCAAGTATTCAATCTTTCACTTCTCAATTGCACCACACTTTTCTCGTTCGATGGAATGAAATTAGCTGATTCACAAACTCTTAAGGAATAATTAACGGTGGTCCTGAACAAGACCGTTTGATTAATTGACGATTTTAGGAACGAAATGGCATGAATTCACCATGTCACGCAATGCGTGTTGGTTTTCTCCGTGCTGAATGATAAACGCCACCGAAAACTGGACCGCCGTGGATTACAATAATGACCAGTTTCACTATTGCTGGCAACGATGCTCTGTCTTTTGCTTTTTGGTTGCACTACATCTCGATCGATGTTGGAAATTATCCAATTAACTCTTGAGGAATCATTTTCGATGGTCCTGAAAAGGACCGGTTTGAATAATGGACGATTTTGATGCATTCAAAATGCCATGCAATGCGTGTTGGTTTTCGCTGCGGAGTGCGGAGAATGCTGGACGCCGTCGAAAATTGGCCCACCGCCGCTGCCATGGATGCGATTCCAAGTGCTATCATCAGCACGATATCCGAGAGTAGTCGCTGGGTTGTTGTGCTGCTGCCTTGCTGGAGGTGACATCCACCTCCAACCTCCTTGACTGATCCAACGAAAATGACGAAAGAAAACAGAGAACACTGCTTTTATACCCCTAGATTGGCAGATGAAGCTCCTCCCATTCGGCTGGCTTTTCAGTTAATTTCGTTTGCATGACCCGCCCCTTATGCTCCAGACGCATCAAACGATTAATCAACCGAGAAATGAGAAAATTTCCATTGAACGGATAATGTAATCAAAATATTAGATGATTTAGATCATTTTAATTTGGAAAATGTTAGAATTGAAACATTTTTCACGCAAAATGGTCCGGATATGATAATGCGTTGCCAAAGTCCGGGTGGAACAATTAGACGTCATAATTGTTGCTGGCTGAGTTACCAAGCATTCAAAATCATTCACTTTTCGGTTGTACTACACTTTTCCCGTTCGTTGGAATGGAATTATCCGATTCACAGCTCTTGAAAAATCATTTTCGATGGTCCTTAAATTAGGAGGAAAATTAAATGAATTCACTATGCCACTATGCGTGTTTGTTTTCTCCGCACTAAATGCTGAACGCCACCGAAAACTGGCCCGCCGCTTGCTGCCGTGCATGCGATTAATGACCGGCTTTGCTTTTGCTGAGAAACGCCGCTCTGTCCTTGCTTTGCACTAGGTTCACCTTTCTCGATCGAGGGTGGAAATTCATCCAATTAACTCTTGAGAAATCTTTTTCGATGGTCCTGAAAAGAACCGTTTGAATAATGGACGATTTTGATGAATTTACAATGCCACGCAATTCGTGTTGGTTTTCTCCGCGCTCAACGCTAGACGCAATCGAAAACTGGCCCGCCGCTTGCTGTTGTGAATGAGATTCCTGGTGCTATCAGAACGATAGCCAAGTGTCGTCGCTGAGTCGATGTGCCGCTGCCCAGCTCGAGGTGTCACCTCGACGGTGGTCGAAATGGAACTGACGATCAGCTCTCGCATGATCGCATTCCTTCCTGCATCGTAGTTGCCCCCACGATGCGCACCAATCAGAGAGCGTTGGTGTACTGAACGAGAAAATTTGTCCGCTACCCATATTTATAGATTTCAGCGATTTCAATGTCTTACTTTAAAACAACTTTTCAACTATTTATCAATGATTTTTAGGTTCACCGAATATTACAAATTGAACGCGGGAGTTTCATCTCTCGGATAACGGGATTTGTTTATCATTTCGTTCAGTGGGAAAGGTACTGTGAGCGTTTAAAATCTTTCACTCAAACGTAACGCTCTTGGTTTCATAAATTTTGAGATGACACCGGGTATAGAAAACAGAGACGTAGTCCTACGTCAAAACAGAGGGCAAAGCTTTTATACCCCTAGATTAGCAGATGAAGCTCCTCCCATTTGGCTGGCTCTCCAGTTTATTTCGTTTGCATGCCCCGCCTGCACGCACTCAGACGCACCAAACGATTAATCAACCCAGAAATGAGTAAATTTTCTTTGAACGGATAAAGTTACCGAAATATTAATTCGAAAAATGTTAGAATTAAACAATGTTTCACTCAAAATGGTCTTAACGACGCGTAGTGCGTCATCAGCATCATTGAAATCTCGCTCGAAATTTCAAAGTGATAAAACTCAGTTACCAAAGCGCAAATTCGGATGAAAATGTATCATCCCATATGCTCACTCGTGGTGAGTGTGATGATACTTTTTCTACTGCGTGACTGCAAAATTTCCCGTTTTTTATCACTTCAAAAACGCGAGGCAAACAATCATTGAAAATTAAAAAGTCAATGATTCCTATGGAAATTCTGTGATGCACCAAGTCACCTTAATAGGAAAATGCGTTGCTAAATTCCAGGTGGAATCATTAGCGACCGGCTTCGTAACTGTTGCTGAGCCATGAAGCATTCAATCTTTCACTTTTTGGTTGCACCACACTTTTCTCGATCGATGGAGGAAAATTATCCGAATCATAACTCTTATGGAAATAGTTTCGAAAATCCTGAAAAGGACCGGGACGTATGATGGGCAAATAATTTGCATTATTTCACTCCGCCACGCAATGCTTGTGGGATTTATCTGCGCTGAATGCTAGACGCCGTCGCGAATAGGCCCGCCGCTTGCTGCCGTAGCTGAGATTTATGACCGGCTTCACCGTAGCTGAACAACCACCAAGCATTCAATTTATCACTATTTGCTTTCACTTTCACTGGAGGAAATTTATCTAATTAACTCTCTAGGAATCATTTTCGATGGTCCTGAAAAGAACCGTTTGAATAATGGACGATTTAAGGAAGGAAATGAAATGAATTCACCATGCCACGCACGGTATTCTCCGCGCTGAATGCTGGATGCCGTCGAAAACTGGCCCGCCGCTTGTTGCCCTGGATGCGATTCCTGGTGCTATCGATAGTCGAGCGTCGTCGCTGGGTTGATGTGTCGCTGCTCAGCTGGAGGTGACATTCACCTTTGTTGGTTGTTCCAACGAAATCAACGAACTGCGAACTGCTCTCTCCTCGACGGTGGTCGAAATGGAACTGACAATCGGCTCTCGCATGATCGCATTCCTTCCTGCGTCGTAGCTCCACCGCACGATGTGCACCAATCAGAGAGCGTTGGTAGACTGAACGAGAAAATTTGTCCGCTACCCATATTTATAGATTTCAGCGATTTCAATGTCTGACTTTAAAACAACTTTTCAACTATTTATCAATGATTTTTAGGTTCACCGAATATTACAAATTGAACGCGGGAGTTTCATCTCTCGGATAACGGGATTTGTTTATCATTTCGTTCAGTGGGAAAGATACAGTGAGCGTTTAAAATCTTTCACTCAAACGTAACGCTCTTGGGTTCATAAATTTTGAAATGACACCGGGTATAGAAAACAGAGACGTAGTCCTACGTCAAAAAAAACAGGGGTTTGGGACCCTAGAAGTGTCATAGTGAAAGAATTTTAGAAAAATATTGGACCGGGCCTTCACAGTTTAAAAGCGAAATTTGTATGGAGAACTTGGGGTGTTCAATTGATAAGTTCATTAGAACGTGTCGTGCATATTTTTAGGCGTTTTCGGTATATGGGTTAGTTCCGTTATTGTCTAACGCCTAAATATATGCACAGCGCGTTCTAATGTACATATCAATTGAACACCCCAAGTTCTACATGCAAACTACGGTTTTGAACTGTGAAGGCCCAGTTCAATATTTTTCAAAAATTCTTTCACTATGACACTTCTAGGGTCCCAAATCCCGTTGCATTGGTCGTACATCAATGCATCGTAGGATAATTCATGTATTTTGGACAGGCTGACGACTCTGTTGGAAAAACCATCCCCTAGCTTCCTTAGAAAACAATTGATTATTTTGCAAAGTTACTAATACGCTTATAATATGATTGTACTTTGCATTCCTGATGACAAAAACCTTAACGAAAGTATTTTAAGCTGAGAAAATCACAATTTTAATCGCCTGTTAGAATTGCATTTTGGACACCGAATATATGATTTGGACACCCTCAGGTATATATGATTTGGACAGGGCAATTATCTCAATGTTTACCCATGAACACTACTAAATCATGGAAATAGCATAAACTAACAAATATTTTATTGCAAATAATCAAATTTCTTCGCTTAACAGGCATCTATTTTGATAACTATTACAGTTTTTGTTAAAATCGAGGAAATATCGCCAGACCCACAGAATACGCCTCCAAGTAGGTATGCCATCGCACAGCATCCCCATGTAGTTCGTCAGTTGACCAAAATATATTTTACAGTAGAAAACTGAATGTATTTTGGACACCACCTATTTTAGGCGTTCTAGATGAATTTTAAGAGATTGGCTGCCTAATGCTTCTTTATTGAACATTTTTCATTCCAATAAGGCTTTTAAATTTCTTACAATTATTAGTTCAACGATTTTGAGGTGAATATTGTATGTGACGATAATGTGTATGTCGTTTTGCATACCTGAGCATTTGAGGGGTTTTAGAGAAACAATTTACATTTTCAATAATTTTGAAGTAAATTCTTAATTCTTAAGTGTATTTTCAACGTAAGTCATCAGAATATGGTCTATTTGATCCAATCATCGATATTGAGAAGTTTCTACTTTTACTAGCTCTCCGGAACAAGACATACATCGTCGTGCATGTCCAAATTACATTTTTTACCCTATGATTTGTATTTACAAGCAATGTTTTGCTAAATCAATTCAGCAGATTGTAGAATTTTCTTTCCATTCTAAGAACCCTACAACAGTCATTTACAGTCAAAAGATGGATACTTGGAAGTATACCTTCAGGCAGGGGGAATGGCAGTTCCTTTGCTTACCGGAAAAAATGCATTTATCCGTTGCTAATCGTCGTTAACCGCGTCTAACTGCTGCTCAAGTTAGCAGCGATTAGGAACGGATAAATACGGATTTTCTGTTTAGAAAAGGATGTCATTCCCTTTGCCTTCAGGCGCTTCTCCATCGGATACTCAACACTGTGAAATATTTCACATACGCATCGATGTAATAGCTTTCGTGGAAACTTTTCTTCTAGAAGATTCTGTGAATAAAAATCATAGATATGAAATCCTACAGTTGTCTGTCCTTTCGTCACGGTTTGAAATGTTTCACACGGTATGACAGTTTTACAAGTATTATCTTTGCATTGTTCCGTCGTGCATTGGTTCATTGTTGGTGCATCGCTCTCGTGCATCGTTCCATTGATGCATCGTTGCATCCATCCTGTAAAAAGATCTACAAGTTTCATTTCTTCCATGAATAAGAACCATACAACAGTCATTCTAACCAAGGTTGGATACATAATAATATACCTTCTGGCGCTTTCCAAAGAGATGCGCTGTCGTGTGCAGCATAGTTGTCCCATGTTCTGTGGGAATCCCTATGCTATACAGTCAGGTCTTTTTTACGCGGTTTTCATTTACGCGGCCGCGTAAATGAAAACTCCATATAAAAAAAATTGCACCGTCTTATTTTTGCATGATTCGTCGAGAAATGGTGAGACTTTTTTTACGCGGTTTTTCGAATTTCGAACTGAGTTTTTTTTTTACGCGGTACGTATCCCCCGCGTAAAAAAAACCTGACTGTACACGGCAGTGCACCATGCTGAGTGATATATTTCACATATGCATTGATACATTAGCCTTCAAGGAAGCTTCTAAATATTTTTCTTCCAGGAGATTCTAGAATGGGTAAAAAAAACTACTTTTCCACGTTGGGTCTGCTAGTCGTTAAAATAATCCCTTAAAAGTTCCTGCAAGCTTGAAATCTACTTTTCCAGAAACGCGGCTAGCCACGTTGGGTCTGCCAGTCGTTAAAATAATCCCTAAAAAGTTCCTGCAAGCTTGAAATCTGAAGAATTTTTTGATATAGGGTCTGGGACCATTTGGGCAGGAGCACCTATTTTGGGCACTTGCTGCTATAACTCAGTCAATTTCAAACCGATTGAATTTTTGTACATGGGTAGATATTGTGCGTATCTGATCGTGTCTCAAAAATTAAGTCAATCGGTTCAAAATTGACTGAGTTATAGCAGCAAGTGCCCAAAATAGGTGCTCCTGCCCAAATGGTCCCAGACCCTATATCAAAAAATTCTTCAGATTTCAAGCTTGCAGGAACTTTTTAGGGATTATTTTAACGACTGGCAGACCCAACGTGGCTAGCCGCGTTTCTGGAAAAGTAGTTTTTTTTTTATCTATTCTAGAATTTCCTGCGGCTAGATCGCGGCCACGCTTTCTGGTGCGTGCCAAGGCATCCGGTCATATTCAGGCCCGATCTCACAACGCCTCCAGAGCGGGTTCGGAAAGGTGTCGGTTCCGCCCTAGCAGACAGAACCGCAGCCGTCAACGTCCCAGGGTTGCGCCAAAATCGCTGTCCGCAGCAACATACCGTACCGGATCGGGTACGAAGCTTTCCAACAGGCCCTGAAGACGGCATTGCCATCCATAACGCCGAAGACAACCAGAACATGGAACTGGACTGGCAGAGTCCGGATCTACAGAGGGTTCTGCTGGAAAGTCAACGTGCAGCGATTACCCACCCGCAGGACGATGATCTGGCTATCGGCAACCGGCACCCTGGAACCGAAGCATTTGGAGGAGGACTCGGAGGATCACCAGTCGAGGGACCCGAAAGAGCACCCGGAGGAGATCCCGGTGGGGGACCCGGAGCAGTTTGCAGAGCAGTTTCCGGAGGAGGTCCTGATGGATGACGGACAAGTGGCGCACCACTCCAGAAATCCGCCGCCGCCCCCGAGGAAGCGAAAAGGCGTGAACCTTGGCGTCAACATGCCCGGCGCCTTTTACAATCAGATGAAAACATACTAGATGTACCCGATCAGACCGGCAGAAGGTTAAGGTGCCCGAAGTGCTCGTACAAGGCGAGCAAACCGAGCTTTTTAATCGCGCATTTTCGCAATGAGCACGACAACTACAAGCCGTACGCTTGCAGACACTGCGCAGCACGGTTCGCTACTACCCAGGAACGCGAACAACATGTGCGTATGTCCCCCAAGTGTGGGCAGCAAGTGGCGCTGAAGTGCGAACAGCGCTGTTCGATTTTGTGATGCGTGTGTTCTTTCGTTGCCAAACCTACGCGTGGACGGTTGGTTGTTGCGTGCGGATTTTTGCTAATTTCCGATTTGTTCCGATTGAATAGCGAGTGATTTGACTTGTGAAAAGCGAGTGATTTTTGACGTAGGACTACGTCTCTGTTTTCTATACCCGGTGTCATTTCAAAATTTATGAACCCAAGAGCGTTACGTTTGAGTGAAAGATTTTAAACGCTCACTGTATCTTTCCCACTGAACGAAATGATAAACAAATCCCGTTATCCGAGAGATGAAACTCCCGCGTTCAATTTGTAATATTCGGTGAACCTAAAAATCATTGATAAATAGTTGAAAAGTTGTTTTAAAGTCAGACATTGAAATCGCTGAAATCTATAAATATGGGTGGCGGACAAATTTTCTCGTTCAGTCTACCAACGCTCTCTGATTGGTGCACATCGTGCGGTGGAGCTACGACGCAGGAAGGAATGCGATCATGCGAGAGCTGATTGTCAGTTCCATTTCGACCACCGTCGAGGAGAGAGCAGTTCGCAGTTCGTTGATTTCGTTGGAACAACCAACAAAGGTGAATGTCACCTCCAGCAGAGCAGCGGCACAACAACCCAGCGACGACGCTCGACTATCGATAGCACCAGGAATCGCATCCAGGGCAACAAGCGGCGGGCCAGTTTTCGACGGCATCCAGCATTCAGCGCGGAGAATACCGTGCGTGGCATGGTGAATTCATTTCATTTCCTTCCTAAAATCGTCCATTATTCAAACGGTTCTTTTCAGGACCATCGAAAATGATTCCTAGAGAGTTAATTAGATAAATTTCCTCCAGTGAAAGTGAAAGCAAATAGTGATAAATTGAATGCTTGGTGGTTGTTCAGCTACGGTGAAGCCGGTCAAAAATCTCAGCTACGGCAGCAAGCGGCGGGCCTATTCGCGACGGCGTCTAGCATTCAGCGCAGATAAATCCCACAAGCATTGCGTGGCGGAGTGAAATAATGCAAATTATTTGCCCATCATACGTCCCGGTCCTTTTCAGGATTTTCGAAACTATTTCCGTAAGAGTTATGATTCGGATAATTTTCCTCCATCGATCGAGAAAAGTGTGGTGCAACCAAAAAGTGAAAGATTGAATGCTTCATGGCTCAGCAACAGTTACGAAGCCGGTCACTAATGATTCCACCTGGAATTTAGCAACGCATTTTCCTATTAAGACCATTTTGAGTGAAACATTGTTTAATTCTAACATTTTTCGAATTAATATTTTGGTAACTTCATCCGTTCAAAGAAAATTTACTCATTTCTGGGTTGATTAATCGTTTGGTGCGTCTGAGTGCGTGCAGGCGGGGCATGCAAACGAAATAAACTGGAGAGCCAGCCAAATGGGAGGAGCTTCATCTGCTAATCTAGGGGTATAAAAGCTTTGCCCTCTGTTTTCTTTCGTCAGTTTCGTTGGATCAATCAAGGAGGATGGAGGTGGATGTCACTTCCACAGCTGGCAGCTGCACATCAACTGCGTCAAATCTCGGCTGTTAGTACCAGGAATCTCATCCACTGAGCACAGCAGCAAGCGGCAGACTAGTTTTCGGAGGCACCTAGCATTGAGCGCGGAGAAAACCAACACGCATTGCGTGGCATGGTGAATTCATCAAAATTGTCCATTATTCCAACGGTCCTTTTCAGGACCACAGAAAGTCTTTCCAAAAGAGTTAAGAATAATTATACCTCCATCGATCGAGAACAGTGTTGTAACCGAAAAGTGGAAGACAGCTCCGTTTGTCAGCAAGAGTGAAGTCGACTACTAATTTTATCCACGGCAGTAAGCAGCAGGTCAGTTTTCGGTGGCCCAGCATTAAGGCTCAATAAGAATCGCATATTATCCAAAACTGAAAACGCACTTTTCTCGAGAATGACGAAAAAGTGAACAAAACCAGCGTGTCCGATTGTCATAATTGACTAAATAAACAATCGGACATTCTTATTTTCTTCGATTTGTGGATCATTTTGGGAAAAAGTGCTTTTTTAGTTCTGGAACATTTGCCATTCTCAATTGAGCCTTAAGCGCGGAGAAAACCAACACGCATTGCTTGGCATGGTGAATTCAAAACCAAACGATCCTTATCAGGACCACCGAAAATGATAACTCATGAGCGGATAATTTTCATCAATCGATCGAGAAACCAAATAGTAAAGATGTAGTGGAACCAAATAGTACAGATTGAATACTCGTGCCTAAGCAACAGTGAAGCCGGTTACTAAATCTTATCCACGGTAGCAAGCGATGGGGCAATTTTCGACGGTATCCGGCATTCAGAGCGGAGAAATCCAACACACATTGCGTGAAATGGTGAATTAATGTAGTTTTCTTTCTTAAATCGTCCAGATTCCTTAAACAGGATTCATTCCATCGGTCAGGAAAACCGTGATGCAACCAAAAAGTGAAAGAATGAATGCTTGGTGCTCTTTTCGATGAAAATTTACTCGTTTCTGGGTTGATTAATCGTTTGAAGCGTCTGGGTGCATGTAGGCGGGGCATGCAAACGAAATAAAGTGGAAGCCAGCCAAATGGGAGGAGCTTCATCTGCTAATCTACAGGTATAAAAGCTGTGCCCTCTGTTTTCTTACGTCATTTTCGTTGGATCAATCAAGGAGGGTGGAGGTGGATGAAAGTTTTCTCATTTCTTGGTTGATTAATCGTTTGAAGCGTCTGGAGCATGCGGGGCGGGTCATGCAAACGGAATAAACTGCAAAGCCAGCTAAATGGGAGGAGCTTCATCTGCTAATCTAGGGGTATAAAAGCAGTGTTCTCTGTTTTCTTTCGTCATTTTCGTTGGATCAGTCAAGGAGGTCACCTCCAGCAAGGCAGCAGCACAACAATCCAGCGACTACTCTCGGCTATCGTGCTGATGAAGGCGCCTGGAATCGCATCCGTGGCAGCGGAGCAGTGGGCAAATTTTCGACGGCGTCCAGCATTCTCCGCACGCCGCAGAGAAAACACGCATTGCATGGCATGGTGAATGCATCAAAATCGTCCATTATTCAAACCGGTCCTTTTCAGGACCATCGAAAATGATTCCTCAAGAGTTAATTGGATAATTTCCAACATCGATCGAGATGTAGTGCAACCAAAAAGCAAAAGACAGAGCATCGTTGCCAGCAATAGTGAAACTGGTCATTATTCTAATCCACGGCAGCAAGCGGCGGTCCAGTTTTCGGTGGCGTTTATCATTCAGCACGGAGAAAACCAACACGCATTGCGTGACATGGTGAATTCATGCCATTTCGTTTCTAAAATCGTCAATTAATCAAACGGGCTTGTTCAGGACCACTGTAATTTATTTCTTAAGAGTTTGTGAATCAGCTAATTTAATTCCATTGAACGAGAAAAGTGTGGTGCGACTAAAAAGTGAAAGATTGAATACTTGGTGGCCCAGCAATAATGATGTAGCCGGTCACTAATGGCCTAATGGTTCCACCCAGAATTTAACAACGCATTATTCTATGCGGACTAAAATTAGGTTTAAACATTTTTGGAATTAAACTGATCGAAATTATCCAATATTTTGGTTACTCTATCCGTTCAATGGCAATTTTATCATTTCTCGGTTGATTAGTTGATGGATGCATCTGGAGCATTCGGGGAGGGTCATGCAAATGAAATAACCTGGAAAGCCAGCCAAATGGGAGGAGCCTAATCTGCTAATCTTGGGGAATAAAAGCAGTGACCACTGTTTTCTTCCGTCATTTTCATTGGTTCAGTCAAACAAATGGAGTGGATGTCACCTCCACAGCTGCGCACCTATCCTGCGACGACTCTCGGCTATTTAGCTGATAGAACCAGGAATCTCATTCACGGCAGTAAGCGGTGACCGTTTTCAATGGCTTCCAGCATTCAGTGTGGATAATTTTCTGTTATTTTAAAGTTTCTTTCAGGATCAGTGAAAATTATTCAAATTATTGCCAAATCCAATCAAAATAACTAAAATTTCGTTAACAGCAATTGAGTTGTGTCAAATAGACATGGCTACGGTGGCGCTGTCTGTTCATTTCATAGCGGCAATTTTAGTTATTTTAATGATTGTTGCGATCGCAATATGATGTTTGGGAAGCTATGGCTTAACGCCTTTCTATATTATAATCATTTTATCCTTTCGACGAAAATTCTTTCAAACAACGGTTGAACATTTATCTTCAAAATGAAATAATGCTCAACCCTCAAGTGATGGCCGCGCGAGTCACGGAAGGTTAAACTAATTAACATCTTATGAATGCGTTCAGTGAAATGGATCACATAACAACTTTAATCAACACATCACTCCGCCGATTTGAATTTTGCCAGCATACATTGTATAGGCCTTTTATGTGATAGGTCCGTTATGCATTTATTTACGAAGGTCGGACAACAATGAACCGAAAAATCAGCTGATTTAAGACTTCAAATCGTCCCCTTTATGCTAGAACTAGGTAACTGGTTTTGCGAAATCGCAAGAAATTTGTTTATATCTGAACGTATACCACAATAAACACAAGTTTGTCAATTGAAAATCCGAAAACACATATTAATTCAACATTTTAGACCAACAGAGAGTTTGTTTTATACCAGGCTGAGTTTTACCAGCCATTTTTATCCGCACTTTCCAAAACGAATTACCTAGCTCTAGCATTAAGGGCGCGAAATGAAAGGGCACATTTAAATATATAAAAGTCGGAACCTCATTCCCGCCTTTGTCCTACGTCAACATTGCGGTTATGTCTCAGACATTACCCACCCCTAGTTTTTTGATTTTTGATAGTGTTAAATATCACTTTCAAGTTAGTTTAGTGTAGTGTTTGATAAGTTAGTTCCGTAGTTTTGTAGTTTTTTTTTTATTCCCGATGGATTTCGCAGCAATTTGCCGCGTGTGTGCGGGTAAAGGGGCCGTGCAACCCATTTCACCGTACGCTGACGTTTTCGAGTTTTGCACCACCTTTCCAGCAGGCCCTCAAGACGGCATTGCCACCGGTTCCCACTCATGACGCCGAAGACAACCAGAACATGGAACTGGACTGGCAGAGCCCGGATCTACAGAGGGTTCTGCTGGAAAGTCAACCGGCAGCGATTACCCACCCGCAGGACGTTGATCTGGCTATCGGCATTTCGGCAACCGGCACCCTGGAACCGAAGCATTTGGAGGAGATCCCGGTGGAGGACCCGGCGGAGTACCCGGATGAGTACCAGGAGGAGGACCCGGAGGATTACCCGGAGGAGAAACCGGAGGAGTTCCCGGAAGAGGTCCCGATGGAAGTGGCGCACCATTCGAAGAATCCGCCGCCGCCCCCGAAGAAGCAAAAAGGCGTGAACCTTGGCGTCAACAAGCCCGGCCACCAGTCGAAGACGCCCGCTGTTGACGACGAATCGGAGCCGGAGGACGATGGCGAGGTTCCCCTGCGGTCCCCGAGGAAGCAGAGAGCCACCGCCGGGAGGCCCGCCCAACCGAAGCATATCGCTGTGAAAAACGGTACGTTTAACATCTTCAAACTACGCAACGTCAGTCTTTTAGTTTAGGTAGTCTCAACGCTAACAAACTGACATAAATTTTATTTGTTCACTTTTACAATCAGGTGAAAACATACTAGATGTACCCGACCAGGCCGGCAAAAGGTTAAGGTGCCCGAAGTGCTCGTATAAGGCGAGCAAACCGAGCCTGTTAGTCGCGCATTTTCGCAATGAGCACGACAACTACAAGCCGTACGCTTGCAGACACTGCGCAGCACGGTTCGCTACTACTCAGGAACGCGAACAACATGTGCGAATGTCCCCTAAATGTAGGCAGCAAGTGGCGCTGAAGTGCGAGCAGTGCAAAGCAGTGTTTACATGCCAGCCGGACTTGGACGAGCACACTCGGGTAGTGCATACGATCATCACGGGTGGCGATGTGAAATGTGCACAATGCTCCAGCACATTCACCGATCGGAGCAACCTTCGAAGGCACATCCGCTCGTGCCACCGATCGTAACCTGCCCCTTCGGCAGGTGATCGATCCTACAGGTGCAAATTTGAACATTTTACATACATAACCTAACATCGTACATTGTGTACAATAACAATTAATAGTTCTTTCTCTCTTCACAAAATTACGGGCTGTCCGGGAGTTTGATTGATCTTTCTTCATTTATCACTCTACAGAGCACAAACAACCAAGCGACGATGGTGACGATGGCGACTCGGGAGATTTCTCGGACGACAACGACCCCGACTACAAACTCCCTGCCAAGCAGCCTAAACCGCAGCTCATGGAGGCGCCCAAGAAGATGCCCACGAAGAAAAACAAGCAGGTCGGGAAGTCAGTGGAGCCGGAACGCCATGATTGTACGGAGTGCCAATTCTTGACCAACCTGCCTTGGAAGTTGCGAGTACACATTGACAGAGTACACCGGAAGAAACACCGCTACATGTGTACAGATTGCGACTACGGCTGCTACGAAAAGCTAGTTATGGAGAGGCACATGAAGATGCACAACCGAGCGGAGCCAGGACCCTTTCCGTGCCCGAAGTGCTCCTTTTGCACCTGCAGGCAATCTAATCTGGACTACCACTTGACCCATCAGCACAAGGACGGGCATCCAATCCGAAAGCTCAAGTGCTCCAAATGTCCAAAGGTTTGCGCCGACCAGATCGACCTGGACGTGCACATGGCTGGCGCACATAGGTGTGGATCGTCCGCCCAGTGCGAAGAGTGTGGTCAGAGCTTTGCGACTGAGCTGGAGTATATCGCACACACGGCAATACACGATGCCAGCCCGTCGGTCATCAAGACGATCGAATGCGGACGGTGTGACGCCAGCTTAAGTGCGCAAAAACAGCTCCTTCGCCACATGGAGGAAGCGCATCGCGAACCCATGGGCGGAAAGTTTGTGTGCCCTAGTTGCGGGGTGCGGTTTCGGTTCCAGATGTACCTGGAAAGGCACATCAGGGAGATCACCACCACTTCCACCCATCCGACGCTTCCTCCATTGTAGTCCGCTCGCTTCGCTTCCAGACTTCCCGACCATCGTCCCATTCTTCCGAGTCCCCTGCTCGCCCTACCATCCGACCATCACTCGACCGATCAGCCACCCACCAGCGCCGACCCGACCGAACATCAACACCGAAACCAATCTACTACAGCGTCCCCTACTACCGCGACGCGTGCCGTTCACGATCCGAGAGAAATCGTACCCCCACAACCTGGCAACGAGTTTCATTACTAGAGTTTTATGACTTGAAGTCTGTGCCAGGGAAAGGTTTACGTCTCTGGTACCTAATCGCGTCCCGAAATGGCCTGAATGTTGGCAATCGAAATGAAGATTGCGCACTTCATGGGCCTGTACTCTACCAGAACCCTATAAATGCTAATTACTACAAAGGGAATATTAACAAGTTAAAATTCAACATGTATCACAAAGAACGCACGAATAATCAACTTTGAACACATTATACAATTATTCTGTCTTATTAATGTAACAAATATTTATGCCGTAATCCGGGGTAACATTGATCCAGGGTTGCCACTATATTTTTGAACTTATCTGGCAAGTCCGTAATTAAAAATCTGGCAAAATCTGGCACTACAAATAACTTTGAAAGCCCTCAAATTTGATCAAATTTTAATAATTTTTTATAATTTGAATAATAAAACAGTGTCGTTTTTTTCAATAGTGTTTGTTTTATTAGATTGGAATGCCTTTAAAAACAATTTCATATATAGTATGATAAAAATCATTATCAGTAGTTTATCAAAATTATTGAGAAAGAAATCTGCTAACTGGACTATTTCTGCATTGAATATGCAAAACAAAAAATACATTGTCTTTTCCCGCCTTCATGGACTCAGTCGCTTTAGTCAAGAAACGAAGTCAATCAAGAATTATTCACAACTTCCACCAAAACAACTATATAGTAATCAAATGGTAAATATACAAGCTCTGTAACGCATCTTTCTATAAATGTATCGAAAATGCAAATGTAATTTGGACTAAGATGACATATCTAGATTGAGTTTAAACAAGGGCGAAAGTAACATGAGAGAGTTCTCTTCATCGACTCTCTCTTCTTCAAATTAAAGTGACAAGATGCAAGTATGGTTGAACTTTTTGGTCATAAATCGCTAGGTTGCGATGCAATCTTGCGTTTAAGTGTAAAAAAGTTCGATTGAATATGCATCTTGTCACTTTAATTTGCAGAAGAGAGCGTCGATGAAGAGAACTCTCTCATGTTACTTTCGCCCTTATTTAAACTCAATCTATGTAATTACTAAATCTTATTCAGCTGAAAAACCAGTAACGACAATCAATTTGAATGTGCAAGAAGTTAACGAGTTTTCAGCGAACAGATTTAGATAAAAGACGCAGAATTTTGAGTTGTCTAAAAATTGCTAGATCAAAGATACATTTTCAAAACATTAAGGAGGAATTTTGTTGATCAATCTGGCATGAAATAAAAAATCTGGCAAATTTGATGGTTTCTCTTTTTGTCTTTTTGCCACCTGAAAATCTGGCAGTGCCAGATAAATCTGGCATAATGGCAACCCTGCATTGATCAGAATTTTCGATCTTTCTTGAACAATTCTCTTGTTAAAGGGAATGTTACATGTTTTATATTTTTAAAACAAGTACTGGCCCTCTGAGTGTGTGTTAAGCTACTCGAAAAAGTATTGTAAAACTTTTAAACATGTTTAAATAGGCTTTTTAATCTAATTTTTGATTTTGTTGATTTGGGGTAACATTGTTCGCCTAAGTTAACAATGTTCGTTTGTGTTGAAAATACACTTACTTACTAAATTCGGGGTCGCTGATTTCGAATATGTTGTCCGAATTCTTACAAGCTATGTACTTTTTTAGTTATTTTAGGATTAAAATCCTCCAAGCCACGAATAACGCCTAAAGGTAGGCAATGGCTTAAGGAATTGATTGCCTACTCTCAATAATTCGTATATTTTTCTGAAAAAGTGAGTTTTCATAAAAGTTTCGTTCAATATATCCAACTCTAGGATATCATATTGAAGTATTACAGTGATTTCGAACATCATATTGCAGCGTTTCTCAAACTATGGGTCGCGACCCACTGGTGGGTCGTGGGCTGATTTTTGGTGGGTCGCGAAGTCTTCATTATGTCGAATGTTAGTGCTAGCCAGTTTCTAATTTTAAAATACTTTCTTGGGGAATCCATTTCTAGAAGAGTTTTTTCTAGAATTTCGATTTCTCCTTAATTCTATTAAAACATTTGTATTATAAGTCTTGTCTGGAATATATTGAATATTGAAACTACTCTCTGCGTCCTGAAACTATGAGTTTTCAACCTGAAGTTTTAAAAATAGGGTAAAATTTTAGATTTTACTTGTGTTCTGGAAAAAATGAGTTCCAATGTTAGACTTACACGCCAGTTTCTGCAATATCATATATCAAAATATTTAGAAATGCCAAATATCAGCAGAAAATAACCAAACTTTGACAAGAAATATTTCCTTTACAACTTCCGTATAGCCAAACTTCTGTTAAATTCAGAAAAAATGTAAATAATCGGAACTTTAACGAAACTACTGGAAAGTGGGTTTAATACAAATGGAAATAAAATAAGTGTGTATAAAGAACAACATTGAAAATTTCAAGTGGACTCATCTGATCATTCAGCAGTACTATAATTCCAAAAACTACTTGATGTTTACCCACCGGCATTAACCCTTTATAAGGCAGTGGCAACTATATTGTCATCTACTGTTTGTATTTTTTCCGTTTTATAACAATTTACTTCGAACTTCTTTTTTTTGTTTACGCAAAATTGGGATTACTAACAACGCCTGGTATTTTTTTGGAACTAAACAAAGGTTTAACAACAATTTGGGAGCCATTTGAAGTCTCAAAAATGGCTAAATTTGACCGCGTGAAGAAAATTAGCTCAAACTTAATGTAAAATTTGCTAGTCCGTTGTCTAGTTTCGTGCTTCCTTCAAAGAGCAAATAGCTCACTGGAAGCATTAAACGTGTCTGTGTCTTTAAAATTATAAATTTGGTAAATATTATAAGAAATATTGAAATTATGGGTTGACATGAACTGAACTACACAGTTTATGCTATGGGTTAAGCCCCAATCCACTCTAAATCTTTTTTCCCGCTTTTTGTGGAAGTCAAAAGAAGAAAAGCACTCTAAACGGGCAGTGGCAACTATATTGCCACCTCAAAAGCTCGTTTTTGGGGTAATAGGCAGTGGCAACTATATTGCCACCTAGATTTTTGAGAATTTCTTTCAAACAAAAATTGTTTTGTACATGTAATCATGAATATAATCACTTCCATAATAGTATGCGTTGACAACTCTTCTAGTTTTCTCGGCTCGGCTTATAAAGGGTTAATAAGCCCGGTGAATAAGCATAGCATTTTCAACCGATATTTAATTTTAAAGTTCTGCAGAAGCATAAAATTACCACTATATCTGGAGCCAGACCGGTTAAACGTATTCGAAACTTGGAATCTCATCTCAAACTTTTAAGGTTAACTGATTGTGCAAACTGGGGCATTTTAATTTTTTCATAGACTTTTCGAGAAAAAAAACCAAAAGTGCACTATAAACAATCAAAAACAAACTTTGTTTTTTTAAGTTTCAGGGCTACGGAAAGTAAGTTTATCAAAACCTATGAAAGTGATAAAATGTATTTATTGAAAAAAGCAACCAAAATTTGCAAAAAAAAATGATTTATTTTTTTAAATTTTCGTGCTGGTGGGTCGCCCAATTCTTCGAAAATCAAAAGTGGGTCGCAAACTGAAAAAGTTTGAGAACCCCTGTGTATCTAGTATTCATGCCATGCATGATTGTTTGACAATGTATCTCATTGATTTATTTCAAAGTTAAGGTGAATTATAACGTCGACTTTTCGACGGCACAAATCTGATGATCCAAAAGACGGATTGCGCTGAAAAGTTGATCGATTGGTCACCACCAGCGGGTCACCAATCGATCAACTTTTCAGCGCAATCCGTCTTTTGGATCTTCAGATTTGGGCTCTTGAAAATTTGAGGTGTGGCTTCGTTATATATTCACCTTAATGAAATTCAATTTTCAAAAATTACCTGTCATTTAACAGCTAATTAATAGCAGATTATGATATACCATTTTCCTTGACTTTCTTGGGCATAGAGTATCTTCGTGCCTGCCACACGATGTACGCATGCAAAATGGTCATTGGCAGAGGAAGCTCTCAGTTAATAACTGTGGAAGTGCTCATAGAACACTAAGCTGAGAAGCAGGCTTTGTCCCAATGAGGACGTTACGCCAAGAAGAAGAAGAAGAAGATATACCATGCGATAGCAGAAACTGATTTAATGTAAAATGCTTGCCATTTCATGAAGTCGGTCAAACCGATCAATGTTACCCCGTTTTACGGTACCCGTAACAGTCCTCCCGTCCTCACACCAATAATATGTTCGCATAGCGATGCAAACGAGGGTGGCTAAGTCAAAAGGAGAACGCTAGCCGGTGTGCCGATGCAGCAACACACAACTGGTGAGCTATTGATAATTATGAACATTGTTTGTAGTTCTTGTTATCATAAATCTTTTGACGTAGGACTACGTCTCTGTTTTCTATACCCGGTGTCATTTCAAAATTTATGAAACCAAGAGCGTTACGTTTGAGTGAAAGATTTTAAACGCTCACAGTACCTTTCCCACTGAACGAAATGATAAACAAATCCCGTTATCCGAGAGATGAAACTCCCGCGTTCAATTTGTAATATTCGGTGAACCTAAAAATCATTGATAAATAGTTGAAAAGTTGTTTTAAAGTTAGACATTGAAATCGCTGAAATCTATAAATATGGGTAGCGGACAAATTTTCTCGTTCAGTATACCAACGCTCTCTGATTGGTGCGCATCGTGGGGGCAACTACGATGCAGGAAGGAATGCGATCATGCGAGAGCTGATCGTCAGTTCCATTTCGACCACCGTCGAGGTGACACCTCGAGCTGGGCAGCGGCACATCGACTCAGCGACGACACTTGGCTATTGTACTGATAGCACCAGGAATCTCATTCACGGCAGCAAACGGCGGGCCAGTTTTCGATTGCGTCTAGCGTTGAGCGCGGAGAAAACCAACACGAATTGCGTGGCATTGTAAATTCATCAAAATCGTCCATTATTCAAACGGTTCTTTTCAGGACCATCGAAAAAGATTTCTCAAGAGTTAATTGGATGAATTCCCACCCTCGATCGAGAAAGGTGAACCTAGTGCAAAGCAAGGACAGAGCGGCGTTTCTCAGCAAAAGCAAAGCCGGTCATTAATCGCATGCACGGCAGCAAGCGGCGGGCCAGTTTTCGGTGGCGTTCAGCATTTAGTGCGGAGAAAACAAACACGCATAGTGGCATAGTGAATTCATTTAATTTTCCTCCTAATTTAAGGACCATCGAAAATGATTTTTCAAGAGCTGTGAATCGGATAATTCCATTCCAACGAACGGGAAAAGTGTAGTACAACCGAAAAGTGAATGATTTTGAATGCTTGGTGACTCAGCCAGCAACAATTATGACGTCTAATTGTTCCACCCGGACTTTGGCAACGCATTATCATATCCGGACCATTTTGCGTGAAAAATGTTTCAATTCTAACATTTTCCAAATTAAAATGATCTAAATCATCTAATATTTTGGTTACATTATCCGTTCAATGGAAATTTTCTCATTTCTCGGTTGATTAATCGTTTGATGCATCTGGAGCATAAGGGGCGGGTCATGCAAACGAAATTAACTGAAAAGCCAGCCGAATGGGAGGAGCTTCATCTGCCAATCTAGGGGTATAAAAGCAGTGTTCTCTGTTTTCTTTCGTCATTTTCGTTGGATCAGTCAAGGAGGTTGGAGGTGGATGTCACCTCCAGCAAGGCAGCAGCACAACAACCCAGCGACTACTCTCAGATATCGTGCTGATGATAGCACTTGGAATCGCATCCATGGCAGCGGCGGTGGGCCAATTTTCGACGGCGTCCAGCATTCTCCGCACTCCGCAGCGAAAACCAACACGCATTGCATGGCATTTTGAATGCATCAAAATCGTCCATTATTCAAACCGGTCCTTTTCAGGACCATCGAAAATGATTCCTCAAGAGTTAATTGGATAATTTCCAACATCGATCGAGATGTAGTGCAACCAAAAAGCAAAAGACAGAGCATCGTTGCCAGCAATAGTGAAACTGGTCATTATTGTAATCCACGGCGGTCCAGTTTTCGGTGGCGTTTATCATTCAGCACGGAGAAAACCAACACGCATTGCGTGACATGGTGAATTCATGCCATTTCGTTCCTAAAATCGTCAATTAATCAAACGGTCTTGTTCAGGACCACCGTTAATTATTCCTTAAGAGTTTGTGAATCTGCTAATTTCATTCCATCGAACGAGAAAAGTGTGGTGCAATTGAGAAGTGAAAGATTGAATACTTGGTGGCCCAGCAATAATGATGAAACCGGTCACTAATGGCCTAATGGTTCCACCCGGAATTTAACAACGCATTATTCTATCCGAACTATTTTGCGTGAAACATTGTTTAATTAAAATTAAGTTTAAACATTTTTCGAAAATGTTCGAAGGTGAATATATGACGAAGCCACACCTAGAATTTTCTAGAGCACAAATCTGAAGAACCGAATGTCGGTTTGCGCTTAAAAGTTGATCGTTTGGTTACCCGCTGGTGGTTTGCTCATTTCTCGGTTGGTTAGTTGCTTGATGCGTCTGGAGCATTCGGGGCGGGTCATGCAAACGAAATAAACTGGAAAGCCAGCCAAATGGGAGGAGCCTAATCTACTAATCAAGGGGAATAAAAGCAGTGACCTCTGTTTTCTTCCGTCATTTTCGTTGAATCAGTCAAAGGGAATGGATGTCACCTCCGCAGCTGCGCACCAATCCTGCGATGACTCTCGGCTATTTAGCTGATAGAACCAGGAATCTCTAGAATCTGGAACCAGGAATCTCAGGCTATATGGAACAGGGCCCATATAGCCGAGGCGGTAAACGCACGGGTATTCAGCATGACCATGCTGAGGGCAACGGGTTCGATTCCCGGTCGGTCCAGGATCTTTTCGTAAAGGAAATTTCCTTGACTTCCTTGGGCATAGAGTATCTTCGTGCCTGCCACACGATATGCACATGCAAAATGGTCATTGGCAGAGGAAGCTCTCAGTTAATTACTTTGGAAGTGCTCATAGAACACTAAGCTGAGAAGCAGGCTTTGTCCCAGTGAGGACGTTACGCCAAGAAGAAGAAGAAGAAGAACCAGGAATCTCATCCACGGCAGTAAGCGATGGCAGTTTTCGATGGCTTCCAGCATTCAGTGCGGATAATTTTCAATTGTCTTGCCGAAATCTCCTGTTATTTAAAAGGTTCTTTTCAGGACCAGTGAAAATTATTCCTCCAGAGTTATGAATCGGATAATTAAAAGCGACAGACTGAAAACTTAGCAACAGCATAGCCGGCCTCTAATTGTTGTTCGCGTAACTATACAACGTATTGTTGAATCTAGCAATTGAGTTGTGTCAAATACACATGGCTACGGTGGCTCCATCTGTTAATTTCATAGCGGCAATTTTAGTTATTTTAATGATTGTTGCGATCGCAATATGATGTTTGGGAAGCTATGGCTTAACGCCTTTCAATATTATAATCATTCTTTCCTTTCGACGAAAATTCTTTCAAACTACGGTTGAACATTTATCTTCAAAATAAAATAATACTCAACCCTCAAGTGATGGCCAACCGCGCGAGTTACGGAAGGTTTGACTAATTAACATCTTATGAATGCGTTCAGTGAAATGGATCACATAGGTAACAACTTTAATCAACACATCACTCCGCCGATTTGAATTTTGCCAGCATACATTGTGTAGGCCTTTTATCGTCGGTTTCCTGCAATAGGGGCACAACTCAAAAAATGTGAATTTTCAGAATAAGCGTTTAAAAATTGGCAATCATGAAGCACCTCCTGCAAATTCACTTATTTCTCTCATCATTTGACAAAAGTAAACAAATTTTGATTGTTGTATCATTGAAAGGGGCTGAAGCACTATCTGTTTCATGAATTTTTGACAACTATTTTTCAACGACTATTGAAAAAAATGACTGATTTTGAGTTGTGCTCTTACTGCGGAAAATTGGTGAAAATGCCCAAATCTCGCGTTTCTCATCGAATTTTGGAACGGGTCTTTGTGAGATGAAATTTTACATAGTTTTTCATCATTTGCCATCGAAATCTCAAAAATGACATATTTTGAGTTGTGCCCCTATTGCAGGAAACCGACGTTATGTGATAAATTCGTTATGCATTTATTTACGAAGGTCGGACAACAATGACACGAAAAATCAGCTGATTTAAGACTTCAAATTAAAGGGCCCATTTCAATATATAAAAGTCGGAACCTCATTCCAGCCTTTGTCCTACGTCAACAATGCGGTTATGTCTCAGACATTACCCACCCCTAGTTTTTTTAATATTTCTTTGTAACAGTGCTTCAACCCTTGGAGAAGGATCTCCCACCGTTGGAAAAGGATCACCCGCCGCCGTTGGACAAGGATCAACCGCCGTTGGATAAGGACCACCCGCCGCACACTGGCGTAACAGGGTCCAATTCATGGCCAAAAAGTTTTAACACGTTTTTATGTTGTATTATGTGCATAAACCTAAATATTCCCACACACTCCGATATTCAAAGTTCAAATATTCAACTGAAACAAAAATGCATTTTCACCGCACATTCCCAACAGCTACCCGGGGGGATTTTAGATTCAATTTTCATCGTAGGCGCGGCATATTGGAAGCAACAAAAATCGCACCATTCGTTATTGACCTAGTTTTTTATAACCCATCATCGTCCGGTGGTGGCCGGGTGCGATCGTGTTGCAACGCGTTAGGTCCGGTCGGTGTGATGCAATTTCAATTACGCTTGGGACAACGATGGGTAATGAACCCGAAAGAATGATATGGAACCGCGACATCCTATTGATCGCGCTGGAGCAAAGATTGTTTATTTTTTTGTTTCGATTGGCGGCATAGGGCGCCGGACTTGTTTTGCACTCGATTTGTTTTGACTTCGAGTAAACTGAAAGAAAAGAATGTGGGGGTATAATTTCAACCAACATCCGCGGCCGGGGGCCGGCTAGGGTTCACTGTGCCCAAGTAAGGTACACTTCAATAACAAAGCGGGTGCTTGTTTTGGAGAATTTGGTGCCAAATTCCAAAGACGATGAGGATGATGATGGTGACGATGATGATGATGGGGAGAATGATGATGACGTCGATGGTGGGGTTCAATTCTTTCACACACCCAAGCCTTGTATACGCTCAAGTGAGGCGGGGCTAGAAGATGTAGGCCTTGGTGTTAAGATTCTCAGTAGGTTTTGTGCGAACACGCCCAAGTCAGGCGTGGTTAGGAGATATAAGTTTTTCGTTGGCATTAAGATTCTTGGTAGGGCTTGGGATACGCCCAAGATAGAAGAGTCGTGATGTTTTCAAGAAGAGAAGGATTTTAATCACGATGAGGACAAGTAGGATAGGTAGAGGTCTAGGTTTTGGACTTATTAGTATTTTCATTTGGTAGGGTTTTGGATACGCCCAAGTTGGTTCGGGCATTGTTAGGAATTATCATGACATCTTCGGCAAGACGAGCATGATCGTAGGAATTTTAGACACGCCCAAGCTGGTTCGGGTATTGCTAGGAAATTTAGGCTATAAATACGGAGGCTTTGGCTTCAGTCGGGGTCTGTTGTCGGGGAGCTCGGTGACAACGTTAACACAGGCAGCACATCGGATAAGTCTTGAGCTCCCATGTGGGACACCTCTAGATACTGTCCTAAGGCTGTAGGTAGGACTTAGTAGTGGTCAAGAAGAAGCTAGAAGTGTCTCTAGATTGTTAAACTTAGTAGTTCGGTGAAGAAATACAGAAAATGTTGAGGTAATATAAGAAAAAGTGAATCGTTGTAATAGAAGATAAGTGATGGTTTGTGATACTTCAATATAGTTTATTAAAAAGATGTCGGACTGTAATGAATTGAAAGATATCACATTCCGTGTAGTGTTTAATGCAGCCCCTGGACGGTACAGGGCGCTTCATATGTATGTATTAGCGATAAAATTGTGAATTTAGATATTGAGGAAGCATTTTGGATTATAAATAGCCATATTAATCCACTTAAAGGCTAGAAATAATTTCTTATAACCTCTCCAAGGACAACGTTTATTTTCACCCCCAAAAATCTTTTTTTTTAATTCTTTGTATTTGTGAATACCCCCAAAAATCGCTTGAAGCGTCAAACATTTTTATTTGACAACAGAAAACTGAAAAATAATTATATTGCCATGAAAAGTAGGGTAAATGTACCAATAGTGGTGCTATTAGTAGCTCCTTATAGTAAAATAATCAAATAAAATTGATATTAACACAAAATAAAAAGTCTGAAAACGTTAATCGGTAGTTTTTCATTTAAATTTGTTAGGAAAAAATATAAAAACCATTGTTTATATAAGTTTTTGCTAAAAAATCGCTTGCACCAACTATAGGTACACGGTTCCTATTATGGAGGTAAAATTTAACATGGGTTCCTATAGTGGCGCATCCCATTGAATTCTTATGGGACCCACCACTATAGGAACACTACCACCACTATAGGTGCAAAGGAGCAAAAAAATTAAGGAAAATAATTGATTAAATAAGGTCTTTCGGCAAATAATGAACACAAAAATGACTTATTGTTATTCATTAGGTATGATACATCCATTGAAAATGTCATTTGCAAGCTTTTTGGTCGAAATAGTGCTAAATTGCCACTACCACCACTATTGGTACTACCTCCACTAAGGGAGCTTTTACCCTATTGTTTGGAAACAAGGGCCACCTCGTTTCATAGAAATTCTCCTAGAAGTGTGAGAGAAATTCAATCATATATAGAGTTGTCTGTCCTTCCGTCACGCTTTGAAATGTTTCACAGAATGAAAGCTACAATAATCATTGCACTGTAGCATTGTACATGTGTTGACTTGGTGCATCCTTGCATTGGTGCCTAATTGCATAGGTGCATCGTTGCATAGCTGCATCGTTGCATCATATTGCATGGTTGCATAGGTACATCGTTGAGTTGGTGCACCATTGCATTGATGCATCATTGCATTGGTGCATCATTGTTTTCGTACATCGTTGCATTGGTGCAATTTAAATTAGTACCGTAAGCCGGGGTCAAATTGATCACTTTAAAACAACTTTTGCGGATAACATTAGTGGAATTCCAAATATTGCCAAAAGAATTTCTGTAAAATCAGTACCCAGTGGATCTCCATGGAATCACGTGACAGAATTTTGTTCAACAAATTTAAACTTTAAGTTAAATAACTTCAAATATCAAAAAATTGGAAATGCCACTTTGGGGCGAAATTGATCAGTATACAATTAAGCATCGGTTGGAAAGAAACATTTCCTTCCCCGCTTAATTTTGCTTTTCTAAAAACGAATAACGCGTTTAAAACCTTACAACTAGTGAATTTAATACTTTAAACGCAAAATTAAATTTTGAAATTTCCGCTTAAACGCCTAAAGATAGGCAATTTTATTTGAATAAGTGATTTCTGTCGCAATAAATGACTATTTCAACATAAAATAAACTTTTTTTAAACTATTTCATGTTCCTATTAGCTACATAACTTTTCAACCAAGGCTCCACGAAAATGTTAAAACAGAGAATTTACGGGAAGTTCTATTAGCAATCGATTGTTTAGTAGCCATGATTTCAGCTAAATGAGTAATACATTGCCAATTCCTGAAAAATTAGAGCAAAACTAACTTTTTTCTAAAAAAATAAAATTCCACACTCATCTCTAGACATTTACGGACCAGATGACGTAAAAAGTTTAAGATCTTTACGACGCTTAAGAGCTCCTAGTATGGAATTACAATGTAGTAGCCGAATGATCAATTTCACCCCGCTGATCAATTTGACCCCGGTTTACGGTACATCGTTGCATTGGTGGTGCATCATAGCAATAGTGCATCCTTGCATTGGTGCATCGCTGCATTGGTGCATCGTTGCGTTTTTGCGTCGCTGTATTGTAGCATCGTTGCATTGGTGCAGCGTTGAATTAGTGCATATTTGAATTAGTACATCGTTGCATTGATGCATCATTGCAGAGGTACATCGCTACATTGATGCATCGTTGCATTGGTCGCACCCCCAGGACAAACTTCTTTTTTGACGTAGGACTACGTCTCTGTTTTCTATACCCGGTGTCATTTCAAAATTTATGAAACCAAGAGCGTTACGTTTGAGTGAAAGATTTTAAACGCTCACAGTACCTTTCCCACTGAACGAAATGATAAACAAATCCCGTTATCCGAGAGATGAAACTCCCGCGTTCAATTTGTAATATTCGGTGAACCTAAAAATCATTGATAAATAGTTGAAAAGTTGTTTTAAAGTTAGACATTGAAATCGCTGAAATCTATAAATATGGGTAGCGGACAAATTTTCTCGTTCAGTATACCAACGCTCTCTGATTGGTGCGCATCGTGGGGGCAACTACGATGCAGGAAGGAATGCGATCATGCGAGAGCTGATCGTCAGTTCCATTTCGACCACCGTCGAGGTGACACCTCGAGCTGGGCAGCGGCACATCGACTCAGCGACGACACTTGGCTATCGTACTGATAGCACCAGGAATCTCATTCACAACAGCAAGCGGCGGGCCAGTTTTCGATTGCGTCTAGCGTTGAGCGCGGAGAAAACCAACACGAATTGCGTGGCATTGTAAATTCATCAAAATCGTACATTATTCAAACGGTTCTTTTCAGGACCATCGAAAAAGATTTCTCAAGAGTTAATTGGATGAATTTCCACCCTCGATCGAGAAAGGTGAACCTAGTGCAAAGCAAGGACAGAGCGGCGTTTCTCAGCAAAAGCAAAACCGGTCATTAATCGCATGCACGGCAGCAAGCGGCGGGCCAGTTTTCGGTGGCGTTCAGCATTTAGTGCGGAGAAAACAAACACGCATAGTGGCATAGTGAATTCATTTAATTTTCCTCCTAATTTAAGGACCATCGAAAATGATTTTTCAAGAGCTGTGAATCGGATAATTCCATTCCAACGAACGGGAAAAGTGTAGTACAACCGAAAAGTGAATGATTTTGAATGCTTGATGACTCAGCCAGCAACAATTATGACGTCTAATTGTTCCACCCGGACTTCGGCAACGCATTATCATATCCGGACCATTTTGCGTGAAAAATGTTTCAATTCTAACATTTTCCAAATTAAAATGATCTAAATCATCTAATATTTTGGTTACATTATCCGTTCAATGGAAATTTTCTCATTTCTCGGTTGATTAATCGTTTGATGCGTCTGGAGCATAAGGGGCGGGTCATGCAAACGAAATTAACTGAAAAGCCAGCCGAATGGGAGGAGCTTCATCTGCCAATCTAGGGGTATAAAAGCAGTGTTCTCTGTTTTCTTTCGTCATTTTCGTTGGATCAGTCAAGGAGGTTGGAGGTGGATGTCACCTCCAGCAAGGCAGCAGCACAACAACCCATCGACTACTCTCGGATATCGTGCTGATGATAGCACTTGGAATCGCATCCATGGCAGCGGCGGTGGGCCAATTTTCGACGGCGTCCAGCATTCTCCGCACTCCGCAGCGAAAACCAACACGCATTGCATGGCATTTTGAATGCATCAAAATCGTCCATTATTCAAACCGGTCCTTTTCAGGACCATCGAAAATGATTCCTCAAGAGTTAATTGGATAATTTCCAACATCGATCGAGATGTAGTGCAACCAAAAAGCAAAAGACAGAGCATCGTTGCCAGCAATAGTGAAACTGGTCATTATTGTAATCCACGGCGGTCCAGTTTTCGGTGGCGTTTATCATTCAGCACGGAGAAAACCAACACGCATTGCGTGACATGGTGAATTCATGCCATTTCGTTCCTAAAATCGTCAATTAATCAAACGGTCTTGTTCAGGACCACCGTTAATTATTCCTTAAGAGTCTGTGAATCAGCTAATTTCATTCCATCGAACGAGAAAAGTGTGGTGCAATTGAGAAGTGAAAGATTGAATACTTGGTGGCCCAGCAATAATGATGAAACCGGTCACTAATGGCCTAATGGTTCCACCCGGAATTTAACAACGCATTATTCTATCCGAACTATTTTGCGTGAAACATTGTTTAATTAAAATTAAGTTTAAACATTTTTCGAAAATGTTCGAAGGTGAATATATGACGAAGCCACACCTAGAATTTTCTAGAGCACAAATCTGAAGAACCGAATATCGGTTTGCGCTTAAAAGTTGATCGTTTGGTTACCCGCTGGTGGTTTGCTCATTTCTCGGTTGGTTAGTTGCTTGATGCGTCTGGAGCATTCGGGGCGGGTCATGCAAACGAAATAAACTGGAAAGCCAGCCAAATGGGAGGAGCCTAATCTACTAATCAAGGGGAATAAAAGCAGTGACCTCTGTTTTCTTCCGTCATTTTCGTTGAATCAATCAAAGGGAATGAATGTCACCTCCGCAGCTGCGCACCAATCCTGCGATGACTCTCGGCTATTTAGCTGATAGAACCAGGAATCTCTAGAATCTGGAACCAGGAATCTCAGGCTATATGGAACAAGGCCCATATAGCCGAGGCGGTAAACGCACGGGTATTCAGCATGACCATGCTGAGGGTAACGGGTTCGATTCCCGGTCGGTCCAGGATCTTTTCGTAAAGGAAATTTCCTTGACTTCCTTGGGCATAGAGTATCTTCGTGCCTGCCACACGATATGCACATGCAAAATGGTCATTGGCAGAGGAAGCTCTCAGTTAATTACTTTGGAAGTGCTCATAGAACACTAAGCTGAGAAGCAGGCTTTGTCCCAGTGAGGACGTTACGTCAAGAAGAAGAAGAAGAACCAAGAATCTCATCCACGGCAGTAAGCGATGGCAGTTTTCGATGGCTTCCAGCATTCAGTGCGGATAATTTTCAATTGTCTTGCCGAAATCTCCTGTTAGGGTATCGCGCTACTTGGGCGGTGGTTTTCTTCGTCTGTTATTTTCGTCTGTTTTCCACTGTAACTCGGTCAATTTTGAACCGATTGACTTGAAATTTTGTACACGGGTAGATACTATCTCACCGCATTCCAAGAATTGTGTCAATTGGTTCAAGATTGACTGAGTTATAGTGGAAAACAGACGAATATGGAAGCCACCGCCCAAGTAGCGCGATTCCCTATTTAAAAGGTTCTTTTCAGGACCAGTGAAAATTATTCCTCCAGAGTTATGAATCGGATAATTAAAAGCGACAGACTGAAAACTTAGCAACAGTATAGCCGGCCTCTAATTGTTGTTCGCGTAACTATACAACGTATTGTTGAATCTAGAATATTTCATGAAACTGCAATCAAAATTATCTAAAATTTCGTTAACAGCAATTGAGTTGTGTCAAATACACATGGCTACGGTGGCTCCATCTGTTCATTTCATAGCGGCAATTTTAGTTATTTGAATGATTGTTGCGATCGCAATATGATGTTTGGGAAGCTATGGCTTAACGCCTTTCAATATTATAATCATTCTTTCCTTTCGACGAAAATTCTTTCAAACAACGGTTGAACATTTATCTTCAAAATAAAATAATACTCAACCCTCAAGTGATGGCCAACCGCGCGAGTTACGGAAGGTTTAACTAATTAACATCTTATGAATGCGTTCAGTGAAATGGATCACATAGGTAACAACCAACCCGGGAGCTTCTTGACAGCTGCCGAACAACGTCAGCGTACCTAAAAATTTTGGTCCGGGTGGTACTGTCAGATTCAAAGCGGCAAGCGCTACTTTTGAAAAGGACGAAACCCGACAATAACAAACCGTACAAAAAATATTAAAACATTAAACATAAACCTTTATTTTTTGTTTTCGCTTTTTTGTGGTAGATAAACGCAAATTAAGTGCGGCATAATGAATTTGTTTATTAGAAGCGAAAATTATATCTATAAAACAAGTAAAGGCAAAGTAATCGGCTTTCATAAAATTAATAAGAAACTCATGTTTTCTTCTAGTGCGGTTATTATGCTTTTGGTCGAAAAACGAAGTGACCGAACGTGCGAAAATTGATTTTTAACCTACTTAGAAATGTCGCAACTCAATTTGGATTAGTGCATATTGTTGCTCTTAATTAGCTTAATGATGCGCAACAGAAAAAATAGATTCAAATTTACTTCGCAGCTGCAACTTCGCATGTGCTTCTAGCGACGACTTCGATTTGGTGGTGCGACGATAATATTAATCACTAGCAAGTAATAAATTAGGTTACTTATGCTAACATTTTACAGCTACATATCTGGTGGCCAAGTCAAAATGGAAGTTAAAAACAATCATTTGCAGATGTTTTTTTTTTCGAGTTTGATCTGCGGTTTGATCTAGAATGCGCAGTCACCAATTAATATGGAAGACCGTTTAAACATGTGCTTTTATTACATTTTTTACAACAAAAAGAAAAATCAAAATAATTTCAATTTAATGAACATTAGTTTTTGCGCTTCTGTTGAATACGTCCTTTTGATACAAAACGCTAGCCTCTTGTTGGCTTCCACTCATCACGAAACAAAAAGATGTTTTCGCATGGACAAAAATTGTTTCGTCAGTGAAGGATGGACCCGATGTTTACGAACAGAAGCGACATCTACGATTTGCAAGTAGGTACGCGAAACTGAGCTCATCTGTCAAGTTACGGGGGGGTTGGTAACAACTTTAATAACCACATCACTCCGCCGATTTGAATTTTGCCAGCATACATTGTGTAGGCCTTTTATCGTCGGTTTCCTCCAATAGGGGCACAACTCAAAAAATGTGAATTTTCAGAATAAGCGTTTAAAAATTGGCAATCATGAAGCACCTCCTGCAAATTCACTTATTTCTCTCATCATTTGACAAATGTAAACAAATTTTGATTGTTGTATCATTGAAAGGGGCTGAAGGACTATCTGTTTCATGAATTTTTGACAACTATTTTTCAACGACTATTGAAAAAATTGACTGATTTTGAGTTGTGCCCTTACTGCGGAAAATTGGTGAAAATGCCCAAATCTCGCGTTTCTCATCGAATTTTGGAACGGGTCTTTGTGAGATGAAATTTTACATAGTTTTTCATCATTTGCCATCAAAATCTCAAAAATGACATATTTTGAGTTGTGCCCCTATTGCAGGAAACCGACGTTATGTGATAAATTCGTTATGCATTTATTTACGAAGGTCGGACAACAATGACACGAAAAATCAGCTGATTTAAGACTTCAAATTAAAGGGCCCATTTCAATATATAAAAGTCGGAACCTCATTCCAGCCTTTGTCCTACGTCAACAATGCGGTTATGTCTCAGACATTACCCACCCCTAGTTTTGACGTAGGACTACGTCTCTGTTTTCTATACCCGGTGTCATTTCAAAATTTATGAAACCAAGAGCGTTACGTTTGAGTGAAAGATTTTAAACGCTCACAGTACCTTTCCCACTGAACGAAATGATAAACAAATCCCGTTATCCGAGAGATGAAACTCCCGCGTTCAATTTGTAATATTCGGTGAACCTGAAAATCATTGATAAATAGTTGAAAAGTTGTTTTAAAGTTAGACATTGAAATCGCTGAAATCTATAAATATGGGTAGCGGACAAATTTTCTCGTTCAGTATACCAACGCTCTCTGATTGGTGCGCATCGTGGGGGCAACTACGATGCAGGAAGGAATGCGATCATGCGAGAGCTGATCGTCAGTTCCATTTCGACCACCGTCGAGGTGACACCTCGAGCTGGGCAGCGGCACATCGACTCAGCGACGACACTTGGCTATCGTACTGATAGCACCAGGAATCTCATTCACAACAGCAAGCGGCGGGCCAGTTTTCGACTGCGTCTAGCGTTGAGCGCGGAGAAAATCAACACGAATTGCGTGGCATTGTAAATTCATCAAAATCGTCCATTATTCAAACGGTTCTTTTCAGGACTATCGAAAAAGATTTCTCAAGAGTTAATTGGATGAATTTCCACCCTCGATCGAGAAAGGTGAACCTAGTGCAAAGCAAGGACAGAGCGGCGTTTCTCAGCAAAAGCAAAGCCGGTCATTAATCGCATGCACGGCAGCAAGCGGCGGGCCAGTTTTCGGTGGCGTTCAGCATTTAGTGCGGAGAAAACAAACACGCATAGTGGCATAGTGAATTCATTTAATTTTCCTCCTAATTTAAGGACCATCGAAAATGATTTTTCAAGAGCTGTGAATCGGATAATTCCATTCCAACGAACGGGAAAAGTGTAGTACAACCGAAAAGTGAATGATTTTGAATGCTTGGTGACTCAGTCAGCAACAATTATGACGTCTAATTGTTCCACCCGGACTTTGGCAACGCATTATCATATCCGGACCATTTTGCGTGAAAAATGTTTCAATTCTAACATTTTCCAAATTAAAATGATCTAAATCATCTAATATTTTGGTTACATTATCCGTTCAATGGAAATTTTCTCATTTCTCGGTTGATTTATCGTTTGATGCATCTGGAGCATAAGGGGCGGGTCATGCAAACGAAATTAACTGAAAAGCCAGCCGAATGGGAGGAGCTTCATCTGCCAATCTAGGGGTATAAAAGCAGTGTTCTCTGTTTTCTTTCGTCATTTTCGTTGGATCAGTCAAGGAGGTTGGAGGTGGATGTCACCTCCAGCAAGGCAGCAGCACAACAACCCAGCGACACTTCTCGGATATCGTGCTGATGATAGCACTTGGAATCGCATCCATGGCAGCGGCGGTGGGCCAATTTTCGACGGCGTCCAGCATTCTCCGCACTCCGCAGCGAAAACCAACATGCATTGCATGGCATGGTGAATGCATCAAAATCGTCCATTATTCAAACCGGTCCTTTTCAGGACCATCGAAAATGATTCCTCAAGAGTTAATTGGATAATTTCCAACATCGATCGAGATGTAGTGCAACCAAAAAGCAAAAGACAGAGCATCGTTGCCAGCAATAGTGAAACTGGTCATTATTGTAATCCACGGCGGTCCAGTTTTCGGTGGCGTTTATCATTCAGCACGGAGAAAACCAACACGCATTGCGTGACATGGTGAATTCATGCCATTTCGTTCCTAAAATCGTCAATTAATCAAACGGTCTTGTTCAGGACCACCGTTAATTATTCCTTAAGAGTTTGTGAATCTGCTAATTTCATTCCATCGAACGAGAAAAGTGTGGTGCAATTGAGAAGTGAAAGATTGAATACTTGGTGGCCCAGCAATAATGATGAAACCGGTCACTAATGGCCTAATGGTTCCACCCGGAATTTAACAACGCATTATTCTATCCGAACTATTTTGCGTGAAACATTGTTTAATTAAAATTAAGTTTAAACATTTTTCGAAAATGTTCGAAGGTGAATATATGACGAAGCCACACCTAGAATTTTCTAGAGCACACATCTGAAGAACCGAATGTCGGTTTGCGCTTAAAAGTTGATCGTTTGGTTACCCGCTGGTGGTTTGCTCATTTCTCGGTTGGTTAGTTGCTTGATGCGTCTGGAGCATTCGGGGCGGGTCATGCAAACGAAATAAACTGGAAAGCCAGCCAAATGGGAGGAGCCTAATCTACTAATCAAGGGGAATAAAAGCAGTGACCTCTGTTTTCTTCCGTCATTTTCGTTGAATCAGTCAAAGGGAATGGATGTCACCTCCGCAGCTGCGCACCAATCCTGCGATGACTCTCGGCTATTTAGCTGATAGAACCAGGAATCTCTAGAATCTGGAACCAGGAATCTCAGGCTATATGGAACAGGGCCCATATCGTCGGTTTCCTGCAATAGGGGCACAACTCAAAAAATGTGAATTTTCAGAATGAGCGTTTGAAAATTGGCAAACTTGAAGCACTTCCTACAAGTTCACTTATTTCTCTCATTATTCGACAAAAGTAAACGAATTTTGATTGTTGTATCATAGAAAGGGGCTGAAGGACTATCTGTTTCATGATTTTTGGATTACTATTTTTCATCGACTATTGAAAAAGTTGACTGATTTTGAGTTGTGCCTTTATTGCGGAAAATTGGTGAAAATTCAAAAATCTCGCGTTTCTCAACAAATTTTGGAACGGGTCTTTGTGAGATGAAAGTTTGCATAGTTTTTCATCATTTGCCATCAAAATCTCAAAAACGACCAATTTTGAGTTGTGCCCCTATTGCAGGAAACCGACGATATAGCCGAGGCGGTAAACACACGGGTATTCAGCATGACCATGCTGAGGGTAACGGGTTCGATTCCCGGTCGGTCCAGGATCTTTTTGTAAAGGAAATTTCCTTGACTTCCTTGGGCATAGAGTATCTTCGTGCCTGCCATACGATATGCACATGCAAAATGGTCATTGGCAGAGGAAGCTCTCAGTTAATTACTTTGGAAGTGCTCATAGAACACTAAGCTGAGAAGCAGGCTTTGTCCCAGTGAGGACGTTACGCCAAGAAGAAGAAGAAGAAGAACCAGGAATCTCATCCACGGCAGTAAGCGATGGCAGTTTTCGATGGCTTCCAGCATTCAGTGCGGATAATTTTCAATTGTCTTGCCGAAATCTCTTGTTATTTAAAAGGTTCTTTTCAGGACCAGTGAAAATTATTCCTCCAGAGTTATGAATCGGATAATTAAAAGCGACAGACTGAAAACTTAGCAACAGCATAGCCGGCCTCTAATTGTTGTTCGCGTAACTATACAACGTATTGTTGAATCTAGCAATTGAGTTGTGTCAAATACACATGGCTACGGTGGCTCCATCTGTTAATTTCATAGCGGCAATTTTAGTTATTTTAATTATTGTTGCGATCGCAATATGATGTTTGGGAAGCTATGGCTTAACGCCTTTCAATATTATAATCATTCTTTCCTTTCGACGAAAATTCTTTCAAACTACGGTTGAACATTTATCTTCAAAATAAAATAATACTCAACCCTCAAGTGATGGCCAACCGCGCGAGTTACGGAAGGTTTAACTAATTAACATCTTATGAATGCGTTCAGTGAAATGGATCACATAGGTAACAACTTTAATCAACACATCACTCCGCCGATTTGAATTTTGCCAGCATACATTGTGTAGGCCTTTTATCGTCGGTTTCCTGCAATAGGGGCACAACTCAAAAAATGTGAATTTTCAGAATAAGCGTTTGAAAATTGGCAATCATGAAGCACCTCCTGCAAATTCACTTATTTCTCTCATCATTTGACAAAAGTAAACAAATTTTGATTGTTGTATCATTGAAAGGGGCTGAAGGACTATCTGTTTCATGAATTTTTGACAACTATTTTTCAACGACTATTGAAAAAATTGACTGATTTTGAGTTGTGCCCTTACTGCGGAAAATTGGTGAAAATGCCCAAATCTCGCGTTTCTCATCGAATTTTGGAACGGGTCTTTGTGAGATGAAATTTTACATAGTTTTTCATCATTTGCCATCAAAATCTCAAAAATGACATATTTTGAGTTGTGCCCCTATTGCAGGAAACCGACGTTATGTGATAAATTCGTTATGCATTTATTTACGAAGGTCGGACAACAATGACACGAAAAATCAGCTGATTTAAGACTTCAAATTAAAGGGCCCATTTCAATATATAAAAGTCGGAACCTCATTCCAGCCTTTGTCCTACGTCAACAATGCGGTTATGTCTCAGACATTACCCACCCCTAGTTTTTTTAATCGGCTGATACTCAGGATCTTTAAAATATAAAAAAAAACGGTTTTCACTATGATCGATGGGAAGAGTTGAACTTCATGTAAGAGTAGTTGTCAAACCGGAAGTCCATGTTTGAACCTGTTTTTGCACCGGAAATAAGTGTTCCCTGGTGCAATATTTTGGCGAGTCGTCTATGAATCTTGTATTTTATAATAATTCTGACATCTTTATCAACTTGAAATGGTAGGCCAACGCAAGAACACAATGCTGAGGCTGCTTTCTAGCATGAGTTGTATCCTAAACTTGGTCCCAGGAGTGTACTTCCGGTAGGACTCTCTAAGACCCAATTTCGTGATCATAATCATTTTGCACCTGAAAAGATGATTTTAGAAGTCTGGTGTCTATGAAGAATTTGATTCGTAAATTTGAGGCCTTCATGTGATTAATCCACCTAAAATTCAAACACGGGTCATACTTTTAGCCATCGAATTATTACTAGATCATTGCATACTTTTAGGCGTTTATCGGTTTCTGACCCAATTTACAAAATTGATTCCAATTTGTAAAAGCACGCTTCGCTAAGAAATAAAAGGCCAGATTTAGATTCCACTTTGATTGATCTACTGAGAATTAACTGCTAATTATTGAAATAGTAGCCAAAAGGCAGCTGTAGAACATATTTCCAAACATAGCACCAGGGAACACTTATTTCCGGTGCAAAATCAGGTTCAAGCATGGACTTCCGGTTTGACAACTACCCTTGCATGAAGTACAACTCTTCCCATCGATCATAGTGAAGAACACTTATTTTTATATTTTATAGTTCCTGAGTATCAGCCGATTAAAAATAAAAAGTTTGTCCTGGGGCTCTGAGGGTTAAATCAATTCAGCTGTTTCTGGAATTTTCTTTCCATTCTATGGATCAGAACCCTGCAACAGTCATTTACAGTCAAAAGGTGGATGCTTGGAAGTATACCTTCTGGCGCTTCTCGATGAGATGCCCAATGCTGTGAAATATTTCACATATGCATTGATGTAATAGCTTACGTGGAATCTTTTAAAAAGTATCCTTCTAGAAAATTCTGTGAATAAAAATCATAGATATGAAATCCCAGAGTTGTTCGTTCTTCCGTCACGTTTGAAATGTTTCGTTGAACTGTTTCACATGGTTATACAAGTATTATCTTTCCATTGTTCCGCCATACATTGGTGCATTGTTGTATTTATGCATTGGTGTATCGTATTGTTGCATCATTTCTTGATGCATCGCTGCATTTTTGCATTGCTGCATCAATCCTGTAGAATTGCTAATTCTATGCATTAGAACCCTACAACAGTAATATACAAGCCAATGTTGGATATGTAATAGTATACCTACTGGCGCTTTCCAGGTGCACTATGCTGAGTGAAATATTTCATATATGCGCAAAAAAGCTTCTAGAAATTTCCTTCTAGGAGATTCTAAGATTTTCTTCATTGTATAAAAAAACTACTTTTTTTTAGGAACGTGGCTAGCCACGTTGAGTCTGTTAGTTCTTTTATAAGTGTAGATTACGTGTTTGTTGTAAGGAGTGTCATAATTGGGAAACTTGTTGAATTCCAATTTTTGGGAATATGGGCCGTTATTTTTGAACGGTCCCTTAAACTTAGTTTAAATGTTGTACCTTTTTCTAGATATTTTGGGAATCACATTTTTATTTTGGGGTAACTTTTATAGTGCCCTGGAAAACACATCAAAACTCAAAAATTAATCATTGATTGAAATTTAGGAGTTTGAACATGATGATAGAAGCCGTGTGAAATATATCAGTTTGAATTTTTCTATTAAAACATGGCATTTTAACACAACTTTATACATAAAAGTTATTTCGTGGAGTACTGAGTGAAAAACTAGGAGTGGGTAATGTCTGAGACATAACCGCAATGTTGACGTAGGACAAAGGCTGGAAGGACTTTTATATTCTCATAATACAATGTTTGTTGTTATGATAATACAAATGGGTGGACTGATGTGTTGAGTAAAGTTGTTGTGTGATCGCTATCGCTGAACGCATTCATAACCCAACAATCATTTTGACGTAGGACTACGTCTCTGTTTTCTATACCCGGTGTCATTTCAAAATTTATGAAACCAAGAGCGTTACGTTTGAGTGAAAGATTTTAAACGCTCACAGTACCTTTCCCACTGAACGAAATGATAAACAAATCCCGTTATCCGAGAGATGAAACTCCCGCGTTCAATTTGTAATATTCGATGAACCTAAAAATCATTGATAAATAGTTGAAAAGTTGTTTTAAAGTTAGACATTGAAATTGCTGAAATCTATAAATATGGGTAGCGGACAAATTTTCTCGTTCAGTATACCAACGCTCTCTGATTGGTGCGCATCGTGGGGGCAACTACGATGCAGGAAGGAATGCGATCATGCGAGAGCTGATCGTCAGTTCCATTTCGACCACCGTCGAGGTGACACCTCGAGCTGGGCAGCGGCACATCGACTCAGCGACGACACTTGGCTATCGTACTGATAGCACCAGGAATCTCATTCACAACAGCAAGCGGCGGGCCAGTTTTCGATTGCGTCTAGCGTTGAGCGCGGAGAAAACCAACACGAATTGCGTGGCATTGTAAATTCATCAAAATCGTCCATTATTCAAACGGTTCTTTTCAGGACCATCGAAAAAGATTTCTCAAGAGTTAATTGGATGAATTTCCACCCTCGATCGAGAAAGGTGAACCTAGTGCAAAGCAAGGACAGAGCGGCGTTTCTCAGCAAAAGCAAAGCCGGTCATTAATCGCATGCACGGCAGCAAGCGGCGGGCCAGTTTTCGGTGGCGTTCAGCATTTAGTGCGGAGAAAACAAACACGCATAGTGGCATAGTGAATTCATTTAATTTTCCTCCTAATTTAAGGACCATCGAAAATGATTTTTCAAGAGCTGTGAATCGGATAATTCCATTCCAACGAACGGGAAAAGTGTAGTACAACCGAAAAGTGAATGATTTTGAATGCTTGGTAACTCAGCCAGCAACAATTATGACGTCTAATTGTTCCACCCGGACTTTGGCAACGCATTATCATATCCGGACCATTTTGCGTGAAAAATGTTTCAATTCTAACATTTTCCAAATTAAAATGATCTAAATCATCTAATATTTTGGTTACATTATCCGTTCAATGGAAATTTTCTCATTTCTCGGTTGATTAATCGTTTGATGCGTCTGGAGCATAAGGGGCGGGTCATGCAAACGAAATTAACTGAAAAGCCAGCCGAATGGGAGGAGCTTCATCTGCCAATCTAGGGGTATAAAAGCAGTGTTCTCTGTTTTCTTTCGTCATTTTCGTTGGATCAGTCAAGGAGGTTGGAGGTGGATGTCACCTCCAGCAAGGCAGCAGCACAACAACCCAGCGACTACTCTCGGATATCGTGCTGATGATAGCACTTGGAATCGCATCCATGGCAGCGGCGGTGGGCCAATTTTCGACGGCGTCCAGCATTCTCCGCACTCCGCAGCGAAAACCAACACGCATTGCATGGCATTTTGAATGCATCAAAATCGTCCATTATTCAAACCGGTCCTTTTCAGGACCATCGAAAATGATTCCTCAAGAGTTAATTGGATAATTTCCAACATCGATCGAGATGTAGTGCAACCAAAAAGCAAAAGACAGAGCATCGTTGCCAGCAATAGTGAAACTGGTCATTATTGTAATCCACGGCGGTCCAGTTTTCGGTGGCGTTTATCATTCAGCACGGAGAAAACCAACACGCATTGCGTGACATGGTGAATTCATGCCATTTCGTTCCTAAAATCGTCAATTAATCAAACGGTCTTGTTCAGGACCACCGTTAATTATTCCTTAAGAGTTTGTGAATCAGCTAATTTCATTCCATCGAACGAGAAAAGTGTGGTGCAATTGAGAAGTGAAAGATTGAATACTTGGTGGCCCAGCAATAATGATGAAACCGGTCACTAATGGCCTAATGGTTCCACCCGGAATTTAACAACGCATTATTCTATCCGAACTATTTTGCGTGAAACATTGCTTAATTAAAATTAAGTTTAAACAATTTTCGAAAATGTTCGAAGGTGAATATATGACGAAGCCACACCTAGAATTTTCTAGAGCACAAATCTGAAGAACCGAATGTCGGTTTGCGCTTAAAAGTTGATCGTTTGGTTACCCGCTGGTGGTTTGCTCATTTCTCGGTTGGTTAGTTGCTTGATGCGTCTGGAGCATTCGGGGCGGGTCATGCAAACGAAATAAACTGGAAAGCCAGCCAAATGGGAGGAGCCTAATCTACTAATCAAGGGGAATAAAAGCAGTGACCTCTGTTTTCTTCCGTCATTTTCGTTGAATCAGTCAAAGGGAATGGATGTCACCTCCGCAGCTGCTCACCAATCCTGCGATGACTCTCGGCTATTTAGCTGATAGAACCAGGAATCTCTAGAATCTGGAACCAGGCATCTCAGGCTATATGGAACAGGGCCCATATAGCCGAGGCGGTAAACGCACGGGTATTCAGCATGACCATGCTGAGGGTAACGGGTTCGATTCCCGGTCGGTCCAGGATCTTTTCGTAAAGGAAATTTCCTTGACTTCCTTGGGCATAGAGTATCTTCGTGCCTGCCACACGATATGCACATGCAAAATGGTCATTGGCAGAGGAAGCTCTCAGTTAATTACTTTGGAAGTGCTAATAGAAGCAGGCTTTGTCCCAGTGAGGACGTTACGCCAAGAAGAAGAAGAAGAACCAGGAATCTCATCCACGGCAGTAAGCGATGGCAGTTTTCGATGGCTTCCAGCATTCAGTGCGGATAATTTTCAATTGTCTTGCCGAAATCTCCTGTTATTTAAAAGGTTCTTTTCAGGACCAGTGAAAATTATTCCTCCAGAGTTATGAATCGGATAATTAAAAGCAACAGACTGAAAACTTAGCAACAGTATAGCCGGCCTCTAATTGTTGTTCGCGTAACTATACAACGTATTGTTGAATCTAGAATATTTCATGAAACTGCAATCAAAATTATCTAAAATTTCGTTAACAGCAATTGGGTTGTTTAGTGAATTAAATATTACCATTTTCTTTAGCCTAATCGAAAGAGCTCATTTTTCTGAGTATTAGGTGAATTTATTGCGTTCCAATTTCTTTGTTTTGATGGTTAAATAAACAAAACAGTTTTAATTTCCGTGGATAGAATGACAGTTCAATCGATAAAGTGACATTTCACCCCGACCAAAAAATTTTCTCCATACAAACTTTAAATGCATTTTAAAAATAGTTCCCGGTCACCAAAAATGATGAAATTTTGGATTTCGACTAATTTTTGGACGGAGATTCCGATTATGCAATAATCTGGATACCCCTAAAGAACCCAATTGAGTTGTGTCAAATACACATGGCTCCATCTGTTCAT